>NC_043972.1:32652495-33019995 GCF_902148855.1 Sphaeramia orbicularis | reverse complement strand
GTTGACAAATGTTGTGGCTCACTGTAAAATGTGCTAACTGTGCAGACCCTGACTTTCAAGTGACTACGCAAGTCATTTGTGACTGCAGCAATCACATTATCCAAGACGTCCACAGTCTTGATTATCGCTTTTTCTCCTAGCTGAATCTCTTGGCTCAGCTTTGATTTAGACTTTAAGGAAATGATTTTCACCAGGAAACTAGATTTACAATGTGATTATTTTTAGTGGTGATAACAGAATTTTTTTTTTTTTATCACTTGTAAAACTCTTAGGGAATTCTCCAATTTTGTTCCAAATTATAACTTGCCCCCGCTAAGTTTTTGTGCTTTTTACATGTGCTATTTGTGTACTTGTCTACAAGCTTCTCTGCTTTGTGATGAAGACACTCCCCTGATTGTTCACAAGCACGGCCAGCCTGCGCGCCCTGGCACAAGGGCTTGCTGTGAGGATCATGTATGAGCTTTGTATCTTACCTAGTACAGTGAGCTTGGCACGGTGGGAGCGCAGTCCTGCCTGTGTAGCCTGACACTCATACACCGCGTCATCCGCCAACTCTGCCGAATCGATCAGCAAGCTGTGCTCGCCTGATAGTGGGTCGCCCATTAAGGAATAGCGCGTCCAGCCTGCATGAAGCCAACACAGAGAATAGAGTCAGAGACAAACAAACCAGCCAACGACAAACACATAATGAAAGGACTATAAAATGAACAGACTTGTGCCTTGAACAAAGGCAAGAGAAACGTGGCAAGGCTCTTTAAGACACAAATGAAAGCAAGCAGCACCTCACTGAGCCAGGCATTGAGCCGTTGTGTTAGCAGAGCAGCGTGAGGCTGGAAATGCAACACGTGAGAAGGATGCTGCATGAGGAGTGTGTCCTTTAAACACAGACACAATAAAGATGGGGTGGCTAAGGTCAAGAGGAAGCCTCTCTACCTTCTCTCTAGTCTTGCACACATTTAAATGTCAGTGCGTGACAAAAGCCAATTGATTATCTACCTTCCTACAAGACCCTTAAAATGCTAAACAACAAATTAAAGTTTGGCGTTTGCCGCAGCAGCAGACCTGTCTGCAGTACATTGTTCTCTTACCCTTCATTTGTGTAAAACCCTAACAGTTGACAGAAAGACTTGGTTTCTAATGAGACCTGGCATTGATCGCAGCAAGACAGACAGAGACAGAGGGAGCAATAAACACAGAGAAAGCAGTAGACACAATCCAGAGACAGGAATAAGAGGTCAATGATAATACCTGGTAGATCTCTTTCTCCACCTAGTGCCAAACCATCTTTGGTCCACTGAACCATTCCCCGATAACCCACGATGACACAGGGTAGAGTCACTGACTGACCAGATACAACCACCTGGTCCTGGGGCTGCTGGGAAAAATAGGCTGCTTGGGTGGCTGCTGGAAGAAAAAGAGAGTAAGCGTAGTTTTAATATCACATATTGTATCTGAAGCGCAATGTCATGTTTATGACAATGAATAGTAAAATTCACATATTCTCAGAGTTGATTTCTCCACTGCCATCAGTGACATATCTTACAAAATGTGAGACTTCCAAAATAAAGTGTGTACAAATGCAAGCGTACGATGCCCATGAATTGGTCTGCTCACTAGCTTGTATTCGTAGCACTTGCTGAGACGATGGATGAGCCTAACGTGCGAAAATATTATTTTTTTTCTAAATATGTCTTCTAGAGGAAGAGTCAGCTGTGTCTCATCACTTATTTAACTCTTTCCCAAGACCATATGGTTTATGCTTGCTGACATGAAGCAAACACACTTCTGGGGAGGAAAATCTGCCACTCTTTCACTGTGCTTTTTAGTAAAAATGGATGTTAAACAATCAAAACTCCATTAGGGTTCCCAGGGGACCCATCCGTTTGAGCCTGCTGAAATTCAGCGGAGACACCTGCCGCCGTTCCGCTGCTGTGTTTAAGTATGGTACAGAGTCTCACTGGATTGGCTGGCCTGCCTTCACACGCATGCAGAAACACAGCATGAATAAGGATCCACGGTTCCAACTGTTTGCACCACTATGCTAAAGATTGAGTATTACAAACCCTACTGGCAAGGGGAAGATGGCAACACTCCAGAGGTAACTAATCCGTAGGGGAAGGTAGGAGGAGATGGAGAGAGGGAGTCGGTTGGTTATCTAAGTTGGGTGTCTGTGTGAGACTTGAGGAGGACTTAAAAAAACCTTCCCTCATTCTCCTTCTTTTTTCTTTGTTGCTCAGTAGAGAATGGTAGGGAAGGGGGGCAGAGGAAGATAAAGAGGGTTCTATTCAGGCAGTGTTAAACCCCCCCCCCCAAACTGCTTCTCTTGGTGGGAGTGCTTAAACAGACAAGGTTGCCCCCCCCTCCCAGCAAAGAAAGCTGCTGAAAGGAGGGCAACATACGGCGGCCAGAGACGCGCTATTGTCCCCTTGTCCCTCTCTTTTAATAGGCCTCTTCATTTCCAATCAATCCTGCTAAATGCAAGTTTAATAGCTTTTCAATAGCAGCTTTTCCCCCCAGAGGGTAGCTGGGATTTTCTCTCTCACTCTCACCCCTTTTCTCTTTCCCATCTCGTCCCCCTCTTTTTCACTCCATTCTCTCTAGTTTTTCTTTCTTTTTTTTGAAAGGGGGCTTCCGAGGTTGTTGGCAGAGTTTATTCCCTACTCAATTATCCACTTCATCTTGGGGTGCACCATGAACTGAACCCTGCCCTTCGCCTCCTCTCTCCCTTTACACCCTCCTACCTCTGTCTCCCAACAGCACAATTAATGCCGCCAAACAGTTAGCTCATCAGGAACGTGAGCCCTCCATGGTTTAGACCGTTGTGGTTCTGAAAATCTATTTTCACACAAACCTATTGTCTCTAACCCGCCATCTGGGTCTAAAGAGATGTACATAAACAGCTGAAAGGGTGAAAAAATATCAAAGAACAATGCATGTTTGTTCACCAATAATGTTTCCCTGTACATCATTTTACCAAAGTGCTTGAAAAGCCTATCGAGCTGTGTGTGCAAACAGGTAGACTGTATGTGTGTCACGCACTGTGGATCAAAAGAGGCCAATTTGAGAGCGTCAATGAGAAGTGAAACGTCTTCTAGCTCAGGCTATTAGGCGTTTAGCGAAGGCTGGCATTTTCCCGTCATACCCTCAGAAATGCTGTTTTTACAGTCTGCCTGTCTGTCCCAAACATTCTGCCTTTACGAGCTATTGAGCATTTTCATATGCCTCTCCTGCAAAGAGAATTAGGGATTTTCCTCGTTGTGCTTGCAACAGAACAAACATTGATTGCAATTAAGTATCTTGCCCAGAGTATCTAAATGTTTACAATGATAATAATAATTCACTGCATTGGTTGATTGTTTGGATGGATTACATGCATTGACTTGTTCTTTTTTCTTCACCCACATACAATTTCACATGCTCACATATGGCAATTAATGCCACACGCACACTCACATACATACGCAGCCTCACAAATATAGTGTACTGGATAGCAAAATGTCTTCACACCATATGAGTGATTCATTGCTCTCCAGATCCCTTATTGAAAATGCTCAACAGAACATCTCGACTGGCTAATGACTCATGCCAGATTCCTTTAATTCCTCCTTGCTGAATTAGACAATTCTTTGACGGTGTATTAGCAGCTTAATTACATGAATACATTTCTGATGGGGAGAGAGGGAGGAATGGAAGTAGACAAAGAAACAGTGGAGGAGAAGCAGTCAGAAGAAGCAGGGAGCTGTGGGTGTGATGAGACTTGCTCTCGGTGTGCTGCAGTATCACGCACACATGTACATGTACACAAACACACCAAGTAGCATTGGGTCTATCACCAGACTCAAAATGAGAAGCTTCTATATTGGCTGCAGTTGAATCACATTTGGAAAGAAAGATTTGAATCCCCTTGAAATTCAACATTTCTGTAGTGTATGTAAGTTTATTCACCATATCATCTTGAGTGCATGCAGGCAAATATGTAAACTATAGATTAGCTGTAGCATATGTGGTGCGTTTAATGCCTCAAATTTAAATTTACAAGTCCTCATCACAAAAAAAATGCATTTACTCTCTTTCTTACCTTGCTGTGTGTGTGGTTTTCCATCCCCCAGTAACAAGGTCAAAACACATTTGGCCTGATACATTTTAATCCGGATTTCTCAAAATGGAATATCATTTCACGCCGCTGGATGCACATGGGGCTAAGTTTATGTGTGTGTGCGTTTCTGCTTGTGTGAGCTGAGTTTGTGTGTGTGTGTGTGTGTGTATGTGTGTGTGTGTGTGTGTGTGTGTGTGTGTGTGTGTACGCAACTGCTTGTCTGAAAATGTGTATGTATGTTTATATCTATGTTTATGCGTGTTCATCTAATGTGTGAATGAGTATGGAGGGTGGGGCAGTGTTAATAGGGAGAGCGACTTGTCAGGCACTGGAGGGCACACTTAGCAGTTACTTTGACACAGTGACTTTGCTGCTTCTGTCACATGGCTGGACTTAAGTGCAAACAGTCTCTCCAACTTGGGCACAACCTATTAAAGAGCTTTGCATCAAACCCTGCACTCTCTCTACTTCATCTCAACTGATACATTCACATCAGGAAGGATCAGGAAGAGATGGACAGATGTCAGCAATGATCCGTCCACCACTGGACATCTGCCTTGATAGAATTAGATTGAAACAGTCAGCCTCTGTGTGTGTGTGTGTGTGTGTGTGTAAGTAGGTTTCGATGTGGCCACGCCATGATGCTAAAGACTGAGAAAGATAATGGCACTCCAAATGACCTTTAGATAAAATGTGGATCTAACATGCACAGTGCAGTGCATTCATTACCAAGTCACCACCATGATAATCAGTTAGACCATTCGGAAATCTGACCAAACAGAAAAAAAATACTCAGGTCATAAAAGCAAAGTCCTCAAACCAACAGAAAATAACATCAGACTCTCTTGTTTGAAGAGCTAAGGCAGCAAAGCTGTAGAACCCCACCTCCTCTGTACACACTCTGTCCATTTTACCGTGTTTTCACAATGACACTTAACTCCATATGTTCATTCACTCTGAGAGGCTCCTAGCTGCATTTGCAGAGTCCCTATTTTAGTCATGACTTTATTCCATGTCCTCATTCCCATCCACTGCAAAGAGTGCAACATCCAGTCCTGTGGGGTCTATAAATATAAGTGCTCTCAACTTGACTGGACAATTTGCTCCGTGCAGTAATAATTCAAAATGTTAAAAAATAGTGCCCGATATCTACTAGCATTTTCACTCCCATTGGTGGAAGCAGAATCCTGCGCCCAGCTGGTGTGAGTTTTCCACAATAAGAGAAGAGAAAATAAGGAGGAAAACCAGACACAGAGGAAAAGCCCAGCACAAAACAATTGGCAAAAAAGTGTCAAGCTTGGAATAAACAACCCCTTTCCCCAAATGCCATCCATTGTGCCTTGTCTAGATAAGGCTTCTAAATCGGGCTGGAAATGCAAGCTCCATTTCTCTCTGTATGGAATTATTATCCCTTTGTTTTGAGTCAGGCTCTTTTGTCTTCCTCTTCCTGTGTGCGTGTGTGTGTGTGTGTGCGTGCGCGCGCATGTGTGTTCATACAAACAGATAGTAGTGCTGAGGTAGTTGAACTAAAGAGTATGTCCCAAAGGGGACCTTGCACCCATCTCATGTTTGATCTGTCTACTAAGCTCATTATCACGAGTCCCACAGAACTTCCGAGTGCCTGATTGGGGCTAAAAACAGATACCACCCACCAGCTTGTGGCAATACCCAACATGTGCTGCACATGTGTGACCACTTATGTGTTTTCCTTTGACTCTGACCACTGTACAGGGCTTCAGCTAATGTTTCTACAGTGGGTCTCCTCACCCATACCTTTATGAGATCCAGCCTCGCTCTATCCTTTCTCTCCCACTTGCATTCCAGCTGTACTTCCACCCAACCACCCACCCACTCTCACTATCTTTTTTCCCCATTCTGCGTTTTTGTGCCCAAATTGCAGTCTAACAGCTTTTTAAGAGCTGTTTTGCTGGAGTATAATCCTCCTAGCCTCCCCTTTCAGCCTTTATTCCATTGTGAAAATCTTGGCTCAGACCTAGACCCTTTTTAGAGAGTGGACCCGCTCAACTCCCCACACCTCCCCACCCCTTCCCTGCAGCTCTGCTGATACCCCCACCCAGGGCTTTTCTGTCATTCCTACATCCCACTACAATCCTGCCCTATCCTCTCATTTATCACTCATATGTCTACAGTCAGTGAGCCATGAGCGCTGAAATCAATGCCTTGCAGACCACCTTTGAGAGTTATATAAGGTGTTACTAATTGTTGATTTGCTTTTGCCATGGCTCTTTCTGCCACCACACTGCTTTTCCAGACGCCGTGTCAGCTGTCATCTCTTGCCAGCCTCTCCTTTGCACTTTCTCTCTCCATCTTTTTCTCTCTATCCTGCATCCACTGTCCCTTCCTCTCCCTCTCTGCATCCCTGGTGTGAAAATCACAGGGGTTTGTGTCAGCTTGTCAACACAACACTCAAGAAAGCACGGCATGGAGAATAACAGGAAAAAAAGAGCCACTACATGTTAGAAAGACCGGAAAAACTGAGGTAAGGTAAAAATGGAAAAAGTGGGCTCCTGTCAGCTTCCAATTGCAAAGGAGCAGGCCTGAGAGGGGATTGATGGAACGCTGTAATCAGTCTGTCTCCAAGGCTGTCACCACAAGGTTTTTCTCTGCTGGAATAGGGCGCTGCACACATCAGGGCAGCAGCGAGGCTGATCGCATGGGTGAGCAGTGGCAGAGTTTCTCCCTGGGTAGCTGCTATAACAGATGCAGTGGATAGAGTAATAGAGTGGTATGCATACAAGGAGAGGAAGAAGGCAGGGGAAAAAGGAGGAGGTTGGGGTGGAGGAGACCAAGAGTGCTGATTTGACATAGTTGGTATGTGAACATATGTGAATGGTTCACACAGTCAGTATGCTGCAGTGCCCCACAATGTGCCATAAATACGTTCATTCTCACACTGTCTCCTCACACAAGCTGCACACGCACATAAAGATGCACACACACTGTCACAGTCCCATATCTTTAGGGTTTCTAGTGGGCAGAAGCATCTCTCTGACTATAATTCCAGCACAGCTTTTAAACAGCTCCCCCATTCTGAAGCCAAGAGCCAAAGAGCTGAGAGCTGACTCCGTGTAGACAGATAGCAAGTGACTGGCTGGCTGGCAGGAGGACAGGAAATAAAAAGCCATATAAAAAAGAGAGAAAAAGGGGAGGGAGTCAGTGGCAGTGGTATGAAATTGTCTGTACACATCAGCCAGCAGTGTTGACAGGATGTTGATTGAGCTCGTCTTGTCATTTCATTCCTGCTTACCCCCTGGTGTTTTAACTGCAAGACAGCTGCTGGCTGGATCTGTGTCACAGTTCCAGCCCTTTTCTGTCCCCCATACTCCTCTCTCATGCTCTCTCTCTCTCTTATTTCTGTCTCTGTATCCCAATTTCTCTCCCTGGCTCCCTCCCCCTATTTCACCAGCATTTGGATAGAAGGGCTTTCAGTATAATTTACTGTGCTTTTAAATCATTAACTTCTTGTGCTTCGCAAAAGCCCCGGTTTAGTGTGTGCATAACAGCTGACATGGTGGATAAAACAGCAATTGTACCTAACATGTGACAGAAACGCTGCTCAAAGATAGGGCAGAAATAAAAAAAAAAAAAAAGTAGATCACTTCATTCCCAGTTGCAGACATGACAAGTAAACAAAGCAAATAAATATATTTATTCATATAAATAATAGATTAAAAATCCATAAAACAATGAAGGGATAATGTTAAAATTGCCTCTATCTCTTGCTTTTTCTAAAAGGCAGCAGAAATGAAAACAAAGGAATTCTCTACATGGATTCTGTACTGGGACTCTGGGTCTAATGCCCTGGGGTGTCAATTAATTTAGTCTAGGGATTTGCGGCCTACTCTTCCTAATTGAGCCCAGTGGAGACCCCCTCGGCTTCTCACGATAGGAAGTAGTGCGTTTCATAATTAATACTTTTTTTTCCTATATTATTATTATTTTTTAATTAGGGTGGTAATGTTGTAAATGTATGCATCTCATTAGAGTGGAAGGGCCATCTTCACTATTGTTCACATCTGCAGTGTTTGCTGCTAGAGAGATGAGTAAGAGAGACAATCTCATTCAGTTGCTGCAATGGCACATTGAAGTCAAAGCTGTGCTTTTGTGTGTGTTTGAATATAAAACACAGCTAGCTCAATGAGAGTCTCATTAGTGTTGCTTAATATGTGTGCTTTTTAAAGCTTAGAGGTTAATGCCCGACTTGCCTCCATTTCACTGGAGCTCTCTTTAATTTGATGCATAATTCTTTTTTGTCAGCAGCTGACAAGAGCCTCTTCAGAGAAAGCAGCTGAGCAGTGTTGTGAACTCTGCATCCAACAGGAGTGCACAAAGGCACAAAAACACTTCTAATTAAACCTGTTTGAAATGTTTCTCTTCACTTTCCACCCATACTTACTCTGCCATACAGAAGATATTTCTGAACTCTTCTATCTTCCCATCTCTCTGTCCAGAGAACATAACTCATGGCGATTAAACAAATTAACTCCACTCCAGGAGAGCCACGGATCCAGTCCAAACAATGAGTGTGTGATTCACAGTGCTGCCACTTCCCTGCTCTAACAAACAGCCTTCCAATTGACGTTTATTAATCAATGTCTGTGGTTTGTCTTCCACTAGAATTTCAGCTCCCATTTCACTGGAGGTGGAGAAAAGACAAGTTTTAATTTAACATCAATTTTCTCTCTTCATCAGATTGCCTGTAACTTAAAACATTTCTGTAAAATTACTGATGACTAAGAGCTTCCTGAACATAAGAAAAGCAGGGGAAAATGTGTTACCTGCCGACCTCAATACATCCTGCTTTGTGTTGAGAAAAAGAAGGGAAGGGGAAAACTAATTTCCTGAAACTCCATTTCTTAAGTGTTGATTAGTAAAGGAGCATAATTAGAGTGAAATGTGAAGTCAGGGTTTTTTCAGATTGCACCGCTTCCTCTAGAAAAATCAGGCCATGATTAATGAATAAATGATTAATGAGCGAACTAATTAATCAATTAATTATTAAGCAAGCACTCTGAACAAGAAATGGGAAGGATGATGGTGAACAGTGGATATAAGAGATGGTTTGGTTGTGTGTTAGAGAAAAAAGGATTTAGAATAATCTGCCTGTTTGTTCTGTCTGTTTGTTTTGTCTTCTGTTACAGGGAGGATGAGGAAGAAGGCGGATGGGAGGAGATGGAAAGCTCATCTCTTGTTATGAGCTTCTCGAATCTGTCGGCACCAACTTGTGTGAGAGCAATGGCCTCGAAGCACTACAGTACATTCACCAGCTCCTACATATAACTCAGGGTCAAGACTTTAGGTTACGCAGCAGTGAAGCCTAGCGTAACATTTACCGGCTACAGTGATGTTGTTTGCGTTGGGTTGAAAGCGGCCACACGACCCCAAAATACCTCCAAAAATGCTGAGGGTGACATTTAGTACCCTTCTCTTACCAATGTTCTCTCCTCCCCCTGTCTTTAAGTAGGACACCCCATCAATCTTTGATAATGTGCAGTGTGGGTCTCTCCTGTGTGACCAGGCTGATGAGACATCACAGCAGGGATTGATGTATGAAATGCAGGCTGCGAATGTAACTGTGATATACTGGACCGTTTCAAGTGAAGTTTGACCTTTTTTTCCCAGATATTAATCGTTGCAGTGAAAGAATATATGTGTGATATATCCCTCCCACAGGAACTCTGCACACTTCATTCTTTGGCGAGGGTTTCCTCTATACCTTTCACTAGCGGAGGTAGGGGCCCTTTTCATGTCTACCAAAAGTCCCAAGAGCCGCAACACAACAGGATATGGGACAAAAAATATTATTTTATAAGCAGATGGGTTTATTGTTTCTATTAAAATGCGGCATTATTCTATAAAGCTGTATTTCCCCCCACCTCCCCTTGACACCCGGAAACATATCCTCAAAGAGAAAACATGAGAGAAAGATCTTTCATCCCTGCATATCTTTCCTGGCGTTTACTGCTGGCCTTATTAACAGACTTGTGAGTGACAGAGGCGGAGTGTGCTGGGGGAGTCTCAGGGGGCTTTGATGGGAGGCAAGCGATGGAGCTGCGGCAAGCTAAGGGCAAGATCATGCTTACACTTATCTCCTCAAAGTGCTTTGTAAAGTTCTTCGTCTGCAGACCTTTTTCCCATTTACTCGTCTTTTTACTTCAGCATACTTTCTAGACCGTTGTCTTTCTTAACGGCCACTGGCTGAACTGGTGCTGCATTCTGTGCTAATCATACCATGGCAATGCAGATTTCCTCAGAGTCAACTGGGTGTGAATAGGTCTTTGTCGCACTGTGTGGGTTGGCTCATTGACTGTGAAAACCTGGACATATGGTGGCTGTGTGTTGGGATGTACCGTAGCATAGAATACCATGGGTTGGGCTCTTGACCCTTGCATGGCCTTTAACACCTAAACGGCTGCACCAAAGTCTGCAGAATGATTAACTTAAACACTTCATTGTCCACTTGTCCCACGTTTTTGGGAGTTGACTCTTTGGGGTTTTACTTTGGATGAAGGATGTATGGTTTGCAGTTGGAACAGATGTGTGCTATGTGACTGTTTTACCAAACACATAGCACGCGCCCTTTCTCAGGCTGAATGACACACACAGATGGACCTTGTCTGTAACACAAACTATAGACATAAAGACATACACAGTAACAGTGTTGGTGTTGCTGATTGCTGGATTTGTTCCGAGAAATCTTTTTTTTGTCCTGGTGTATATGCCTGTAAATAAAGTGCCTAATAGGGACATCGACAGGAACTACTGCAGTGATGTAACCCTGCAAATATAACCATATTAAATAAGGAAATGAGCTCTTATTCTTATTATTTCCTAATACCATTATTGAAATCTACATGTCTACATACAGGGAATAAAACTAGATTGAACTTTCCAAATAATAATGCTGATTATATTTCCTCACTTTAATACCTTTGGTCTGCAAAACAGGTCACATCTACTGAGAGGTCTCAGGTTTGGGGCTCTGATAAACAAGTGGAGCATTACAGGCTCTTAAGCCCATCTGGTGAGATGATCGATCATTAGACAGAGTGTGGAGATAACTCCCTCAGCTTGCCTGCTGGCTACCACTGATCCCATATCACCCTCACAGGATATGGTATGAATCACAGGAAGTTGAGATCAATCTGTATAGATTGTGCCGCTTGATTACAAATGAAAAAAAATCTCATTTGGCTTAGCCACTCAAATGCCTCAGAGTCTGGCTGCGTTAGCGTGAATGCGTGGGTGTCTGCAATCTTTACTTTGTGTGTGTTAAATAATAGCTCCTAACTTTTTCCTTTTACTGATTTCTGATATTTGTTGAGCTCGCTCTACAATCTGTCCTACCTTCACTCATGTACTTCGCTTGGTCCATCCTGCTCTTAAATCTCACTTCTTGAGGGAGTCGTCTCTTAAATCTTAATTAAAACAGACTCCAAACCCCCCACCCTCCCAGGGACTGGCTGAAAGCAGCTTAGAACAATCAAGAGGATGGATTAGAAGTGAGAAGAAAAGAAGAGAAGAGGAGAGGCAAGAGGGAGGGGTGGAAAAAAACAACAACGAGATTGCAACGGCAGAGAAAAATATTGAGAGAAGAGAGAGAAATGACCCCTTTCCTTCATCCTCCTGATCCTCTCTCCTTCCCCCTTCACTCTGTTTCTCCCTCTCTCTCAGGGCTCTGGAGTCTTGGCCTGACCTATTGACATTCAGCTTCTCGGCAGATTAAGCAGCGAATGGAGCCTCTGGAAAGGGTAAACACACTGGAGGAACAATGACCAACAGGCGGCAACCTTATTGGATTCTAATTAACTGCCAGGAGGGATGGCTAGGGGCATGTTAAGTGCTGTGGGACACAAGTTAGAGCCCCAGACCTCAAGTACCACAACTCAAATCACCTGCTCCCCTTTGCTGTCGACTGTCTCTGTGTCAGCCTCCCTATTTATTTGTCTGCTGCTATTCCTCTATCTACGTGCCTACTGTTATACACATGGCCCATGAGAATGACAAACAAAATCTTCAAAAAGCACTCCTCTGAGAGCCATTTGCCATACTAACTCTCCTTTTCTTTCCCCTCTCACCCCTCTTTTTTTAACAAGGTGGAACAAGAGTCGTCCCCCAGAGCTAGCTGTTTGAGCAATAAGGTAAAAATAGGCTGAAAAATTGGGAGAGATTATTTGATATTGAACAGATTGAATTATCTGGAGTGAGGGAGAGGGATGAAGGAGAGCAAAATCATTTTTCTGCATCACCCCCCAGAGGAGCACCACTGGAGGGAGTGAGGGGAGTGAAATGGAAAGGAGTGAAGAGTTGAACCTCAGTGGTCACAAATTTGAAAATACAACCCCTCCCCATCCCAATTAACCCGCACGCTAATTTGAGAGTGAGTCCAAGCAGGTCTTTCTTTATGTGTGAACTTTCTCACTGGTGGAGCGGTTCCTCTGTCTTTGAGTGGTCCCCTGATTAGACCAGCTCACAATGGTGCTGTGGTTTCCTGAGTCCCCTGTACGGAACCACAAGCACTAATTAGACTGGTCTCATTAATGTGTTAGTGAGAGAGAAGGCCCTGGCCATCATGGGTTGAGGCTGACACAGGAGGAAAAAAGCAATGCCCCACTAGAGACAGGCCATCGTCACCTCAGCAGGCATATAAAGCAATTCATTAATTGGTGTGAAAACACACACATAAAACCACAATTGACCAAACACACACACTCACACCTCAGTGCGAATACACATACTAACGTTATGGGTATTGCATGAACCCGTTGCTTGTTAACACATTACCTGGGATCAAAGAGGCAAAGGCTGGAAGGAGAGATGGCTGGAGGAGTCATTATTTGTCAAGGAAAATTGAAGCCCAGTGTTATGTTTGTCCTTTGGCAAACCTGGCAGAATAGAGGTTTCATCCGTTTCACAAAACGGAGGATCTCTTCCCTTGCCACCATCATGTGAGAGTCTTTGAAATCCTCAGAGTACTTTTTTTAATCAAAGCTGGGAGGAAATGAATCAGAGCTTCAGTTGTGATCCAAGCCTGGAGGTATAAAAGGGATCCACATGACCACTGTCCATTTCCACACCATTACAGCAACAGTCATGGCTGTAATAGGTTGAATTGGGCCATTGATTTCTCTCATGCACCCTCTCTTTCACCCAAAAAACTAGTCTGTGCCAGTTCTGAGATATTCCTAGTTCTTTTAACAAAACATCACATGCTCAAAGACAGCTCGCACAAAACTTAAACCTCAGGCCAATAGAAGAGCACACACACATGCTCACCCCACACACAACCAATACAATGTGTCCCAGCTTGAGTTCCTGGGGAGTTAAACAAAGGACTGACTTTAAATTGGCTTTTAAAGAACTCCCCAGCACAATCAGGGAGTTGACTCGAGCTACTATAGTGTGTCAGAGGACTGTTTAGAGAAAGAAGGGTAGTTAGACTGAGGTCTATAGTGCAGTGAATGGTTAATCTAAAGTGTGACGGCTCAAGAGCTTCCCTCAGCTGGCTTCAATAGGTCTCCAATCAGGCCTGACTACCTCTCAATCTTTGGTCAGCTGGTTTAACTGGTTTGTGATTGAGTGGAGTCATTAAGGGCCTATTCATCTTTCCCAGTATCATAGTCTTGAAAGACTAGTGACATGTTCAACACACTAACGCCCCGCTTACCCATGAACCTAAGCAGATGCACAATTGCATTTGCACACACACAGCATTTAGCAACACAACATCAAGTTCCTCCGAACACAGTTCTTTCAGTTTGTGGAAAAGATCTGAAAACACTTTTTTTAGCTGTGAAAAACTTTCAACTCCTTTTTCTCTTTCACCTGACGTCCTGCCTATTCTCAGCTTTTCTGCAGATTCGCAACCTCGGAAAAACAGCAGCTCTATCTGGAACATTTAGTGCAAGATTCCTTCGAGGATTTGGCATGTGCCTGTGTTGAAAGTGTAATACTGCCTGAACAAAATAGCAGTCCAGGTCAACCCATGACCGCCCCCCCACCCCACCCCCTCTTACACACACAGACTCTCCTAAACAAGCCACAACAAACAGCTTTCTACAGCCACTCTCTTCCTTTGATCTAAAAAATCAGAGATGAGATCTGTCTCTCTCTTTCCTCTCTTCTCTTTGCCCTTTTCTCTTTTCTTTACAACATCTCCTTATATCTCACTTTCCCCTCCCGCTGAGCAGGTGTATTAAATGATGTGACTATTCCAGCAGCATTGGGCCGCACCTCAAAGTGCACTCTGTGAAGAGGGCTTTTCTCTCCTCCCCTCTTATCTTTTATCCCTTCCATCACCCCATCTCCTTTACTCTCCCTTTTCCTTTCCCTTTATCCTTCTCCATCCCCTTTACTTCTTTTAACATGTTCCCTCGCACTCTAGAATGTGAAATAGAGAGGGCCATGGCTCTCATCAATTTGAATTCATCTACACCTCCCTGTCTATCTCCCCATGTGCATCTCTGGCTTAGCCTATTGTCTATTTAGCTATACGTCTAATTATGCTGTCTCACTTATGTAATTAGCGCAAAAATAAATGGCTGCCGTAGCTTTGTCTCTCCCCTTTACCCCTCCCGTTGCAGGCTCTGAGAAAACAAATTATGGAGAACAATAGGTACAAATGGCTTCTGCACCAAACCGCATGATGGATGCAGCCCGGGTTCCCTGCATCTCATCCCTTCCTTTTCCCTTCCACGCTTACTCTCTTTACTCTCCCTCCCTTCTCCATTATCTCCAGCTCTATATGTCTCTGTTTGGAAACAGGGGAGGACTTGAACACTCTCTCACCCAACTACCCTATCATTGTATGGCTGTATCATCTGTCTTCCCTTCTTGGCACTGACACTATATTCACACTGACATCATATTAGGCAAGGTCCTTTTCTATCCTTTGCTTTCTTTTTCTCTCCCTGCTCTACTCTCTCTTTCTCTTCCCCTGCTGTTGTCTCCACTGGCACTCTCTTCTCCCTTATCCCCCAGAGCATTCTATACACCACGACTGCAAAGCAAACGCCTGGGACTTTCTAAAGCAAACAGCCAGCATCCTGTGCCGCAGCCCCATCTGTGGATAGTCTGAGGAGGGAACAATCAGTCCCTCTCCTCCTCTGCCTCGTTCTCTTTCCAGCCCCCTGGGATCTGCACAGCACTGGGATGCCTCACTGAGACGGGTGCAATGTGCTGGAACAATGGTTGGGCTGCTTCCTCCAGGAGGGGTGTTAGGTTCACCTCAGCCAGCTTGGGAAGCACTTAGCCATGTGTTCTTGCCCTCCTTGCAGCAGCTTCACAGGAATGTGGCAGAAGCGAAAAAAAGCCTCAAACTAAAGTCCTGTCTTACCTCACCCTCGCATACACACTAACAGATATACGCTTGCACGCACACAGTAACTTTCTGCATGTCCAAGTGTACACCTGAGATCTAATGTTTAGCCTGAGGTGTTGAAATATCAACTTTCTATTAATCCCCCTCAGACTTGCAGTCGTTACACCTTTGTTGTTTTTTCACCTCTGCCATGCTGGAGGAAAAACAGCAGGTTTGGTTTACACCAATACAAGCGTATCCATTACCTGAAATGCTAGGCTCCTGGCAGTAAATCCCTTTGACCCCTCCACCTTGCTTTTCTTTCTTTCTCCCTTTCTTTCTCTCCCTCCCCGTTCTCATGCTGAGCCCATCGGCGTCTCTGCATCAGCTTTCTTTGGCCAAACAGACGGCAGGAGAGAGAGACACACCTTACCCTCCTGTCGGTTCAACCACCACCCACCTCCACCACCCACACACTTACTGTTCATCACGTCTGCACAGCTCAATAACATTAACATGTTTTGTCATTGAGGGAGCAGCAGTTAAAAGCTCGATCGATAAGCTTTGACTGACACCCCTCAGTTGATCACAAATTGGCTTCCTTCTTTAACGGACCTCCCAGGGTGAGTTTCTCAGCTCTGTCCAAAATTCTGCTCAGAAAAACGGATATAAAACCGATTGCTACGAATTTTCAAACCCTTCACCCAGGCTCCTATAACAACAGAGAGCAGACTTTCATTGTGCCGAGAAAGAGGAGGCTCAGCTACTGCAAGCCCACTATTTTGGTTAATAGTTGAGTCACTAACACAATATTAGCCCTGGCGTTTCAGGCAGTTTAAACTGACAGGAAGAAAAGATGAAAGGAAGAATAAGTAGGGAGGCTGAACTAGTCGAAGCTCTGAGTCCCACTCAGGAACATGCACTGTTTCTATCACTAATAAAGTGATCAGCAGGCAAGCAATCCCTTGTTTCCTTGAATGTGTTTTCTCCGCTTGTTGGTTGAGGAGATGACATATCCTGAGAGCTGGAGCATCATTAATTAGACAGTTGGACTTTGACTAATCGCTCCAGAAAGGGCACACAGCCCTGAAGATGCCAAACACTCATCTCGTCTTATCTTCCTCTGCCCCAGTGTTTGCCCTTGACCCTTAAATGTGTGTGTGAGTGTTGAGGGTGTTGCTTCCCTGAGCTCCAAGTGAGTCATTTCTAGATGATGTATATGTGTCATAAGACCCAGAACACCATGCTTAATATTTCAGATTTTCTATTTAGTAAGTACCACTGATGCTCAAATAACATATAGAGAGACTAAAGAGAGATGTAAAAATAAATAGGCATGTACATTTCCTGAGTGAACTTTTTTTCTGAGCCCCTTCTCAGCTAACAAAATCCTTCTCCAACAGAGCTATCTTTAATACAAGGTTAAGGAACACGGCTGGTGGAGATAACACGGGAACAGATATTGCTGCAACACAGAAGATAAATTTCAATTTGCTGTTGGTTTCTGTGTCTCGGCAGGAGATATGAAATTCTTGTCTTGCAGGGCAGGAATTGATTGGAAAATAAAAATGAATGGGTGGTCTAGTATGTCTGCGATTTCTCTGTTGTATGTTGTTTTCTGGGCTTTGGGTCTTTTGAAATGGTGATACATCTCTCTAGAAGGATGTGACACTTGCATTTTAGGGGGCAATAAATGCAATCCAAGTTGTTCTTAAAATAGCTGCTACTGTATAAACGTGACTGTTTTCCTTGGGGTGCTGTTTTAATGACATGCACAGAATTAATCCTGGTTTCTCACTCTCTCTATTCTTTCCATTACCGTGTTTGTAGAGAAAGAATAAAAGAGTAAACACATTTGTGCCGTCCCAACCAGTCTGTATGCTGATGATACAGCCTGAAGTACTGCAACTGGGGAAGAAGACTCCAGGCAATGGCAGGAAGCTGACACTGCCCCTCTATTGTCCTATTCCTTGTTATTTCCTCACCGGATCCTCTGACTGCCCCAGAGGAAGACAAGGTGACGATGTGCAAAGACAGACACAAGGAGAAAGCAGAGACAAAAAGAGGAAAGGTGGAAATAGGTAAAAATAATTCTGGAGAAAGCTGAGTTCCATCTACAGTTTGTTGGCTACTTGGCTTCCTGTGTTGAGCCACACCACAGAACACATCCAGTTAAATTGCAGCTGATAACGAAGCCTCAGGACGCACTGCCAAGTTCTTTATCTGTGTTTACCCGCATGGCAAAGCTGATTAGAGACAGGCAACATTATGAAGCCTCATTGTTTCCATTCTCCTTCTAGTTTCTCTCTTCGCACACGTAGCAAGTGTGTGTGCAGGAAGGGGGAGTGGGAGGATATCTGTTTATGAAGAGGGGCAGAAAGACAATGGCATGCGTGCCTGACATGTCTTCAGGATGAGAAGAAACAGCAGGCCATTGTTTAAGATCTTGATCATTCATTACAACCTGTTTGTGTGTTCCTGCATATATGTGTGTCTCTGTCAGTCGGTTCGTATGACCACATTATATGTACAACTGAATTTTTGGAGGCTTTTTTGGGAAACACTGTGACAATTAGGAGGATTTAACCACTTTAATCTCTAACTCTCACAGCAGAAAAGAGACATAGATATAATGTAGATATAAATCTTAACTTTTATGGCTGAAAGTGAATCTTGAAAATTCAGATGCAATGTTCAATAAAACACTGCAGCAGCAAAACTATTACTTGGCACTCACATAGACAGGAAATCAAAGTAGGCCAAAATTCATTTATATCTTTGCCATGACTATGTCTCCTAAATAATGCAAGACACTTCTGTTCAAGACTCAGCTGTGTTCACATTCTGCTGTGTCTGCACTATCGTGCACCTCGTATCTAACACTTTTCATCGGTTGGCTGGGGTTCTTGCCTCCAAACTTTCTACTTCTTACCTACTTTATCCTCAAATCCTTTTATCACAGGGGCACACAGAAACAATAAAAGTGATCAGCATACAGTGAATAGAGAGCTAAAAGGAGGGATATGGCGTGATTATATAGTGACTTTATGTGTGCATGTGTGTGTATGAGAGGCAGAGGGTAGTGTAACAAGATGGAGAAAAGGTTAATGATGCTCAGCGGTCTTCCTCAGTGTTTTCCTGCTGCTTGTCAGCTTAATCATCAAGACACTGGTGACACATCTGAGCCTTATCCCTGCAACAAGACTCCCCTCCCTCTCCCCAAATCTAAAACTCAGTTTTCCTCTGCCAATTCACAGTCTTTCTATGAGAATTCAAAGAACAGCAGAACAGCAGTTCATGAAATATGCACAGTTGCCCAAAACAAACCTCTTGGGCCATGCTGCCACTGCGTCCAGAAACATATCTGTGCTGCATGAAGAAAAGACAAATCTCTGGTAATGGGGAAAAGAAGAGATGATGGGTTGAGAGAGAAAAAGGCTTGGTCAAAGCTTATCACATTCAGGCTAGAATTCAGCTCTGTGTATCTGTGTGCATTTGTTTGTGTGTGTGTGTGTGTGTGTGTGTGTGTGTGTGTGTGTGTGTGTGTGTGTGTGTGTGTGTGTGTGTGTGTGTGAATAGGCTTTCAACTTAAGTCTGCCAGCCGCCTTCGGCCCATTAAGCAGATATGCTCTCATGTGTCCCTGTCCCATAGTCACACAGTGTGCAAGCAGGCAAAAGAGTTGTAAAAAGGAGCAAGGTGGAAAATTTCCGTGGCGTAACACTATAGTGAGACATGAGTGGCGACGCGACTTAAGAGGAAGGGGGAGAAACTTGTAATCTCAACTCACAGCCTTTGAACTTGGCCCGATGAGACGCAAGCGACCCAAAGCAAAAGGTTCCAAAGAGGAGCTCACTGAAGATTACTCAGAATACTGATGCAGTGTGGAATCCAATTCCTCTGGGAGCCCAAGGGACTTTCTGAGAAAGTAAATTATCTATGTTGTACAACACCACATAGACCTATAGTGCATGTAGGTGTATGTTATCTGCCATATATGAATTTCAAGGTGCTCGAGCTAAATTTTCATACTACACATACATTTTTGTGTGCAACCAATTTTGAGCATCAGTGACTCTGTGTAAGACTGTGCCACAATAAATGAGGTCTAGGGTCTCTTAGGTTCTAATTAGGGCAGCTGTTACCATTTCCATTATTTGTGTGTGTGGAAGTGAGAGAAGGAGAGGCGAGATTTCCGTGTGTGTGTGTGTGTGTGTGTGTGTGTCAGAGTTGGGTTGGGGGGGGGGGGGGGGTCAAGAAAAATCCACCACTCTTTGGCTGCTGCCCCTTCTCATCCAGCTGTTGCTTGTCTATCAGGGAGCAGAGGTCTACTGGTATCGTCTCCCTCCCCCCAGCTTAGAATAATGACAAAACCATGCGGAACGGGCACTGAAGGTAAAGACGTACTGACAACAACAAATGGTTAAGCGCACTTTGCCATTTGTGATCTTGAAAGCAGTTATTATGCTGTTGAAAGTGCATGTGGTTCAGTCTTGAAGCTACAAGCACTGCTTTTGGCAAGGCGAAAAAAAAAAGCCTAAAAGATTGTAGAATTCATTATTCCGTCTTTTGTCCCTCACAGAGAAGATCTTTGTCAGTGGGATTCTGTCTTACATTTAAATTGAATTATTCTCTCTCTTAAGTGTTAATACTACGCACTGGTTTGTCAGTGATTCTGAAAAACACTGATAAGTCAAGAGCGGCTCGGTGTTAATTGCTGAAAGCTTTTTGTTTTTGCATCCACACATTTGTATCCCCTAATTATTAGACTAAATTATATCACCATAATTGTCCATATGCTCTCAATGGTTATATTTATATTGAAAAAAATATCAAAAACACTCTGCTTCACTCCTGGGGAATTCAGTTATTCATTGGATGCCATAAAAAGAAATTACATATTATGTCTAATACATTAAATAAAGTGTTTTATATGATTTCTTCAAAAGCTATTCATTTTTGAGGACTTTTTCGTGCTCTGCTTTGTATTGATACTGTACAGTTTGACATGCGTGGAAGAAAGTACATTTTCTCTCAGCGACTAAAACAACTGGGCAACTTAATTCTGGCATAAAGCAGCAGGGGTGGCGGGTTTAGAGGGTGTGAGTGTTGGGGTGTTGGGGAGTGGGGGGGGGGGGGGGGGGGGCGTTTATGTCTCCGGCTGTCGCTTGAAAAACAAACTCTCTCTCTCTATCCATCACTAACGCACATACCCATGAGACTGCGCTCGCCCCAGGATAAAGCACTCACTCTTTTATCCGTTTACGCACGGATCTAGTGGCTGTGCTTCTGTTGTGTTACGACTGAAACTGCTTCATTCTTGACCCAACTATAAGAGTCCAGTAGAGGACCTCTTCTGTACATCGTCCCATCACTTTAAATCTTGCGATATAGTCGAAATACAAGTCCGGAGCACCGTAGACTAACTTCAGAATGAGTGATGCGGGCTTGTGCGTGAATGATGCTGTCGCGTTGCGCCTGCTCATCAGACGGATTATATCCACTGCTACAATTTTATCATCCTCAAGAGGAAATTATTTATTATGAATGGACACATGCGTTCACACAAGTCCGGAGCTACGACACCATTGTTTTAAAATATAAGTTAAACTTTCCGTTCGTGCGCCCTACAATTGTTACAACGCACTCCTCCATTAGAAGAGAAAGACTCTCACTCATCCGGAATCTGAACTAGACCATAAACAGTCTCACCAAGCTTCAATTACGCACGACATTTCATCAGTGGTACAGGTTGGCTTGGAGACAGCGAAACCTTTCTGATGTAATCACTCTTTCTAAACTAATTAAACATTTACAGGCAATTACAGCAGTGAACTGTGGCACTGCAGCAGATCAGCTGCTTCTCTGAACCAGCGCACCAGCGGATGACTTGACGCAGCGCGCCAGTACGGAGCGCGGTCCACCTCACCATCAGTAAAGATCTCCACACTGAAAGATGTCAAGAAGAAAACATGTATTACCTGTGGCCATAAGGCAAAAGACGAGGTATAACGCAGGCATTTTAGTTGATGTGGCCGCTGATTGTGTTGCGTGGAGGGATTCACTGGCTCCGTCGATGCGACTGTGGAGGAGCTGGTTATGGTCCACCGCGGCACCGGAATACCACCGGACGGACAAGCGCAGTTTAGTGTCTATAATACAATCCCAGTGTAAAGAAAATGACTCTGAATAGTCCCAACACCTCGTAAACTGCCACTTAATAATGCATCCCCATAGTTGGTAACTTTCCCCGCTGCATCCACGTCTTTTCCAGTCTCCGTGTTCACCACTCGCTGGGTTTTCTAACAGTTCGGTACAGAACAAGGCGTTTCAGTCAGTCGGCTCTTCCACGGTCCACTTTTGGAACCTGCTTGTGCATACTGCGCTCGGAAGCGATCTCTCCTCCTCGACAGTGCGCAGTGATAAACCCCGGAGAAGTTGCCTCTCGCCCCCTCCACTCTCCTCTCTCCTCTCACTCTGTTCCCTCTCCTTCTCTTTCACACACTCTCTTCTTCCCCCGTCGGTCTCCTCTGTTTACTTCTCAGTCCCTCTTGCCAATGGGAAATGCGCACTGACAGTCATCTGGTAAGAGGGTTCACCAAATCTGGCAGGAGCTGAGTCGGAGGAGCCCCTCTGCTTCAGATGCTTGCCAGGGGGACCCTGCGGCCCCCGCCCCCAGGGGCCCGCTATTGGCTGCGCGGGTGTCAAGGGGAGGGTATTTAAAGCACTCATTCACCGTTCCACAGTTTTGGGCAGAGGATCCTCCGCTGAAAACCTGAGTCTTTTAATCAGTGTACTGACTGACTGATGGGCAAGAGTGGGCTCATACAGCCCCAAAATGAGACACACAAAAGAAAAAGAAGAAAGAAAATATATTATACCGGCATAATTATGTAAAATGCATAGTAATGGCACGGGAATCAGATGGTTTTATAACAGGTGATGCACTAAAACGGATGATCACAGGTCAAGTAAACCCCAATTTTCTTAAATAAAGGTGTCATAAATGAATATCACAATTGTAGCTTCCTGTTCGAATCCAATTCTGAGATTATATTTGTTTTAGTAACACAGAGAATAAGCTGATCTTAATGAAGTTTAACTCCTGTACTCCATATTAACTGACATTTCAGCATAAACCACAATTGTTTTAACCTACAGTTTTGTTCCTCTCAATTGAATTAAACAAACCTATTCATGTTTGGTGAGTCATTAGTCATTTTCTGATTAAAATCACAACTATTGAAAATTAGTATCCTGTTCAATTACTCCACAGATTTTGTGAATTAATTAAGGTGAATTATGTGTAAGCAGTTGCCTTACAGCAGGATTAGCTGCAGATGTTTTGCCAAATGGTGTATCACTTTACTCTCACTGTTTCAACGCTTGTGAGAGAATAGATCATGATTTTCTGGATCGAAATGGTAGAGCTGTCAACATAAATAGACGCGTATTGATGAAAATATCTTCTTTTGTTCATTAAGGTTTTGCCAAAGAACTCTTATTCATTCTAAGTGCTTTTCAGGCAAAAGAACCTTATTGTATTGTCTTCAGTGTGATTTAATATTGTTCTTGGTATTTTTTTTAACAATGTTCTTTGAAGCTGACTTGAAACATAAATTTTTTACGTGCAGTTTGATCTTAAATGTTCCTATTGTTCAGCAGCATACAGTGGGTGCTAAAATGAACCAAACAGAACAAAATCATTATCATATTTTAACAAAAGCTAAGGCTTTTATAAAGAGATGAAAACAGTGGAGTCTATCACTTGCCTGTGGCTGTTTATAGGCTTGTTCTTTGATGTTGGTCATTAGTTATTCAAGGATGTATTGATTAACCAAAATAATAGGCCATCATCTGGTTAATCAGTCTTTCAGCTGTGTATTGTACCAAGCCATTAATTTAGTGTTAACACATCCCCCTTCACACATGCACACAAAGACACACAAACACAGGCGCCCTGTTAACTCAGCCAGGTGGTAAGTGCTCCATAAGACTGTGAAAAATTCATCAAAGTGTGGATAGTTGGACACTGAGGACTTTAGTGTGTGTGGATTTCAGAAAACACCATCCACAAAAACAGAAGTTTTTCTTTTTGACATTTTGTGCTGAATTTAATTAAAGGCTGAACTACGCCATGATTAGGGCACACTCCTCATGAGGGCTACCCCAAACAGTAGTTCTAATACCCTGGGGCTGGCCTTCCTGTTTATTGCCTCCCTGTAATGCAAACATAAGGGTCCCCTGCCAGTAAACACATGTTGATGGAAGAAACAGCTTGCACAGCTGGGAGGCCAACCCAGGTTAGTGTGAGTGAGCACATGGATAAATGAGCATGTCTGAATGTGTGTGTGGAAGAAATGTCAATGCGTGTTTTAATATGCACAGAAATGCTTGTTGTTTTTACATATGTCACATTTAGGTGCGATTTAGCGTGGGTAGGAGCTTGTGTGAGAGATAGAATGTAATGAAAAGAAATTGTGTATGTGTTGGGGGCCATATTGAGCATGTGTGAAACCATCAATGAGTGACTAAAGGCGGGGGCTTGGGTGAGCAGTAAAACAGTGGGGTGCCTCCAACAGTTGTGCTGTGATAATAAAATCAACATCCATTGTGCAAAGTCTGTCACCAAGCATGATGCTGTGATTGAAATGTATGATCTCCTATGGCTCCCACAGATGGATAGATAGAAGAGGGCAAAACAGACGATACACTAGCAAAGGTTTCAGCCAACAGTCTTAATTATGCTGGCCTCTGTGGCATCAAATGGAGGGAGCCCATACTCCCCAAGCTTTTGAGTGTGTGAATAATTTATAAATAAAAAGGGGGTTTTCAGCTGTGGGTTTATTAATAATAAATATGGTTTGATATTTACTAAACTGTTCAGAGGGAGAAAGGGGTGACAGTTAAGACGTCGTTTGCATGGTAATTGTAAGGCGGTAATAAATAAAGCATGAAGTGGCGATATATGGAAATGTGATTCTAGGGAAATGAGAATAATTTAACAAAATATTATCCCAGTCCCTATTTGACCTGGGGTCAATTAAAAAAGAGATGTCACTCCTGGTGAATGCCTTAAAATTACAACCACTGTCTTTCTCTTTGGTCCGGCCAGAAAGCAGATCTAATGTTAAAGTGGAAGAAAATGTATTCATACTGACACAAACCATGTGTTTAGTTTGAAGGAATATTAAACTGAATAAAATCAACCTCATTATCTACCAGAGGAAAGAAGACATTTTTCTGTCCAAAGTAGACTCTGTACAGCATGAGAGAGAAGTGAAGGAATGTGAATTTTGTTTTGTCTGAAAACTGAATACTGTTTTGGGAAAACCACATAGCTCTCAGTGAAAATACACACTGTACATACATTCCAGAATATATCACATTAAATAATCATGCTTTGTTGTGAAAATACACACTTTAACTCACACAATCATTTTCACCTAATTGAATCTGGATCATAATTAATGAGCTTGGTCTTGAGATTTGAAATATAGCCTGGTAGATTGATGAATATTAACGTCCTGCTCTATATACTGTTGCGAATGTCCAACTTGCAGTGTTTGGGTTCCTCTAGGGGTCTAAGGTTTATGCTGCTATCCATATGAGAAACATTACACCAGCTTTTACTGTAATTGTGATATTGAATGTTCAGCTGATCTGTGTCAACCATAACTCTAAATGCTGCATAACTCATAAGGACATATACCTTTGCTAGGCACCGGTATCCATCTGCCCAGCTTGCAAGCAATTCAAACCCTGTCTCCTCTCACCCATTCCAATAATATGACGTAAGACCTCTGCGCTGGTTTGAAATTTGCAATTAAGCATTTTCTTCATTATGTGATTGATGAGCAGAAGGAGGACCATTAAAGCTCAACATGGATCTGGGGCTCACTCTGCAGTCTATAGGACTATTTCCAGGCTCATATCAAATCCATGTCCTTTGCCCTAATATCAGAATATGACTCTGGCCACCCATGGATTCTGTTTTTGTCTGTAATGAAAGTCTCTCTGGGGATCAGGTTGAAGGATTCTTTTCCTCAGGGGTCAAGGAGAGGTTGAGGCTTCTGGTTCAAGCTGCGCTTAGAAAGGGGTGTGGATTACAGGAATGTGGCTGTTGAACTCAGTTTCGACAAATATATAGAAAAGATCTGCAGTCTGACATTACAGAAGTCCTTACTGTAGAGACAGTAAAGTATAGGTTGACATTCTGATAAAGTGATTACTAAGAGAGGGAAGATTTTGTGGCTATGTGTCCTATAAAATTGTCCAATACTGAACTGTGATTAAGAAAGTTTTGTCTTCATTAAACAAAAATGTGTCAGAGGTGAAAAATTGTGCAACTTCAGCTCTTTCTTGATAGATTTCATTATTAATTTATTAATTTTTGCGAGTCAGCACCTCATCAATCTTGTTTGCATTTTCATCACACTCTAATGAAGTGATTGCAACATCTCCAGATTTTGAGATCAGATTGACTGGCTTCTTGGCTGGTTTAGCTGTGTCTTCACTGATAAGTACAGCAGTAAACTGTCTAAAATATTCATGCACTGATGCAGAGTTGTTGTCCCTCGATGGGCCTCACTATGTGCAACATCTGTTCCTGATGTCATGCACATTCCTGTGTGCCAGAAATGCCCTGATGGCGTGCATGGCATCTCTGCTGTAAGCCGTGTCCAGACACACACAGTTCCACTCAGCTACGATAAATATCTGAGGCGATTGCGATCAGGCCACCTGGGCAGAACTATTGAATACTTCTGCTAATCCATAATCATAGATTAGTCACTGCAGTCTCCAACTGATATCAACAAGTCTGCCACTCACTGATGAATGTGTCTGTTGATTGTTGGCTCCATAAACACTTCATGATTATTCGGTGAATATTCCTCTATGACTCCTTACGTAATGTACTCTTATGTGTTATGATACAAAATACTTTGTAAGCTGCCAACACAATTAACTGCCAACACATTAATGCTGCAAACCCAATAACAATGTCATGAAAATAATTATATTCCAGCATTGTACTTCTGTTAATGCAGCAGTAAAAGCTCCATCATACCATTAAAAACACATACCACTAAAAGGGTTGTTTACAAGTTGAAGGTAAGCGGCAGTGCAATTTAGACAAATCAGTTGTTGACAGTGATGTCTATATATGTAATTGTGTCTGTAACAGTTCATCACACAGTGAGAGGAGGAGAAATGGAGTCAACAATAGTCAAGGTAAATCCTTTCCTATAGGACAGTGGTGGACACTGTAAATCCTGTTCTACTGTCCACAACTAGTCACAGCTCCCTTCACCACTGGGTGCGCCTCACTGTCTGCTGACAATCACATGAATAGGCCACGACTGGCTGCTTGTTTTGTGCCATGATCCCTTGCTGCTCATGCTGCTTGAAAAAATAAATAACCCAGCTCTGCACTGCTATAAATAATGGATGACTCGTCCACTGTCACTTTTCATAGGATGTCAAGCCACGGCTTGGCCATTATTAGGGTCTGTCCTCTTCCCCTTTCTGCCTCTGACTCCAGTTTTGTTATTGTTCTGGTCGACTTGCCTGCACACCTCCTCAGCGGGTCGGTTGTCATTCTTTCTCTGGGTTGGTTCAGCTGATGGTTGCTACAGAGAAGAAAGAGATGCTTTGGGGGACTGAAACGAGATGGGTGCTACAGAAAGCTTCTCCTGGAAGAGTACCAGCAAGAAATCTGCCTTGACCTGGAACAGGTAGCTAAGTACTTCCAGCTAAGATATCATCCGTCTGCTTATGTTAGATAACATGTGCTAACGCACTGCCAGTGCTGTGGTTAGGGACTGACCTCACCATCTTGAGATAGGCTTTCTGTCATCCGCAAACCCAATGAAAAACCAGCAACATTGCTTCAAAGTCAGAAACAGATCTACACTCTGGTGCAATAGACAGGATTGCTTTCTTAAACAGACACACAATATGCCCTGAGCCACCCATCCAGCAGGAGAAATCATAGATTATTTACATATGCAGCTGTGTCTGAGACAAATGAATGAGGAACATCTGGCTGAAGGGGGGATATAAGAGAAAAATATGAGAAAGACTTAGTCATTTGGCCTCTGTAATGTAAGTACAAGGGTGGGTTGAGGCATCAGAGAAGGATGTTGTTTTAGGGGAGATACTAGGAGTGTGAATGTAGTTTTTACCCCCACCCTATCAATTTCAGCTCTCTGTTTGTGCAAATGTGCCTCGGTGCCACCAGGCCAGGCCTGAGGCAAGTGTTGTCCACCAGCAGCTCTCAACTCCCATAGACTGAGCCGGTCTCTCCATCTGCAGAGTAATAGCATCAAATCAAGGCCTGCAGCAAACAAACCCTGACAGATCCTCTCATTTGGGATTCACTTTGGGACAGCTGTGGTGCCATCCAAAAGGGGGGACGGAGAGCGGGAAGCCAGCAGTCAGTAATGTATGCAGAGTGTCTGCACGTCCTGGATGACAGCAACACGAGCGCTTGTCACAGGAGACATCAGTTCTACTTAGTCACAGCGCTGCGGGGCAATCCATATGACTGCAGTGCTGTGCGAACTCTATTAATAGTTATCTACCTTTCAGGAGTTATTATGCTGAGTAGGGGATGACAGAGAAATATAATTGAGGAAGTCCCAAATGAGGAAAGGAAACAGTGTCTGTGGAGTATCTTTTGTGCCACTTGGCCTGTTACAACCTAAGAATCCTTCCCCAGTCTTTTCACTCAGCCTTTTCTTGTGTGGCTGGGCAGTCTGGTGCCAGACCCACAGTTTATGTGAGACACATAATAAGGATTAGTTATGGGGAAAAAAGGGGAGAGGGAGCAGAGTAGAGGGGGAATGCAGGAAAAGACCAGCAGAGCAAGGGTGCAGAGTGAGGAAAAGAGATAGATACTAGAGAGAGGGGAAAGAGGGTGGAAGAGATGAGCAAACTGCCAGAGACTAGTTTAAAAATCATGGTCTTGAGTTGGCCATGGTTTAATTTTTCATCATGCTTCTAAATTAAAAATGTGAACGGTCATCACTTATTTGTCAAATTGTCTTGGCTCAAAAGGTGGATGTCACATCGGGTTTGCAAAAGGTCAGGGGATCCAACAGTCAGGGAGGATGGGAGTGGATCAAAGACTGCTGATCCCACCAAACGCCCTTTAAAAATGCCTTGTTTAAGGGGCATTTACTCTAAATGGAGTTCCTGGACTGTCACACTAAGTGGAGATGACATGATTTAAAATGTAACATCTGGAATGGCTTTGGCATACTTATTCAACATACCTTCACGGTTCTACATGAATATAGGCAAGATACAAACAAAATATACCACAGCATACTTATATCCCCTACTTAAGTCTAAAAAGCCTGTAAGTTAATACCCATATGCTCCAAATCAATACCACACTCCTTTCAGGGTAAGCATGAAGCATAAATATGTATCTTACTTTTCCTGTGATTATCATAACCACTCACATTTGCAGTAATCATCTCATGGTGCTTCTTTATAACCGTGAATATTTAGGCATACTTTAATGTAAAGTGAATCCATCAGATTACTAAAGATTATTTGACTGACTTTTTATGTCGGTCATTCCTTTACTGCCTTTCTTCTTGTTACTTTGGTTCTCTCTGTAAAGAAAACGCAGCATGTCTGGGAAAAAGAAAAAAAAAACAAAAAGACAATGCAAATACATGGCTGGAATAATCAACCTCCCCCGGTGGTGCTTCGTGTGCTTCATATCTGAGATTTCCAAGATTAGAAAGAAGGAAAATGATAGACTGGTTTTGCTCCTACCTCTTCAAAATTGCAAATGTGTAGATCTGTGGATGAGTGCTCAGCCCACAGCTGCCAGCCAAAGGAGAGAGAGACACAAAGGTCCCTTGTGTGAAGGGCTAAAGACCGGCCAAGAAAGGGAGCTAAAGATCTACTAGTGTACCTCAGCTGTCTCAAGGGTAAATAGATCCTTTCCATCCAACTAAATGAGCTTCTAGCAGCCACTGTTTTGCCATAGACAAGACAGCATCGGCAAATCAATGTTATGGAAGTCAAACATCAAGTCTGAAATATTGGATTTCAGCATCGTCACTGTCTGTTGTAACTTCAGCTATTCATCAACGGATACCAGATTGGATTTTGTTGTTTCCTGTTTGAATAAGAAGCAGCAGCACAAAGACAAGACAGGGAGCAGAGAGAACTAGATCCCAGCTATTGAAAACATTGCCCTTGTTTTGTTTTTACACATCTGGAGAAGCGGCTCCTATCGCCTCATTCCCTCAATCCTCCTCGATAGGCTCAGGATAAGCATCTGTTACAGGGGACATCTTGGGAGACAGGGCAACCTAACAGATTGTGTTTGAGGATGAGGAAAAGGTTGTTTTGATTCAAAGAGGAGGTGTGATTTTCCACACAGGTTTCCTGTTGGTCTCCTGACCTTAACGAGCAGAGGAGATGACAAATTATCATTTTCAGTGAACATTGCGTTGGAGGACTGTAGGCAGAATAGATAAACTATAAAGTTGCTTTTGTTTGATTGAGTTATTATAATTAAAATAACTGCATTAATGCTGTATCTAGAGGGGGAAAAAATCTAGTAATGCAATACTTATAACGTTTCAACCATGTCTGACCATCTAGTTTGTGGCGGCTGCTCAAGTCGTGCAAATGATGAACTCATTTTCCTGTGAGACCAGATTTAAAGCAGTTAGTCTGCGTATTGTTTGGGTTACACTGCTCTCTTATCAGCTCTATTATTAGCCGGCCACTCGCTCCCTGCAGTTGCCTTCCTTCCAGTATTTCCTGATTGCATTTTTCATCCCTGCCTCAAACCACGTTCTTGTGTCCTGTGTACTTTCTCTAGCAGTTCTTTTCAAAGGCCACATCCTCATCATTATTAAAACTAGAAAAAGTTCTGAGAGGAACTTGGTTTTGCCCTTGTCACACATGACCTAAACCTCTGCCAGGACACACCCCAATTATGTACCTCTGTGACTTAATTATATTTTGCACTGGAGGTTATAAACCAGGGTTGTATCCTATCGTAGCAACAACACACACATTACATGAATCATCAATCAAAAATCTTAAATCATTATAACTGGTAGAAAATGAAAAAAGGGGAGGACCTGAAATCTTATGTAAATATTAGTGTTATTATTTCATGGTTTAGCACTGACTTTCATCCCAAGTGACTCACAAATTCTGGAATCCATTTGCAAAGCTGAGCTTTGCACCAGAGAAATGCAGGTAGAGTATGTTGCTCAAGGGTACAACCGTTCCACATAATACGTGTTGTATTAAAACAGGTCGTGCTCAAATTAAGTGGACCCATGAATTGAAATGAAAAAAGACCCCTTTTGAGAGGAAAATAGATTAGTTTTGCTGATAGATGATCACTTGAAAGCTCTGTGATGTGAATAAGTAAATTTTGACCAGTTGCAGTAAAGCTGATTTATATCAGTTAAAATGTTGTCCTGAGGGCCACTACAGGGAGGGTGGGGGATATGGCAATTTATCCATGAATACATCAAAGTCCTCTAAAGTGGCTTATTGCTACAGATATTCACTCTCATTGTTTACATTGTATAACCTAATTTAGTTCACTGGATGAATTCCTAAACAGAGTTTTAGCTTTCCATTCTATTTGTAGGTACGGAAGCTCAAAGTTAGTCAAGCTAGTCAGTTAAACGTTGCAAGCCAAAGAACTCTGGGCAAGTTTGGTGCAGTTCTGACCTTTTAATAACAGTATATTTAACAGAGATCCCCATGGTACAATTCATTATTGTTGTAACACCAGCTCAAGTACCTTAGTGGAAACTAGAAATTGTGGTTCCCCTCAACCAAAACCTGCTCATTATTGCCCATGTGAACAGCTTGTCTGATTCATTAAGCGTTTCCCGCACTATGTGCTCAAGAGACAGAGAAAGCAAAGAAAGAAGGAACTGTAGGAGAGAGGGAGAGCGATGGTAGGATGTGGTTTAGTCCAAGCGTGCTTGAAGTGAAATATGACTGATTAGTGCATTCTTGGGTTGACATGCCCTCACTGCAGCTGAAACCTGTTAACTCAATGTGCACAGACTGGGCCGATGGAAGAGTCAAACCTGTTGTGACTGCCACATGGCAAATATTATGGTTGGCTGACCAGGCCACAGCTCAAGTACGGTTGGAGAGATATAAACAAACAGTCTACTGTGTGATTGATTGCGTGTGTGTGACACTGCATGTCCATGTTTGGCAGCGTATGCTTATTGTATATGTGCATGTTTCTGTTCATTCAGATGCCTGCGTGAAATGATGAGCTGTATTTTTTCTTGGCTGACACAAAACATAATACAACATGACAGAGGCTGAGTGTTCTTCAACATCTGTTTGCACATTTGAAACAAACATGGCATTGTGCAAATCTGACCAGGGACAGACACAGTTCCATCCTGTGGATCAGTGAAGGAAGTAAACCAGGGGAATGTAATAGTACAAGAGGAGATCTCACATTCAGAGTTAATGTCAACACCTTGAGTCATCTTTGTTGGATCACTATAACAAATAGGTTCTTTTCTCCTCTCTCATTAATCCTGGATGGGCTAATATGGATTTAACACAACTCAAGCAAAGGTCAGATTAAATCAATTCTTGGTAAAGCCAGTGTTCGGTCCTGGCGCGGCTAGGAAATACAATAAGAAGCAGCGTGATGAGCTGGTGTGATCCTATCTGTCAGCAGCCATTAGTGGTCACTTCAAAGTCTCAATGAAATCAGAGTCTTGCTGAGAGCTATCATTATGGGGTTGTTTGAAAGTCTGCAGGGCCAAGTTCCAGATCTACCTGGATACCCTGTGGTCTATGGGGACCAATGTTTCTGCAGCAGCAACTGCCACTCAGTATTCCTTTCACTGGGCCATGTTCCCACCTGTTTCTGCCACTTCTGCCACTAATTATTGAACAATAAGGTAAGGAAGAGTGACACTTTCCTGACGGTATCAGAGAGTTTTTTGGGTTTTTTTTTTTCCCCTCAAATCTTTACTACATGTGTCTTTATCTCTACAATAAAAGGGGAATCAGCACTTTTATTTCCTCTCCACTGCAGGACACCGTAATGATTTCTCACACAAAAAGACAGGTAAAATATACCTTTCCTATAAATGTATTATTTAAACTTCTCCTTTTATGCTGAAGTGGATGTCTGGAGGTGAATTACCATTCTGTTTTTGCAAATGAATGACTGGTTTTGAAATCTGAATTCATAAATACTTGCTCATAAAATTTGCCACATGAGAGTCAGATGTCACAGGGCTTTACAAGCTGATCTCACAGAGTTCCTGTCCACATGAATCTACCACACACGCACATTTCAGCTATACCCAGCCTGTCTATCTAAACATCTATCTCTATGGCATTATGGGTGGTCTGTGTAGTAGGACAATCATTGTAATCTCGACCATGGCGGGGAAATAGTGGCTCTCCAGGAGTTCAGTGTGGCTGTCACAGGCGTCTATGCTTGACAGGCTTACACTTGAAAAGTCCCTACACCATGAGCAACTGTCCTCTCTCTCTCCTGTCTACCCCTTATCTGCTCTCCTCAGCCCCTGACACACATACACATGCACATACATACTTTTCTTCGCCATCACACAATAGTGTGTTGCAACAACTGTCTCCCTCGGCCACCTCTGTTCCCTGCCCACTCAGGGAAGATGACATGTGTTTGATGGCCAAAATCACTGCAGTGTCTACCTTCGCTGTCTCCTCAGCAGCAAACACACCAAGGCCTGAGGGCTTGGGGGTGGGAAGTTGAGTGAGTGACATGTTTGTACTGCTCAGCGCCTTCAGAAGAGATTTAATGTATCTGATATGTTGTTTTGTTTGTTGCTTTGTATGTCGCTCTTAATTAGCTCCATGGACAACCAGTTTCATTGTGCCCCTCAAAGCCACTGCAGCTAATCAGGAACACTGAGGAGCCAGAGATGAAGAGCAGAGTGACGCTGACCTCAAAATGTCAGCTGGTGTTGGATTTCTTATTGTTTACTCTCACTATTTCATGCACTGGTGTGCATGCTTAAGGCTCTTTGCATTTTGAACTCTGCTTTTTGTCCGTGTAGTTAATTCTTAAAGAATTACTTGGGTTGTGGAAGAAATTAAAAAAAGGCAAAGCCTTGTGGCTTTTTGTTGAAGGGATGGAAGCTCATTATGGGGAAACAGGCTGAACCTTGGCCGCCTACGCCATTCATTTGGGGAGCCATGAGGCTCATTATCCTTTTGGAGGGAGTACAGGTCAGGGCACCACAACCTGCCCTCTGCAATCGCCACAGCAACAAGCCCCACAAAAACTCAGAGGTGACGTGAAACAGCACGTTACGATCTTTTGCTCTTATCTTATTTGCTAGTCAGCCAGCGAGCCAAGAGGAGATGAGAGGAATGAGATGAGAAGACGTGACAACTGCCAGTCAGTTTGAGCTTGGGTGATTGATGGTGGTAATCCAGTCTGCTCGGAAAGATCTGCATCCGACCTATTGTTCTTTAAAGATTTACCTTTACACATCCTGACTAGGTGCAGTGTCTCACAGCTTGTTGAATGGAAGAATGTTAAATCACTAAAATTGCAGCTCACACAGAAAATCACTGAATTATAAGGGAAAGAATGTTTTCCTTATCATTTAATCAAAGTGACATTACTAAAATAATCTTTTTCCATCTGTTAAGTGGGTGTGACATTAGCGTAAACCTGATGCAGTCACCTTGATGATGACTTGGGCCATATTTACTTGAAAGAATGCACACCATTCTTCGTCTATTTCAGAGTAGACAATATCCTTGTTGCTTATACCCTTGAAGATATACTTGACTATAAATCTTCAGGAAAAAAACAAGTAAATACAATTGAAATCAATTAAAAAGAATATAAAAGGCCTTTTGTTTTACATCAATTTAATCCAGTGCAGAGGCTCATTAAAACCAGTTTTCAACTATCACCTCTTTTTACATACTTCTTTTAATTAATCATTCAGTGGAGGTAAAGAAAATAAGTTAATTCTCCTTGAAAGCATTGAGCTTTCAAGAACATAGTCACATAGTAATTCCCATTAAACAGAACCTACAAGAGAGTCATGACCGAGTCAGGTTTAGGTTATGTCTGTTGATGAGCAAGTTCATGATTGAAATAGGTTTGACAAGTCTAAAATAATCAAAGACATTATTACTTCACACATTGAATAACATGACTTTATATGGTGAAAAAAGGGATGCAATGGAGAGCTGCAGTAGTCCAGGTGTCCCCTGTGCCATGCAGTCTCTTCTCTACCCTTTCACTGGAAATGCTGTAGGCTACAAGTTATAATGAAGAAGCAGTGAAGCTTGTATGCTCATTTCATGTCCACTACCTCTTTAGTAAGCTGACAGCTGACTGTTGCCAACCTAACTAACTCATGATCTGCCTGCCCACGGCTCTTGAATGGTTCTTTGGTCTTCAACAGATGCCCTTGCATATTAAGATCCTTAATAACACTGGGAGCACTACAGCAAATTCATTTTTAAATATACAATTAAACCTGGATGTTGCATTTTGTAAGATTACACAACTGCACTCGTAAGAGCTAGTCATCCATGAATCTTAACACAAAGTAACCACAATATAAAAATGATGAAAAAAAGGAAGAAAAAAGAGAGAACCATTCTTTTCTGTTACTTTGGAAACACAGCCTTTTGATTTCACCTGTCTTCTGTCCTTGGGTTAAATAAATCAGTAGCATAGTTCTGCCATGGGCACCAGCTGTTTTTATCTGCTTGTTGCTATTGGAAATGATGGCACTTAGACTCAAGGGCCCTTCCTTAGCCTTGATAGAGCTAGCTATCTTTTCTGAGCCTCTTGGCTCTTTCTGTACCCCTGCTAACTGGATAGACACAATCTGCCCTTATCACTAACCCCACCATGGTCCCCTGTTTGAGTCTGGCTCAAGGGAAAATGAGGGAGGGAAATTGTGGTTTGGATGATGTTTATGATTCCCGCTCTTGCTGCCCTTTCCTGCTACCCACCCTCCCATTCCCTGAATCCCATGGCTGACTGATAATGGAACAAAGCTGCTGTCCACTCATCTGTGCGCATCACATGTCCTGCTCGAAGCCCCCCTCAGTTATGGTGAATCATCTGCGACAGAGTAACTGGAGCACACGGTCACACTTCCCCCTGGCCCTGCCTCGGCAGCGTCAGTGCTGAATCGCCAGCCCAAGGAAGTAAAGAGAGGACAGGCAAGACTTTGCTGAGATCTCCCCTCCCTCTCCCCTGAAGCTCACAGAGATCAAGCCTGCATGGATGCCCTGTCTGAGGCTGTTTGCTCTTAATTGAGTTGCTCACTCAGCTACTGGCCCTGGGGGACACCTCTGTGTCACTTCCTATGATTAACCTAAATTTCATCCATCGTCCAGGACTGCTGCCAGATCTGGTAAGGCCAAGAAGTATGTGTTGAGACATCCACAATAAAAGAGCAAGGAGAAGAAAAGGAAAGGGGTGAGCAGAGGGCCAAGGTAAGATTTGATGATGGTGGCAGAATGAATACACACATTAATGCACACATCTATACATAAAACAGAGAAGTGAAGATGAAGATAATTAAGATTCCAGGTAAAAGGTCCAACTTCCCTGGCTCAGCAAAAGCTATACTGCATTGATGTCGCACAGTCTGTATTGAGCTGGTCAAGTGGATTTAAAAATGGGCTCTTGTCATACCAAGTTCCATTAAACAGCGTTGGTGCAGACCAATTTGGGCTTTTTAGCTCTGGCCTTGCTCCAGGGGATAGAGCTATAATGCATGGGGCTTTCTATGACTTTGTCTTAGCCTAGGTTGCTCATTTCCACAGTAAGTAGCAGGAGATCAAAGCAGTGAGTGAAGAGCTATTCTGTCCAGCTCTACACTGGGCCAATCAGAGCTTTCATTTATTGGCACTCCAAGAAGCGGTATAAATCACGTCAACCAGCATCGACCACAGCCTTAGTCATGAACAGCAGCGCACAACAACACATGGATTTGCTGCTGTCTTTGATCAATGTGAAGTTATTTAACAGCTTTGATGGGCGACCATCGGCAAGTACCATTGTTTTCCTTTTTGGTTTTCACAGCTTTTTCGTGTGTTCACTCTCACTTGTTTTCCCTCTCACTTGCTTCCTTTTTCATGCCTATTTTGTTTTCCAAACACTTGTGTGCGTCGGCAGCCCTCTCCCTGCCAAGGCACTCATGGAGAAGTGATAGGCATGGGGAGTCTGTGGGCCAGCAACCATGAAATAAATATGGATGGTCATGAGTGAGATGAGCGAGGATCATCTGTTTTGCCATCTGCTTGTGCGAGAGCGTGGATGTAATGACTGTAGTCCTGCCTAGCCCAGTGAGCCCTCCGTTTCTGGGAAGGCGCTTGACAGAAACGCACATTTCCAGGCCCAACGAAGTCACACAGAGACACACAGTCCATGCATGTGCATGTACACATTTATCCAACCATGCACTTTCACAAGTGCACAAAGAAACACAACTCACACTGTACTCAGTCAGCTGTCCCCCTGAAGGATGCAGAGCACACTGAGCCATGTATACACACAAGCACAGTGGTGGTTTCCCTACTAGGCTCAGGTACAAAGCCTGGGCTGCTGTGTGTTTGACTGCCCTGCGTATTCTGTGAGCATCTGGCCCAATGTGGCCATTAGAAATGACAGGCTGACAATTGCCAGGCAGGATTGGTGCTGGTGATTGTTCAGCTGGCAGTGTCCTACCATGTGACAGTCTGTTAGTGTCTCTGCATGAAGAACAACATGGGACTTGTGTTCGCACCACTCTGGGCATTGAGGGGAATAAAAAAAACTGCAGCAATCCACCAACACCAGCAGCAACACCCCTTCCCATCTCCCCTCTGCTCTGCCCTCATAAGCAGACAAACCTTTTTTTTTCCTTGGGTGGCTTCATCACTGAGGGCTGGTAATAGTATGAGTGTATGTTTATAAAAAAAAAAAAAAAAAAAAGGGGTGGGGTGGGGGTGGGGGGGCAGGCTGTTGAATTATACATATTCCTTATGGAGGGTGACACAGTAGGAGCTCTCAGAATCAATCTTGATGCTTGGATGGAATCATAGAGCGCAGAGAAAATGGCAAACATTGCTGTGGCTCAATGGCCTGATGCGCTCATAAATATGTTTTTATGGCCCTGAATGAGTTGGGGCACAGAGGTGTTTGGTGCTCATAAAGGTGTGTGTGTCAGACTGTACAGTATAATGCTTCATATTGGAGGTTATAAAACACTCCTAATTTAATTAGCTTATACAGTATGAGAATCAATACTATGTCAATCATAGTTTATTGTCAGTACATCATGAATCAGGAGCTCAGTGTAAGAAAAAGGCTTGATTGCTGACACTATCTTGTTTTCTTACACTGTCTTGTGAAGGATGCTGTTACTATATAGTGTATTGACCATTTGCACAACAAAGTTACAAATGCATCTAAGGCAACACAACACTCTCAAATCAAATCCCGTCTCATTTAGTGGATCCTCTGCGGAGAAATTGAACATTCTGCTGCCTCTGATTTTTCATCCATCCTTTGGGTTAAGTGTTGTCTTGGGAACTCGGAGAAAAGCAGTCGGCTGGGGGTGGAGTGGGGTGAGGGAGACTGTTAAGAGGCTCTTGAACTATAGTCTACTGTCAGTGGAGAGTGCTGAATGAGAAAACTGTCCAAGAGGAGAAAAGAGGAGCAGAAGAAGCAACAGATTCATGGCTAGGATGATTTGTTTTGCTTGTCTACACCTCCTGAAGCTGCCAGCCTCCCCTCTCGATGAAGCTCACTGAGTCAAACAGAGCTCCATCCCATGTAGAAAGACGGTGGATGTGTAAGTTAAAGCAGCTTTACTAATGTGTCTTTTCTACTCCCTGTGTTGTTTTTACTTTCTTTTCCTAAGTTCCTTTTTGTCTGATTGGGAGTTTTACAGTGTTTTCTTTGGAAAAAAAACTTCCTCATAGAAACTATGGCATAACTATTCCTTTTCAGTTGTTATGTTTCTCTTTATTCATTTTGAAGCTCCACCAGCTGGCTCACTCTACTGCTTTTTCATGATGCCCTGGCATTTAAGCTACAGTGAGAGCGCTCTTTGAAATGTGTGGCTGAAAAAAAAAAAGTTATACCCATCCCTGCTGATGTAAGGTGGCCACAGGACACAGGGATATGTTTTGAACCTGTGTAATTTGGTGATTAATGTTGACCCTGTCTGCCCTATACCTTATTTATCTCCTGTTTTATTGAACCATAGGGAATCGCAACACTGCAGAAAGTCGGACTCTGGAAGCCAGTATTACATGAATATGATGCAGAGGGAGTCCCATATCTCCTCCCAAGCCGTTCTTCTGTGCCCTTTAGCTCTCTGATGATTCACCTGCCAATAACCAAACATGGTTCGCTTTCATGTCTTGTACGCGCAAATAAAGCTTAATAACAAGTTGTGGATTTAAATAGCACAGGCCAAACTCTGGCACCAGCTCTATCCCTCTCTCCACATAAGTCTAGAAATAGCCGAGATCTGGCCCAAAACGTCACAGGGAAATTGGGATTAAGTTCAGCTTGATGTCGCCCATCTCTGCACTGCCCAGCTTTCCGCGAGCACTTTCCCAGCAGCACTCTCACATCTTTGTGGGTCACATCACAGAATTCCTGTCATCAAGGGCGGCGGGTTTTAACGTCAGGGACTGTGATATCTCCTCCCCAAACCCTTCCCTCTCCCTCTTCCCTTCCACCGATAACAGCTAATCCTTGCCTCACATTAAACTGTGACCAAGATCAATTAAAACCCTGCCTCACCCCGATAGCAATCTCTCTCTGCAGCAGCCAATGGTGAGAGAAGTTTGTGTGTCTGTGTGTGTGTACAGTATGTGAGTACACATGTGGATATGCCTGTGTGTGTTAAAGGCAAGCAATGTAGCAGAGAGTCATATCCATCCTCTTCACTGGGTTGCAGTTGGTTGCCAAGCCGCAGGGAGAGCTTGCCATTGATTTTCATCGCCTCTTAACAAAGATGAAAGACAATAAAAAACAATAAGAGGGATGATCACAACACTGCTGGCCATGTATGGTTATAGTGATTATCCATATCTTAATTAGTATTTTTACTTGGTTGTAATTATTTTTACTTGGCACAAGCCTTATTGTTGTGTTCTATAAAGAAAATAAATAATGGCTAGTGTGTACATACATGTTTGTATGCAGCTTTGCTAATAAACTGCTGCTGAATGTGGGTCTGCACCCTACACTGTTCCCCTTTCTCTAATTTCTTGTTTTTGGACCAGACCAATGAAGCTTTCTCACACAAAGAGGATTCTCCCAACCTATCATTTTTATTTAGAAAGTTGAGTATAAGTGGGCAGTATTTTCTGTTGCATATGGTGTGCCAGTTTCATGGTGCAGAGTTGTTTCCAAAACCATTGGCATCACAGAGAGACTGGTTGGCAGAAATGGAAAGCTTGGTCCTGAGGTGCCAATGTGCTTGGCATGTGAGATGAGGGCTGGGTAGTGGAGTGCAGAACGCCATGAAGGTAGAGGATTGGGGGGGGGCGGTAGTGTGCACGGCAGGACAGGGCGGGAATAGAGGCGGAGTGGAGTCTCATGCGTGTAGAGTGGCTGCCAAGCCGACTGTCATGTTAGCCACTGGGATTGGCTGCTGTGGGCCTCAGGTTGTTTTGGTGTGTACATCAAAAGGACAGGCTGTGAACATGAAAACACAACTCATTTTTCTCCCATCTATCCCATCTTTCACTTCTCCAACATTACTTTTTTCTCTTGCTCTTAGGCTCTCTTTTCGTCGTCTTTCCCAAGAGAGGCTCATCCAAGGTGCTGCAGAATCTTTGAGCTCAGGAGGAGAGACAGCATGCCTGCAGGGTTGCCACGACAAAGTGTAGGAAAAACCCGGGAGAGGAGAGGAAAGGATAGGAGGATAGTGGCCAGCCGTGTGAAAGAAACAGGCCTAACTATTGTGTTATCAGAGATGACAGAGAAGATGTATCCACCATATTTTTAATGTAACAGACGACCCAGGAAAACTAAACACAGGCATGTCACTGCATCGCAAACCACAAGAAAAGTACCATCTGCTGCCATTTTCACCCTCCTTCAGTTGTGTCCGTGTTTTGTCTTTTACACTGCTGTCAGCACTGTTTCAATTACATCCTGCAGCTTATGTCTATAGTGGATTACACCAGCTTGGTGTTCATGTGGAAGGCAGTGGGTTGACTTGTGTTGGTAGGCTATGCAGGGCTTTTTTTTTTTCTTTTATTGTCTCTTCCAAACACAATGGTGTTCTTGGTCTGTTTCCACCCCTTTGCAACGCAGTGGAAGAATTAAATTGTGAATGTTCCAAATTCAGAACAAAGAGTTCCAATTTTGATTCCTCAATGTTGTTCTTGTTTTCCTACACTTTTTACACACTTTTTTTATTTTTAGTCTGTGGGGGTTTTTCTTGTGTGAGATTGGCTATGCTTGATTGTGACCTAGTTTATTAAAAGGGGGAGTTTGGCCAAGCCATTGGAATCAGGGGAAGATTAACTTTCTGTTTCCTTAACACAGCTCCATATGTCAATGATACTTGCGATTAAAAAAAAGGATATTTTGAACATTACCAGGGAAATTTTGTGCTACTTTATACAGTATACATTACAATAGTGACCATGTTTATAGTTTCTCACTCTTGTTATACAAGATGTAAAATGTGATGAGGAGCTTTGAGCTGGAAATGGCTTTGCCAGCTTGAAAATAGATTTTAAAAACAACAACAAAAAACATTACTACAAAGAAGAAAATTACTTGTTATTCTTTCTTCCACTTGCCGCATGCTCTCGTCACTATCAGCTTATGCCATTACACTGAAAACGTGGAGAAAAACACAAAGTAGCTCAAGAAGGTCAATCACACAACTTTCAGTCTGCACACATTACATGTAGCCTTGATGGGTACTGTAATTACATTTCGAAGGTGTGCAACACAGCATGTTAGTACCAGAACACCACAATAGAGAATCATAATTCAGCTTAAAGAGTTTTTGCAGTTTTTGTGTTTGCAGTTTAGTTTAGAAACTGAAATGGGTTGTATTGCTTTAGTAATATTATATTCCCAGCTGGGAGTATTTCAGGAGTCAACAGTCATCTCGAGTCTCTAACCACAGCAACTATCAAAGCTGTGTTTGCCAACAAACAACATCACAAGTAAGTGAAAGGCCGATTAAAGGCAAAGGTCACAGAGGCAGTCGGCTAGAGCACCATGCCTTCTGGTGGGCGCTGGTTGCCCTCCAAGGAAAAATTAAAAAATAAACAGAAATGCGCCAGTGGGCATCCTGCATCATTTTCTGCTTTGAAGTAACAAATGGACAAATAAATAAAAAAAAAAAAAGAAATACACTTTGCACCTCTGTTGCTCACAATTTTTCATTTGCCATGGCCTGCACTTGTACGCTACACACTTAAAGTGAGGGATTGATTATCATTTGATGTGAATCACAGACAGCTCATGTCCAGGACCTAAGAAATGTCAGAGACGACTGACTGACTGATGGACAGATGTCAAGAGGCAGATATCTATTTTCCCGTTTTATTCCATAATAAGCTGGAGGTAGATACTGATGCCATGATACCTGCTAAACTGAAGGATAGGACTCTGAATGACAATCCATCAACTATTTATCAGGATGACAGCTCCTAGAAGGTAAGGCATGTATATATTATTAGTGGTTGATGATAACACAGCTATATAATACTGCTTCTACCACTGCTATTTCTAATACAAATAATAATGTTCTTTACCTTGTTACTAAGTTAAATGTACCTCTTCAGATTAAATACACATTATTATACAGTCCAGTCCTGTCAAGAAATAACAAATCTATTTTCCTAACTTTTTCATGTATGTAAGCTAACAGTGCTGGTCAATCTTTATCTCTAATTTATGGTTCAGATGAGTTTGTTGCTTGATGTGTTGAAATGTGATGTAATATATTGCACCAAATTCTTTTCTTGCCTAAGGCTCCAAAATGGCTAGATCCAGCCCTGGGCATGTGGTTGATTGCTTCATTACTGGCTTAATAATGTGCATCAATGCATTGCATATTTGTGTGTGTGTGTGTGTGTGTGTGTGTTTTTTTCTTTCTGGGATGAGCTGTAAACATATGAAGACCATCCTAACAAATCTGTCATCTGCCCTATATATTGATTGTTTATCCGTCTGTGCTTATTAAGAAAAAAACATGTCCTGTTATCATGCTTGGGCTTGTAATTAAGTATATTCAAGTGTGACAACCTCGTTGAATCTTAAAGCATTTACAAGGTTATCCAAGTGAAGTCGGCTTACAAAAGAAATCAGGGATCAGGAGTAAATCACAAGGGGATAAAGGGATGGGATATAGACAAGCACTGGGGAAGGGCATTCAGCTTCTTGCCTTACTTTGCTGCAGTCAGAGGGCTGGTGACACTTTATTATATTTAGGGCCAATCTTGAGGTTGTAATTTAGTTTGTTTGATTGAATTTTTCCTTTACAATATGTTTTATTAGGCTTTTGTTATGTTTTATTTTGTATGTCTTTGCTACATTACTCTCACTAAAGCAAGAATGCCGCTGATGATTGATGATGATTTGCTGTTTTATCAAAGAAAAACAGTGCCAATGAAAAGGTTAAAATCAGGTGAGGTATCGTAACTATTACAACTGTTGACTACTAAACGGTTACGCTAAAGACAGTGACCCTAATGTCAACCTTGTTTTACCAATGAATTTTCAAGGTCACTAATCTGATGTCAAAACAGCATTAGAAGGACAACAACAACGTATAGAGACCATTGTACAATAAAAGACTGGTTTATTCTCCTGCTTATACAAATCAAAACTCCATAAGTAAACCTATTTCATAACCTGTGTTTATAAAGCTTCTCTATTCTCTCCTTATACAACCTCTTAAACTGAAAAAATATTTGTATAGCTCCTCTCTTTCATTGCCAAAGACTTCCACATTTTGACACCCACAACAGAAATACACATTTGCTTGACATTAGTCCGAACCCTTTGCTTTTTCAAATTAAACCTCCCTCTATGTTTTTCATCCTGTAATACTAAATAAAAAATAGTCTCTGTAAATTTGCAGACAAAAGTCTGTTTCTCGCTCTAAACACAACCAACAACGTCCTTAATTTAGCTAACTCTTTAAACTTAAGTAGTCCAATTCATTTGTATGTTCCCTGAAATTAACATTATACATTATTCTTATTGCTCTTTTCTGTAATAAAAACAATGGCTTTGTGTTACTCATATATGTGTTGCCCCATACTTCAATACAATAACTCAAATACGGCATAATAAGTGAACAATCTAAAGTTCTCATTGCTTTCTAATCGAACACATATTTTGCTTTACTCAATAGAGAAATATATATAAACACTTTTTTTTTTAACCTAAGCAATATATGGTTTTTTATGTTAGTTTGTTATCCACTGTTATACCCAAAAAACTAACTTCTGAAACCTTTTCAATCGCAACACCATTAATAGACAATGACAATGTTCTTCGTTTTTCTGTTTGTGAACACCATGAACTTAATTTTATTCCAATTCACAGATAATTTGTTTATATCAAACCATTTTTTGAGTTTAACCATCTCATTCTCTGTTCTCTGTACTAACATTTTTCGATCATCTCCTGAACTAAGAAAGCTTGTATCATCAGCAAACAAAATAAACTGCATTATCTTTGATATATCACATATGTCATTAATACAAAACATCAATAATTTTGGCCCCAAAACAGAGCCTTGTGGAACTCCACATTCAATTTTTAAGCTGACATTTTCCCAGCAAACTGTTCTGTACATCTGTACATTATGGATAAAGCTGTGTTATGACACAGGATGTACCGCTGTCAAAAGTCCCACTTGCAATATTTTGTGGGACCACCTTTAGCTTTGACTACAGGAAATATTCATGCCCTGCAATGCTTAAGTGGTGCCACAATAAATGTTGATTTAATTTTTCATCAACTTCTTGTTTTGGTGATGAGAGAGTCAGACTGCTGAATCAACTCTTCTTCATCACATCCCAAAGATTCTCAGTGGGGTTCAGGTCTGGACCCTGTGGAGGCCAATCCATGTGTGAAAATGAACGTCTCATGCTCTCTGAACAACTCTTTCACAAACCAGATGAACCCAGTGAATCCTGGCATTGTCCGATCTTTATGCAAACTAGCAAACTGATAAGCCCTTAGAATTCATTAAATTTGAGTTTAATTTCATCAAGTGAGTAAAGCTCTTTTTTCACATATTTCCATGTCAAAAATCTTTGATCCTACCACTAAATCTAGTCCTAGATAGGATTCCATCCAACTGTACTGAAAATATGCACACACAAAATCTAATTTATGTGTGTTTCCATCCACCACACTTACGTGAACATTAAGGATCCAGTATGTATGATTTACTGAGGAGGAACTGTGGAGTATTTATTTGCAGAAGTGGAAAATGATATTACTAATTCTTTTTTTCATCACAAAAAATGGGAATTATTGTGTTTTCAGTACATTAGAATGAGCCGTTTATATCCACAGAGGGAGTAGGCTGCCTTCCACAGTGTGTGTTTCTACAGTAAATCAGAATGGACCTCCTCTTCTTCTTCTTTTTTCTGTTTCATTTTGGGTGGAATCCAGAGTAAAGGTGTACTGTCTTGATCGTATAAAGTTGTTTCCTCAGAATTTGCCAGTTTGTCAAAGCCTTCATCTAAAATGTGTTCTTGCAACTCTTCATACATAGAGGAATTTTCTTACTGTTTCTATCTAATATTGTATTTATGTTTGTTCCTTTTATGAATTCAGTGTTGTGTCATCAGTGCACATAATCTTATTCTTAAGCTATAAATCTGTTTCTACTGAACTTAATGACATGTATTTGCTATCAATACACTAATGATTCTGCCTTTTCCAATTGCAACAACATTTTTGCAACTTTTCAGGTTTTTACAAAATTTGGTGTTTCCATTCAGATTTTGTTCAAGTGCAAAGTAAAATAAAAGTGTATACAAAAACACCTAGGTGGAAATTCATGTACTCTCTCTCTCTCTCTCTCTCTCTCTCTCCCTATATATATATATATATATATATATATATATATATATATATATATATATATATATATATATATATATATACATATATATATGTATGTATATATATATGTATATATACAGGGTGGGGAAGCAAAATTTACCATGAGCATTTAGTTGTTTTTTCTCAGCAGGCACTACGTCAATTGTTTTGAAACCAAACATATTGATGTCATAATCATACCTAACACTATTATCCATACCTTTTCAGAAACTTTTGCCCATATGAGTAATCAGGAAAGCAAACGTCAAAGAGTGTGTGATTTGCTGAATGCACTCGTCACACCAAAGGAGATTTCAAAAATAGTTGGAGTGTCCATAAAGACTGTTTATAATGTAAAGAAGACAATGACTATGAGCAAAACTATTACGAGAAAGTCTGGAAGATACTATTAAAGAAGAATGGGAGAAGTTGTCACCCGAATATTTGAGGAACACTTGCGCAAGTTTCAGGAAGTGTGTGAAGGCAGTTATTGAGAAAGAAGGAGGACACATAGAATAAAAACATTTTCTATTATGTCAATTTTCTTGTGGCAAATAAATTCTCATGACTTTCAATAAACTAACTGGTCATACACTGTCTTTCAATCCCTGCCTCAAAATATTGTAAATTTTGCTTCCCCACCCTGTATATTTCAGTTCAGTTTATTTTATTTTCAATATGCAACAAAAGTAATCCTACTTAGTCCTTAAAAAAAAAAAAAAACAGATTGCAAGAAAACCTGAAAAAAATGTATAAATTCTACATAAAGCCTCGCTCTGCAGAGGTCTACACATATACTACTTACCTTGATATTTCCCTGCTGTGCTGAACTCAAATAACATGAAGATGATGCGTCTTAAATTTAAAAATACTTGTGTACTATATACTTTTCAGTACTTGCATAACACACGTCTGGGAACTGGCAGCAAAAGTTATGGATGTAATGTGAAGTGAGTGATTTAATGACTACAGAAACAAATTGCACACTGACTGTCAGAACACACACAGAAACACACTAGCACTAATCAAGATGGGTGAGCCCAGCAGGGAGATCACTCATCTATGCCTCTGCTTTTCATTACCTGCACCGCTTCATGCAAGGGCAGTTGGACAGAGCTGCCTACTGCTACTGCCACTGCAGAGCATCTCTGCAGCCCCCCCCCCCCTCGATGATGGTCCCTCCCCCCGCCACTGAAAAACTACCCATGGCTACTTTTAAACTTGTATCGGATGATGAGACTTGGGTTGCATCCCAGAACACCGCTCAGCCCCAGCAGGGATTCAGCAGGGAGCATCACAGCCAATGCATAATTTCTCAAGATGGGGGGACTCACACTGAGCCAGCGAGTCCAATCCTGCAACAGCAGACATGTGAAAAGCTTATTGAAGAGCTAAATAAGACAGTATTGAGCAAATAAGAAAAGAATGGACCTTTTCTCTTTGACATCTTCAGTCTGGTAAAGCTCCAAGTTAGAGCTCATTACTGGATAAAAAGAGTTAGAGACTCTTTTCTTTCGTTTTCAGTGGACTTAAACTCACCTTTCTACTTCCGTCCTCTGTTTCACCTGTTTTCTACGTACTGCTGTCTTCTCCATCATCTACCCCATTCTCCATAAAGGAATACACTGAAATTGTCTCTGCTCAAACTTATCCACATCTTAATTAGAGGTTTTATGGGTTTTCTAAGTTTCATTTTGTATTCCTCTTCGGTTATCTTATCTAAATGCTATAATGGAAGGCAATTTTCTAAATCTGAAGAGAAAACTGTGTTTTTGGAACAACAGCAGCAACAGCATAATGTTATGAAGATATTTGTGTGCCTCTGTATCTGCCAAATGAGGAGATTGCAGTCTCTTTCATCCAGTTCTAATCAACGCTGAACATGTGGGAAACTAATGGTGTTTTTCTGTTTGCAAAACGGCACCCGCTTCACCTCTGAGTGGGACAGTATACCGGATTGAACAGATTATAGACTGTGCTGTACATAACAACAGGTCAAATGTACAAAATGTGCATCTTTTATTTTGAATGGCTTATGAATATTTCAGTGCCAGGGTCACTGGGAAAAAAGGAAAAAAAAGGGAGAAAAAAAAATCCACAGCAGAAATCAATAAATTGTTATTTTAAACGGAAACCTGGGTAAAGCATTTAGTCTCACCAAAAATACTTTAAATTACCCTGAGCTTAATCTCTTTGCCTTTTGCCAGGGGGAAAATGCACCAGTTCCTGACAGCACTGAGTGCAAGTGTGTGTGAGAGTAGATTTGTGCATGCATATGTGTATATATGTAGTCTTAATTTTCTGCTGTGAGCCCGGTGGTGTTGTGCCGTTCGCACTGTTGACTACATTTTTTGGGTGATTCCAGGAGGATTTATTTGTACAGTATGTGTTTCTGCAACTATAAAGGCATCTTTCATTCTGTCATGCACATAAATTTAATTTCCAAGTCAAGAAACATGAAACAGGAATTAAAAACAGACTTCCGCTGTGACTGGATACGTGCCAGCATACTTTCAGCCAATTTCTTTTCCTCAGCGTTTTTCTTTATCCAAGAGTAAAACATTTTAACTGGGGGTGATTGTGCAGACCTATCTGCCAAGGGTTTTAGGGAGAGCATTGGTGTTACCATGGAGCTTGCACCCCTCTTGGTGTTGTAAACAGGAGCCAGTGATTCCCCATTGGGATGATTTTGCATGCAGGTTGGAGAGAGAAAGCTGTTGGCCCCCCAAATGCATTCCATCACCATCACCCTAAGGGTCCACTGCTGGAGCCTTTTTCTGACACATAGAGGAGAGGAGGGACAGGGAGCTTTGGGGCATAGAAAGGAATGGGGATATTAGAGAAGGAAAAAGGTTTTCAAAAAAAAAAAAAATATGTCAAGGTGGCTGATGCAAAGAGGCTATCAAAGAGAGAGAGAGAGAGAGAGAGAGAGAGAGAGAGAGAAAACTGATGTAGCTAATGGAGAGGAGTGAAAACAGACACACGAGAGCAAAGAAACAGTGAGATTAAAAGGGCAAAATGGGATTAAATGTTTGAAAGTATAGCTGTCTGAATTTACATACCAGCAAAATGTTACCCCGGATGATTGCGCTGCTCTAGCCTTAGGGGAAAATACTTTTGCATGAGGCTTTACAAATCAGCCCAATACAAGCGTACTATTAGCAGCACAATCTAACATCAGTGCTAGCTGCAGGAAAATGTTATCTAAACCATCCTCTACAGTCTTATTGAGGCCCCATGCAGTGCCTCGGGTTAGTGATAGGGGTCGTGCTGATGAGCGGTCAGGATTCAGTGTGAGTCTAAAGCAAGCTGGTATAGCTTAGAAGTTGGTGTCTTATCTCAGGCTTGATTTTTTTTTATTTACTTTTTGGAGTCCAATCCTTTTATCTGTGATCTAACCTGCAATGATGAGATAAAGCTGTGCTGACTTTTCCATAAATGCACTTATCAGAGCTGTACAAGCTCTCCAATGCCAATGAGATGGGTAGGATGATCACTTAGCATTCAGTATGCATGCCTTCACCTAGGCTGCCCTGTGTTTCACACACTTTAGCACACAAGTATACACAGACAAATGCACACATACACCTAACAGTACATGCACTCATACGCTAAGCACAGAGGTACGCACACAAGCACACTTTTCCACTTTTGTTGCTGTGTCTACAGGCTATTCACGATAATAGCTTGGGCTTTCAGCCCTAAGTGTGTGTTTTTTTCTGTTCCAATCATACAATAGTGCCTGCTGAGCTGGCAAGTAAGAATATCAAACAGCAAATGAAATTCCTGAGAGCTGTCTCCACCAACACCAACTTGTAACATGAATTTTTCATCATTTGTGTGGTAATATTACCTCATTAGAGTACTCAGGCAGCCATTCAATAAGCGTGGTCATTCTCCCTGCCAAGACTGAATCAGTGGTTGTATCGGAGCAGTTCTATTCATTCACCCCTGGTATTCACAAATGCATGCATACACACATACTGTATGCATACTGTATTCTGCAGTGTGTGATGTGGAACGGAGGACACTGGAGACGGACAATTATGAGACAGTCACTAGAAATATATTTGTTATAGATTAAGGAGGAAATATGGTGCTTTGTCTCAGCCACAAGCAGATGTGTAAGATGAATACATAATGTCCACACAAACAATGTCCACTTTCTCTGTCTTTCCATCTATTTCTCTGTGCCTGTATGTCTCACCAGTCATCATGCTACTCCTACTGGGATCAAAAGGTATCAGACACGGAGTGAGATGGGTGAAGGTGTGGGGGGATTCAACTGAGAATTACCAGTGAAAATGTGATATCTGTACAAATAGTCCAAGCAGGTCTTTGAAAGTCACTTCAATCTCATATATTCATTCCTTTGCCGTCTATTCAGCCTTGTGCTCACTTGCAGGCGACAGCTGCTAGCTCTTTTGGAGGGTAGAGCCCAGTCTCCTGGTGGAATCAGAAGAAAACACCATTTTCACCTGGCTGCTATTTATTTGCAGGATGAAAACATCACAGGTTGGGACACTACAGATACGCAGCATCTTGCAGGTGTTCAGCACACGTGGTAAGAAAGGGCTACCTAGTTAGTTATTAATTTCTCTGGCTGGAAAAATATTTACATGTCTTCACTGCTGTGTTTGCTAAGAGAGTATGTTAGTGTTTTCTCTTCTATCAATTTTATTTTTTTCCACAGCAGGAAGCCATAACATGAATACAAGTCATTATGTGATGAAAGCAGCAAAAATGCTGATTTTTTTCAACCAATGCATAGAGAAGTGTTAATTTAGACAAAAAGAAAAACAGAAACATATCAGAACATTCTGTGAAACATGAAGGGGCTTATTCAGAAAAAGTTTTTTTAAAAAAAATTTCAGATTGAGCATCAAAGATGAGTGAGTGGCTCAGGGTGTATAAATGACAGTATGACAATGGGACTCAGTAGGGAATAATGTAATAGCAACGAGAAAAGGATTTGGTAGCATGTTGGGAAAGGAGCTTGACTTAATGGATACTGAGTGAAACAGGCTGCACAGAAAGGGGATTAAATGCCATCGTAGATTTTTGCACATGTGCATTTTTCACATATGCAAATGAATACTTTATTCTGAATGTATGCTTTACAGTCTGGCTGTGACCACGCACCTACAATAAATTTATGTATTATAATGAATATAATTGCATACCGTAAGACAATAAAATGATTAAATGTGTGTTTCTTTTAATATTGAATAGACTACTGCCAAACAAATTTTAATAAATACTTTTGTACTTCGGTATCACACTGATACAAGCATCATATCAGTATTCACTGTTGTATACAATCCTTAACAGTGTTGCCCACAATTAACTTAACACATCCAAAGATATTACAGATATAGTTTCCAGCAGCTGTTTACCAGTAGTATTAACTGGGTGAAAAAGATCTCAGATGATACGGTCATATGGTGTGATCACTTGTCTAGAATTTTCTTTTTCATGGCAAACAAGTAAGGATTTGGCAAAGAGGTCTGCCCCAATCTGTTCCTCTGATATAACTATATATATGTTTCAACAGGTCTTAATCCACATTACACGGATTTAACATGAGATACACAGGGATTTGAGAAGATCAGCGTCTGTGCAGAGACAGAGAAAGGAAAAATCTCTCTTTTCCCCTTTTTTGTCATCCTTTTTTGTCAAGTATAGTTGTATGTGTATGTGTGTGTGGGATCCTGCAGACACTTTTCCCTTAATCTGTTTTTGCATGTTCATGTAAAATATATTGTGGTAACAAGTCCCACATCTTTTGCTCTCATAAGCCCCAAATCCTTTATCTCTGCTGTTGTCATGTATGCTCAGTGCAGTGATGCTTCTTGCCCAGCCCCCCAGCCCACATTTTGCTTGTTGTAGTAATCATCTTATTTACAGGTTATGGTCTCATAAAACCTGCCTCTGATGATCTCAGTCACAAGAATTCATCACGATGAGGCATGATGTTCATGATGAAATCAGGAATCCCTCACTGACAAACCTGCCTAGGCACAACTTCAGCAGCTGCCTTTGTGTCGGTGGAGCCTAGTGCAGTCTGACCCAGCCCTACAGCTCTACACAGCTTCTGTTTACCTCACACTAAGAACCAAATCTGGCACAAGGCCGCTTGACAACAAGAGCCTTCTGCACTGCATCACATACATTGAGCAAGACAATTAGGTTGAGTTTGGGAGTACAGACAACCAGAAAGACAACACTCTGATGTTCAACAAATATGATTCTTAACTGATGAGCAAGTCTTCCATGAGCATAGCTATGTAGTAGCAGTGGTGTAGTGGTCCCTGGAGAAGTGGCTATACTCTCAATTTTTGCCCTTTTTTTAAAAACACGTAATCTAGAAAAATGCCCTGTTTTAGAAACAGTGACATGTAAAACTACTCTATTTAGTTCACCATAAAACCCATCAATAGTATTTGCTCACTATTATAAAATTATCATGACTTGATCAGGAGCAGTTTGTAGGTACTACTGGTCACACGCAGCTGCATAAATGTAAATGTATTCAACATGAGAAACATAGGATAACGTTAGCCTTTCATAACGTTAGCCTTTCATAACGTTAGCCTCTCATAACGTTAGCCTTCATAATGTCAGCATACACACACAGTTCAACTATAGGCGACAAAATCTCTTCTCTTTAAATGTGCAGTTATATGACCAGTAGTTTAAAACAGTGACTCATTCTGAAACCACCTTAAAACTTACCTCAGAATTATATATTCCATGAAAGTAGGGTCTTTATGTGTCACTCACTTGAAAGACATTTATTCTGCCTTTCTCATTTGCATTTCCAATAATCGCGCATCTTTCAACAAGACGTGCAGTGACATGTCAATCAACTGGGTTGGCACTGGCACCCGACGTGTCCAACCAGGTTCGAGACGTAGCCAGCGCTAGTTAGTTAGTTGGTTAGTTAGTTAGTTTTCCTCAGCATGACCCGCCCTACTCTGCCTCTGACTGGCTCAGTCCTCATGCCTAAAGTTAACCAATCCGATCACTGAAGGCAGTGAGCACTAGCCAATTAGAGGCAGAGTTGGGCAAGTCATGGCTTCACTATCCTAGGGGAAAAAATGGGCAGTTTAGCTCAGATATTACTGAATAGTGCAGATCAGGGGGGATTTAGAAGTGGGTATACCCAATGCTGACTAAAAAATAAGTAGGTAAACTCCATATACCAGTGTATACCCTGGACTCCACCAGTGTGTATTAGGGATGTTTAGATGGTAAGTACAGTTGACTTTTTTTTTAAAGAGCTAACTAATTTTTATTCAGGATGAGTGAAGATTTATGTTTTACTTTATAGAGATGCGTGACAAATGTTTATGGCATGTTTCTGCTCCATATGTTTAGTAAAGTCTGAATCAGTGTTGAAAGTGTCTTAGAAAATTAAGTGGTAAATTTTTGATCCCCCCACACTTCATGGTTGTTACAATTGTTTAATTAATATTATTTTGATTTGGGTGGAGAGCATACATTAATAATTAATCGAGTTAAACTGGCTTGATTATTTGACTTCACAAAGTAATTGTAGATTGTGCAGTAAAATGCCCATTCTTGGTCAGTAGCTCTCAAATAACCTTTTTCAGCTAAGGCAGTGAGTTGCAGGGCTGGGTTATGACTGTGGTGACCAAAAAGATCAACTACAGCTAGAGCATCAGTATGAAAATGAAATCAAAACAGCAGGAGTTTGTGGAAGAGATGCACTGTCTTCTTGCACTGTAACACAACATAACATATATGTCATTTTTGTTTCCACCAGAGCAGCATGAGCACTGACTGCCAGTCAGAAATGTTGATAGGTAGTGACGGAAGCTGGCTGTTCCTCCATAGACAGCTGCTAATGGAGGTGGTTAGCAGGACTGACTGGTTAGCAGGATTTTCAGGTAGACCCCATTTTGATAAATCCAGTATCAGGTTTATTTATACCCATAGGTAAATTTGTTTTGCAGTTAGATGATGACATGACAGGATTTTGACATTTTATAAAACATAATGACATGTAAAGTGCTCCAGGTTCCATCAATCAGGAGATAAAAGATGAGAGAGAGAGAGATGGGTCAATAAAAGAATGACTGTGGTAAAAGATACAAAAAATAAACCTCTGGACTAAAACCAAGGTGAAAAGAAGGTTGAGTCAGTTAAAAACCCAACAAAAATTTGTTTAAAACCCAATTAATCTCAACTGTAATACAAGATAAATTCAGAAATACATAAATAACGAGGTTAAACAACAGTTTCCTAGTAAAAAACTCCATCAACAACATTAGTGTTCAGAATAGTATCACTTTGGTAACATTACCGTGCTTCTTTCTGACTTTACTAGTTGACCTGGTCATGTATACAGACCTGATGCTCTGGAATTCAGATCCAGTACAAGCACTAGGTTCATATTGGTGGAAAAGGGGTATAGACATTTTTTTCCCCCCATTTTCATTTCATGTCTTCGAATGAGGAAATGTGAGGGCAAGAAAGAAAAATGACTACTTCTATAATAAAGCCTTTATTTCATTCTGGAGATGATTAATATCTGACAGTGAATAATATTTGGCACTGTACATGTTTGTCATCTATGAAGAGTGATAATATTTGCTGCCACAAACTACGTATAACCCATCGATGTCTCTCAAGAAAAGAAGAACAAATCTCTTCGAAGAAAAATTTGTTTGAGGGAGGAATTGTGTTCAGCAACCATGGCTGCCTGCGTCTCGGCCTCTGTCAACCTTATTGCTTTGGTCCTGTTGCCCAGCCCCTCTCCCTGCTCCAATATGATAAGATTTACTGGCATGTCCAAATGGGTAATCTTGTTTATTCACTGTAGCTGTTTGGATCCCAACATCACCAGGAGAATTAAAGCCTCTGAATCTCAGCAGGAGGTCAAGCGGAAAAAAAGGAAATGTAGTTTTCTATCTCCATTCTGCCTCTGTGTTGGTGTTCATTAGTGTTGTAACAGCAGATATTATTTTCAACGCAGCTTATTCCTATATTCCCCTCCCTCTCTGTTGTTGCTCTCACTCTGGCATATATTTTTCTCTTGCATGAGCTTTTCAACCCTGCACCCCATTGCATTCATGGATTTGTGTGTGCAAGAGAGAAAAAGACAGAGTTGTTGTTTTTGTTTTGAGACGTACCTCGTTCGACAGATGTGGAGTGAGACCCAGCCCTGACTTCTGGAATCCATACCATTGATCTTACATCTAACCGGCAAATTTCTAAACTGCGGCTAAATTATTTAATTGATAATTTGGAAAAGCTGAGCAGTATCTGGGCCAGAAGTAGCAATAAAGCTGACAACCCCGCATGTTAAGTAGGGAGGTGTGGTCTGTATACGAACATGCTCCCTCTGGAAGAGATCTTCAGTTATAAGAGGCTTGCAAGCTTTAGCATCCCCCCATCAATCCTTCACCTCCGCTCAGATAAGCTTGGGCCTTTACCACTCAGTCTTATAAGGGAAATCTGCAGACACTGAGAGCTGATCTCATGTTTTATTGCCACAAATCCTCTTTGCTGATCTTTCTTTTAGAGACATTTGACATACTGCATTGCAATCTGTGTTACTTTATGAGCACTGTCCTTTCACTCCAAGACCATAGGAGGCCAAGATCGACCCACATCTTAGTATATGTTAAATATGTCTTACTTAATCTGCTATACACTGTGACCAGTCATCCATAACTGAAGCATTAAAACTGTCCCAGATGAGCAGATGTAACTTTGTGATTCAGATAGCAGCAATATGTTGCAACTACAACATTGACACAACACAGTCTTGACATTACGATGTGCACGTCACACCACAAACAGAGTGGGCTTCCGTCCTCTTGGGGCTGACAATCTCTCCATCAGTGAAGCGGTTGACTCACCAAATCAATTCAGCAGCAAAGAAGAAACGGACTGGATGGACAAGACATCTTAGGTGACAGAGAGCTTTTATTTGCTCTCTTTCTCACTTTCACATCCTAATAGATAAGACATCAAGATACCCACAGGGAATTGTTTGTGGTTGTGTGTATCTGTGTACTAGTGTGTCAGTGGATGGGTAGAGGTGAAGGGGTGTCGGTGTTGGGGTGGTTGTGGTGGTGGGGTGGGGGTGGTGGTGGATGCAGGTTGTGTGTGATTGCATCAGCCATAGTGCTGAATGTGGATTCCTGGATTTCACTCACGTATAGTGAGGCCATTGAAAGGAAACAGGTGGCGGGGGTGAGGGAGGGGGACTATTGTAATTAATGCTGCAGATGCCGCTTTCTGCAGCGCATCTGGGCAGTGCTCTCATTTTCAGAAATCTCCTCCAAATTCTCTGCAAATCCCTGCGGTCTTCAGAATGTTTTTAAATCACTCTGCAGCTTCTTCTTTTTCTTGACCATCACCTTGTCCTCGATCTCAAACGCCTTATTCTTATCTTAGGCTTTCTTCTCCTATCTCTGATCATGTATTAACTTCATTAGTCTCCTTTCACACCCCATTGTCTCCATTGTATTTAGATTTTCTGTTGCCTCCCCAACCAAATCTAACTCCCATACCTCTCTTACTTCATATTCCCTTCCTTCCATCCTCTACTTTCTCCTCTTTCAACAGTTCATCAGACCAGTCGCATGTGTTTGTGCAGTCACAATGGTAGGAAGCCCAGCCTCCTCTGATTACAGTGTACTCAGGATTAGAGAGAATATGCTCTAACATATTCAGTCTGGTATTATGCTGATATCCCCTTAACACCGCTTCACAAACACCGCAGCCAGTCCGGGATGCCTTCCTACTGCAAGCAGCATGCCGTGCACCAGGTGGAATATGGCATCAAACTTGGCCAAATGAGACAACACGGGGTTCAGCTCTGAGACAAAGGAGGGAGGGAAACACAGCAAGTTTGTCTGGATTAAAGTGAAAATGTTGGAACCTTTTAAATAAAACATGGGGCAATTTAGAGGGCCAGAAAAATATAACGAAAATGATATACTGTATGCCAAATTATCTGCTCTATTCCACTCCACTGTCATTTCGTGAAATTGCAACATGCAATACTTTCAGGAAAAAAAGCAGACATATTTTGATTTGCATTCATTCACACATCAAGGGCACATTAAAATAAGGGCAAAGAATTCAACAATCTTCTGAATTTTCTCCCCTCTTATCTCCCTCAGCTTGGCAAGCACTGTGCCAACGGAGCACTGGGGAAAAAAAAGCATCTTTGCATAAAATAGCAAGCGAGCAAAATCTAAAACAGTTGGTGAGGAACTCTAAATAATCACGGTGCTTTTGGAGATGAATGCATTAGCATAACTTAGTCCCAGCGAAGTAATCACTCGTCTCAGGGTGAGAAGATCCCCTCCAGGCTCATCTCACTCCTGCTGCTCCTATTCCCCCTGAGTTCAGCCTCGACAGAATGACTGACCCCCTGAGACTGAGGGCTAGATAGGACACGTGGCAGACAACTTCAAGACCCCCATTGATTTGGAACAAAGTGCCACAGGCAAGTGATAAGATCATACGCAAAGTAGAATAAATCTCCTACAAGGCATCGTTTGGGCTGACTTTATCCTCATATCAATGTGGGAGGAACCTTATGTTATGAAAAGACAGACGTTGTACAAATTAATCCACTGACCATGTCAGCATGTGTTCATCATCAAGGGAGTCCAGAAGTGAAAGAAATACTTCATATTCCTTATTAAAGTCATCGATCACAGTTGTGATTCTGACTGTTTTTGACACGTACTTAATGCTTTTCATCAGTGACTTTATACTGGTAATTGCTTAATTATTTTATTATGCCCTAACTCAAAAATGTATCTGTAGTAAAATCTAATACAGTAAAATGTGTCATTTTTTAAGAATTTTTTTTGTCAAATTAATAATCTGGTTGCATAGAGAATGCACAAGAGAAAGGAAGACTTGCAGCTAAAACATTTGAGACATGATATTTTATATTTTCATGATTTTTATGTATGCTCAGTGCATATTCTTGCTTTCCTGCATGCTTCTGTGAAGTTTGTTTTGGAATCTGTTTTGTGATGGGAGCACTTTGCATGCTGATGTTGGCTAACTCCATTTCTAAGGTAATGACGGTCTCAGTTACCTGAATCCAAAATCAGCCTCTACAAAATTTTTGGTATCTATTTTTTTTTCCAGGAAAGTTGTAATGCTTTCTCATGACTTCTTCAATACCTCTCTTATGCTTTTCTACTGTGGTAGTGGTTTGCAATAGTACCTACTGTTAGCTAATGTCAACAAATGGCCATCCTGCAGCAAAACAAGGACTCCACAAAAAACTTCACATACTGTAAACTTATGATCATGTGCAAATCTTACCACATGTTGAACCTCAATGTTGGTTTTTGTCTGTGAATTCATTGGCTGTGGCTGTTCACAACAGTTTTACTACTGCATAGTCTCTGCATCAAAAAGGATTTGACCTTTCCATTTTTGTTGTTATTGTTGCTGTTAAGCTTTTCAAAGTTCCATCATGTATCGAGCACCACAGACCAAATACCAGTGAGTGTCCTGTGTACTTGAGAGGACCTACAGGCAATATGGAGATCACAGGGTGCATAGTAACAGCATGCTGGAGAAACATCTCTTTATGCCTCTGTGTTCATGTGAATAATGGTAACAAAGAGTATTCCCACTGAAGTTGCCTTTATTTAGATTCCACAGAATCAGTGAGAAGCTAAAAGTGAGCATTTCCACAGGAGCTCCAGTCTTAGGGAATACAAAGCTCATTCACAACTGACAGAGGACCTTGTGTGTTTCAGTGTCAGAGAGAAAAGTGTGCATTAGCATAGTCTTACTGAAGTTCCCTAAGTGGCATACATGAATGTATCTCATAAAATGCTGTCACTTCTTTCAAGAGCTTTCTGCATGTTGCATGACTTGCATTGTATCGTATTATGATTCATCACACTTTCTCTCCATTCATCTGATGGGCTGTAGACCATTAGAAAAAAGCACTTTGTGTTCGCTGTAAATGTGGCAGTATGTTGTACAGCTTATCTTTTAAACCCACATCACATCAGTTATTTCCGTCTTACCTTTATTTCCTTGCTTGTATTTGCTGATATGGCTGCCTGTTGTCTCCTTTAATCAGAAAGTGTTTGAACAGCTTTTGATAAAACAGAAAAGTGTTTTTGACTTGCTGTGGGTTCTCAAGCGTCACAGGCTTTTTCAGCTTTGGGACCTTCCATGTTGACTGGCTGGCGAATTCAAGATCCAAAACCAACACATCTCTCAAACACATGTGTACGATAAGACGGCTGTTACATCTGTCATGCATGCACACACTTGTTCACATACTAAAAGATAAGCAACACAAAAGAATTTGCTAATTAATATTCTTCCCTAGGTTCAGATGCTCTTTTTCTTTACACAGAAGTGGTAGATCTGTGTTCACTGGAATGCAGGTTTTCCACTTTTGACATCACAGCAAGCTAGCATCATTTACTGTTAGCCTCTGAGTTGAGTGACCATATTGAGTGACCAACATTGCTCATGTTGTGTGCTTGCAAATGACTTTGCTGGAAATATGTGTTGACTTGCTGGGAAGATCTAAATGTCAAAAAATAGGAGGACAGCAGTAGATGAATGGAATGAATGGATACTGATAAATTAAAAAGTTTAAGTAAATACAGTCAAAGTGAATTCTGCATGGATGAGTCTCCCATGTGATGTTAGAGGTGTTATCATCTAATCCATCCGGTTTCTGCAGCCACCAGTCACGACACCCTCTGTCGTCTTTCTCTATGTGTGTACGGCTGTGTTTCTCTCCTCTATCGTCTCTGTTTCCTCCAGCCTGAGTAAATGTCAGAGCAAGCTGCTGTGCTTCCCAGACCACGCCATGGGAGACAGACCAACCTCATCGCCGTGGCAACCCTCTGTTCTGGCTCAAAGAAAGAGGCAAGGGTGGAGAAGAAAGGAACTTTTATGCCTCTGAACCCCCGCTAGCTTCCTCATCCCCCTTCGTCCTTGTGCATTGTTGCCCAGGCCCGAACCATGTGGCCAAGCTCCCTGGCTTCACTCAGACTAGAGGAGGAAGAGAGGAGTGCTGTAATTACTAAGTAGATGAGGAGGCATTTCTAAAACAAAAAAAAAAGAAAGAAAGAGGTAGAGAGATAATACAAGATTGCGGAAATGTTTGTTCAAGGTCTACATGACAGTATATTTGACGCATGCTTTATATAATATAGAATAAAAGGCATCTTTAGTTCGAAGGAAAATAATCCTACATCCTACATTTCTCATAAGAGGTAAAGAAAACTTCACTTGAATTACCAGCAAAGCAGGAAAATGGCACTGTTAGATTTTCCCAGAATGGCTCGGAGCCATTATATTTGGTTTCAATTTATACTAGCAGGAGTCTGCTTGATTCTTTTCTTCTCAGGTAATGCTTTTTTTCTCCAAGCTAACTTGTCACCTCTAACAAGAAGTGCACCTTAAGGGATTTCAGTGGTCATGAGGAGTGCTCATGTAGGAGCCTGGCCAAAGACTGCCATTCATATCTGGAGTAAAGACTATTTTTTTTCTGACAGCACAATTGGTTGTGGCACTAAGCTGAGCTGCTGGAATGACAGCATTTAGCTATTACCTGCCCTGAAGGACAGGTAGGAGACGTTAAAGAGAGACCGAAATTGAGGGAGGAAAAAGGGACAGAAGTGTGGTGGTGGTCAGAAGTTAGGAACCATCTGGTTGTAGGTGAGAGACCATATTTAACACTGGCAGAAGCCCAATATTGTGTCTCTGGTGGATCCAGCTATCTGTCTGAAAATGTGCCCATAGCCCCCATGTAAATCTGTCCATTTGCTCCTGCATTTTTCTCATAATAATCTGAATCTGTTATTTTCTTTTCTTGTAGATACATGTAGTCACATACACTGTAATTTTCAAATGGTCATGCTTGTTTATTCTTGTCTGCTCTTTTTTATGACTATCAATTTTCAACAATTATGGTTTTTCATTGGGGTTGATGACTATTTCCAAGACTGCAATATGCTCGGACATACTCAGCTTTGTCAATTCATGAGACCGATTTCTTTATACCCTTGGCATCTTCATGGCCATCTGTTATTTTTCATTTCAAGTTATATTCTTTATCTGTGGAATGGAAAAGCTGCCATAAGTGTCCTTCAACTTTGACATTCTTACATCAATACAGGATGTGTGGTTGTATTTCTGTGATATAATCATGTCAAATTTCAGAATAGTGGTAAAGAGAAATTATTTGACCTTTTACTTGATTTATCACATTTCTAGAGGTAGAAACATGTACCTACCTTCTGTTACTAATCAGTACCATTGCGTTTAAATTTTCCAACTACATCTAACATTTTCCTTTGGAAGCTTTGGACATAAACTGTATGTAAGTAGTGGACAAATCATCTGTGACGTCATATATTGGTTTGTGAATTTTTTGTTGTGTAACTTTGAGTTGCTCAAAGTGAACAGAATGTTTTTTGGATATCCATATTTGGATTCAGAGGGAAGGGTTAGAGAAGAGTGGGGTGAAACAGAAACTCACTGAAAGCACCAACTACATTTCCTATGAGTTATATTACCACTGTTAAATAATTCACTCTATTTAATAAATAAATTCACATACAGTTGCATTTGATAACAGTATTACCAAAGCTGTGAAATGTATTAACACTAATTACCACTAACTGAGCTAATTAGCAGGCTAGCTAGCAGACCATATAGTTAATTCCCAACTAATGTTAAAGGTGGGGTGCGAGATGTTTTCCTGGAGCATTTTTTACGACATTGCTTAAAATCCCCTTCACACCCCGATTACAACCAATTAATTAAATGCTCTAACACAAAAATAAAAAAAATTTGCCACCTGTGGAACGGACAGGACTGAAAAAAACACCATCCAATCATTTTAAGCGCCCAATCGAAATGATTGAGTGGTGGTATGTCTATCAAACTAAACTGCTATTTGTCCCTCCCCCTCTGCACGTACCACTATTTGAGCATAAATTGTGCATTTTCAAAGACTTGAAGCGCTTGTACAGGAAACGAAGCCAGAGCCAGAGTTTGGCTATATTAGCTGTATTAGGATGGAAAGTTTACCAGCAAACTGTTTTGTCACTAACATAAATCACTAGGAAATGTAACATTAGCCAGATAGGTATGAATTGGGGCTGTTCTGTAAGAGCGGGGGTGTTGGAGGAGACTGAATGAGGTATGGGGGCTGGAGCTGGGGTCGGAGCCGGAGATGGAGCAGGGGCTGGAGCCGTGCAGCACTCGTGAACCCTTGGGAACGAGCGTTGCGTGTTTCAGTATTCTGGAGGCGCGGCTTCAGGGGGAAGTCTGATAAAAAGGGTTTGGACTTTTGAAGTGAGTATTTTCAAAATATAGCTTGCTTGAACCGTTTTTCTAAGATCTCATACCCCACCCCCATCAGCTAATGCGGTTTAGTTACATTGGGTATTGTGATCAAACACCAGTAAACTTCATGACAGAATCTGATTTATTAATGTAACCACATAAACATTCCAGCATCGCTCCTATTTAGGAAAAATAAGTTTTATTCATTTAACAAGAACTGCTAAGGTCTGACTCAGTAGTTGAATTAATGCTAGATTCCAAAGGTGTCACAGTATAGCAGACACTTACCTGTCAACCACAGTGGTCACAGTGGTTAAAAACGCATGAATTTGTCTTTACTGTAATGTAAAGACATGAGTTATGAAAATTTACTATGTTCAGTTGTAACAGAGGCAAATTAACGGGAGGCGCCCTATTGTCACAAGGCCCTTTAGTCGGAAAATCAGAAGGCCCATTAGTCAGAAAAGGGTTAGGGTTAGAATAATCAACTAAATCCAAACAAATTTTCTGACTAACAGGCCTTCTGACAGTAAGGTGGGCACCAAATTAACAATAGAGACAAAACAACAAAAAAAAACATGTTTGCTTCTGTAGTTTTCCATATTAAACATGGGGGTTTATGGGCATTGATTTGGTTTTGGAGCCAGCCCCTAGTGCATTATTGCAGCTTTCGACACTTCAGCATTTACAGCTTAGCTTTGTTCAACTTTTTGGCCCATTGTTCTTGGCAGACCCTGTGCACCTGAGTCAAGTTTGTTGACCCTCTTGCACAACTGAGACAAAGTTTTGGATTTATGATGACCATTCCAAATCATTTACTTTGTCTTCCATAAGCTCGGCCCAGACTATGGGTTGCATCATACAGGAGAATCTTCACAGATAATCTCTCTGATCTTAAACATACCCACACAACAAGATTTAAAAATAATTATTTATCATACAAAGCAAGATAATATTAAGATTATCATGCCTGAGAGAGCAACACAACACCTCATGTGATCTCCTGTCATGGGGTCTCATGGGGACATAATGATGTAAACAACTGGGGAAAAAACATGCAGTAGTGATGCTTTTTAATGGGAAAATTTATGGATGAGAAAATGATCATTTTAACTGTCAGTTTTAATTCATTCATTCCTTGATTCATTTTCTGAACCAGCTTTATCCTCACTAGGGTCATGGGGCCTATCCCAGCTATTTATGGGTGAAGGCGGGGTACGCCCTGGACACATCACCAGTTCATCACAGGGCTGACATATAGAGACAAACAATCACTCTCACATTCACATCTATGAGCAATTTAGATTAACAAATTAACCTATCAGTGCATGTCTTTGGATAGTGGGAGGAAGCCGGAGTACCCACACAGACATTGGGAAAAAATGCAAACTCCACACAGAAAGGTCCCACCCCCATCGACTGGTGTTGGGATCACACCCAGGACCTTGTTGCCGTGAGGCATAAGTGCTACTCACTGCACCACTGTGTTGCATTAATATATCTTAAAAAATAATACAGTATGCTGGGCAAAATTAGTCTTGTTAGCGTCAAGGACTATAATGTTTGCCATTGCTTGGTCAGATTATCATCGTCTCTGTCATTGGCTGTTGGGGTTTCACGCTATCCTGACATAATCACCCAGTTTTCATAACAAACCTGTTTGAGAATCATAGGGCTGGACCTGATAAGTCTGTGTTGTTTGGGAGGTTCAACATTCAATCTGTAAATCCCTCATATCATTCGTGTGGGACATTGGTACCAAATTTGGCCAGACACCATATTTGTCCTCCATATTTTGCCAGGAGGGTTGAATCTGAGGTAAATTAGCCTAAAAATCCTGTAGTGTGAGCCCAGCATTAAGCCATGTTGTAACAGTCTTTGGAGGATGTTGAGCCCTATGATTATTGTACTGGTGAAAGATTCATTTGCATCCAGGCTTTGTCTTCCTGGCTTATGTGTTTAGATGAAGTTTCAAAATATCTCTTCTGATGCCAGATCTTTGTCACAGTGCTCATTTGCAAACTCCCTGGGGAACAGCCTTTCAGTTTTCAATACAGCACTCGCTTTACTGCAGATGTAAATATTTTTTGTACCAGTTTCCTAAAACATCTTTACCATCTCGTTGACTGTTGTCCTGACATGCTTTTTTATCCTGATACACCTGATAGATGGCTGGTCCTCTGCTGTTTATATTTGTGTTCAATCATTTTGCATTTTTGCATTTTTCCTCCAGGGGATGAATAACGACAATTATCCAGTCTGATGTTTCTACAGTCTAAAGTCATGACATTAATTTCTACAAGTTTCCGAGCTATTTAAAGACACAAACACAGTGTGTATAAACTTTCAGCCCTCTAAGAATTTGATGAATGAACTAAAAGCTGAAAACATAATCTCTGCTGCTATTGTGAAATTTCACCTCATCAAACTAAAGCAATTTTTTTGGCTGACTGATTTAACAGGTGGAATGTATATTGAAATGAAATGTTCATATATGGTAAATGTGTGAATTTCAACTGTATTTGGTGACTGAAAAACAAAACCTCCCGTCTGAAAAATGCAGTTTGATAGGAAAACTTAAAAAAAAAAAAAAGCAGGCTCCTTTCTTGCAGAATGCTATCACATAATGAAACTTAAGATAAGATAAGATATGCTTTATTGATCTCCCAAGCGGGAAATTTAAGTGTGTACAGCAGCACAAGACAGTATGCGTCAATGCAATAGAAAAAATAAAGAAATAAACATATAAACTTAATCAATAATACACTGTTTTTAGATTGTATTACTTTTTACAGATAGCATTCTGCAAGATTACAACAAGATACTTTACATTTTCTCAAAAAAGTGCACTTTTCAGAAAAGAGGTTTTGTTCCTCAGCCATCGATATACAAATTGTGAAAGATTTTGTGTTTTTATATGGTATAACTTTGCAAAACAAAAGAAATTGCAAATGTTTGCTTACATGTTTTGTTTTTTTTTTCATCAGAATAAATGTATTGCATGTGAGTGCATAAACAAGACAAGGTACAAGCTTGTCACAGGAGCTATAACAGGTGTGTCTGACTGAATTTCCATTTGAGATGTGTTGTTTTGGGTGATCTTGATTTTGAAGGTGTGTGTGCACATTGCATGTATTTTTGTCAGAACGTCTATATGCGCATGTGCATATGTGTCTGTATGGCTGTGTGCATGCATAATAGTGTTTTCTGCTTGGCTGGCTGTGCCGGTGTACGCCTGTGTTCAGGTGGCACATGACCCTGGTTCCGCTGGGAGGTCTGTGTCTTTCATGTCCCCTGTTTAGTTCTCCCTCAAATCTGGGTCAAAGGATAAGAGAATAACCCCTATCCACTATGGCATGCACACACCAACACACACTGACAACCCACGCTCTCTGAAAAATGACTTCCTGGAGATTTGAGTGGTAACAAGGTGGCATTGTAGAGGACACTGAAGCAGACAACTTTTAAAATTCACCTTATGTAGCAGGAGACACACTGTCCTAAATCTAGACCCTGTCACCTCTTGCTGTTAACAACAGTTATTCACTGCATCGGTTACTTATCCAATCCTTTCTCATCTCATGTCTCTGTCTCTTAACGTCTGCCTCTGTCTCCCTTGGTTTGTTTTAGTACATCTCACAGTTGACCTTGCATGGACCAGATGAGAATGCTGGATTTGCAAGTCGGCAGTCACTTGATTAGAAATGCATTGCGGCTCAGTGTCTCCTGGCATCTCTCAGTCTGTCTCTCCATTTTTCTCTCCCTCTGTCTTGCTCCTCCTCTGGTAGACTTTTTTCCTCGCCTTCACTAAATCTCTCCAACAATGCTAATGCTCTGGACCAGCTTCAACCCTCAGAGGAGGAAGAAGCCATACTGGGGCAGTTGTGCGTGTCAGTGTGTGTACAGGCGTAAAGTGGTTTGTATGTGTGGCAGTTACAGAAGATAGTGTTTGCCAAGTAACATAGTGAGCATCCTTGATCCCCTGCGTTTCTGAACAGTGGCTGTCGTTGAGGTCTTTTCTTTCTCGAGGAAAAAAAAAAGAGTGAAGGGAAATAGGGAATTGTTCCTGCGCTGGGACACCCTGCTTCCCTCATAATTTCAGCCTTGTGGGTCTGTGACTAGGAGCAGGGCAGTGTGTGTGTGTGGAGGATGTTAAGACCTACTGCCAGTCACAGATAAAGGCTGCAGACCTCCTACTAGCAGTGGGACACAACCATCTGGGAGGACCACTTGCAGTGCCTTATATCCATGTGAACCTCTGCTGCATGCCCTCACATTCACACATACAAACTGCTCTTAAAATTCATGCTGGGCCAGGGAGGACCATGTCAGAATGACGGAGAGGTCCCTTCGGCACACTTTTGTCTCCAGCAACTTTCTCCCGCCCCCAAATCATCTGCAAACTCTTGTTCTACCACCTCCATGTCCCCATCCTTTTTCAACCTGGCAACACAGGCCCCAGAATAAAACACTGCCATTGTACATTTCTGCAAAGCACAGATATGTATAATCACAATGTCACTTCTCATTGAAGGATGCACTACTTTGTTTTGTTTTTTTTTTAAGTCAGTAAGATGTGGTTGGGTTAGATGGTGGATAAACAAAATCCAGGACTTTAACTCTGGAGCCTAGAGTTCACTTCCCAGCTCATATAAGGTTTTTCATTTAGGCAATAAAAGCACTTTGGTTAGGCTTAAGAAAATATGAGGTCTTTTTCTGTGTTAACCCATAAAGACCCAGACATCCACTGTCAACTAAAAGCAACTACTGATCTAAATTGTTGATCCACTGATCCTATCAGTACATGTAAATAATTGGTGTTTGTCATCTTTTCACGGTCATCTGATTTGACCCATTTGGACATTCAGAGGCTCCATAGTGACCGTGGAAACAGCGTCATCTTCTACAATATTGATTCACCAGTAAAACCCATAGAGTCGGATCAATGACAGTGGATGGAGATACTAGGTTTATGTTCAGTTAAAGATATATTTTACTGAAAAAGACACCTTTTCTTCATTTTTTTCTATTTTGGTACAATAACCTTTGACTTTACTCTTGGCATTTATGAACATTTACATGATCAGTCAATTAAACATAGGAAAATACATGATTTTCACTGGAAAAAAATGCAAAATTCAGAGGATAATGTTATAACAAATGGTGATAAATCACGTAGAAAAGGTTAAATTGAAAGAAAAATTCTTTTTCGAACAACCACAGAAGTCACACTGGGTCCTTATGGGTTAAATCAAACACTGCTGTCTTAACCTAACTCTTTCCAAGCTGTGAAACCAAACTAGAAAAAAAGTTTAATGACAATCATCAGAGGACATCTCCCTTGCACAAAAAGAGGAAGAAGAAAACTTTATTGTCCATTACATTTACAAGCAATTAAGGTTTGTCTTTGGCTTGTGGTGTATACATAAATACACAATAAACAATATAAACATAGCTAAGCTAATTAGACCATAGAGGAGTCCAGTAGTTAAGTAAGTAAGTAAGTAAAGCTTTATTTATATAGCACTTTTTAAAACAACATCTTACAAAGTGCTTCACATAAAGGAGAGATAGATCAAATCAAATTTTATGTATCTAGCGCCAAATCATAACAAAATTTATCTCATTATACTTTACATATAGAGTTGGTCAGAACCAGACTCTAAGCCAATTTACAGAAACCCAACAGAATCCCCCAGGAGCAAACGCTTGTGACTGGTGACAGTGGCGAGGAAAAACTTCCCTTTAACAGGCAGAAACCTTGAGCAGACCCAGACCTCTGAAGGATGGCCGTCTGCCTTGACCAGTTGGGGTTAAAGAGAGAGAGTAAAGGAGGAGAAAAGAGAGAGCGATAGAGACAGAGAGAGACTGGGGGAGGTAGGGGGAGACGCATGGATGCAGCTGATGCACAGATAACTGAAATAGAACATCTATGGAACTGTATAATAAACACTATCATAACTAAATGGATAAGTGAGTGATGACGATGAAAGCAGGAGAGAGGCAGGACCACAGCAGCAGGTCCAGAGAAAAACTGCAGAAAAACTGTTCTTTCCTATGTATTTGGTGAAGTCACTTAATACATTAAGGGTTTCACTTATTTAGTCAATTACACTCAGTCATTTTGATAAAGAAATACCAATGTCATGAGAAACATTCACATCAAAACAGCAGCAGCAGGTTGATTACCGTGACAATTAAATCATTTTCCTTATAAAAACAGGTTTTCATGGAATAATATAGTATTGTTTTTGTATGCTGTCATGTTGTTTTTGCTGGGAAAATAATGTTTGATTTCCACAGTAATCAAGTTCTGGTCTGGTGTTGTATCTCGGGAAATGCTTCTCATCGTAATAACCTGTCTTAGTAATCTATATCCTTTACTGGAAAATATAAACAGAGAGAAATTAAATAAAACAACAGTGGGAGAAATTATCATAACTGAACCCAAATGATGATAAACATAGATGGAAGAAGAGGCAGCACTTCAATATAAGACTGATATAGTGTGGTAGGTTTGGTTTTCTAGTGGTAGTGGTTTCTAGTGGTAGGTAGTTTTCTTTTGTTCTTTCTGCTCCGGAAGTCAGACAGACATGCTGACTGATACATCCCCCCTCATTAAATGCCAGCAGGATGATAATAATACTGTCCTTTCTGAAAGACACCAGTGTTATTATAGCCTCGTTCTACTCTCTAAAAATGTCAGAAGTGCCATGAGCAGTTATAATACTACAAAGCTGGTATCCATGAGTCTAAATTTTGATATGAAGCATATTATTGTATCTGAAATACTGAAATTATACACATCCATGGACAGCATAAATATAGAATGGTAACATTGGATTCTGGGTAGAGCCAGGACAGCACACTGTTGTTTATCTGTTACTGCAAAGATCTATGGGCCATGTGTCATCAGACTTTCACCAAACTATCCACATAATTCTTTCGATACAGCCATAGCCCATTCCCTTTTTACTGTATATTGTACTGACATTGGCATTTCTTCAGTATTACCAAAAACCACTCACATTAGTTGAAATTAGAATTATTATACTCACATTTTTCAATTAACCATCTGCATAAGAAACGTACACTCTGTTCCATTCCAGCTCATGTGGAATGGACTATTTTCTTCAAATATAAAACTCAACGTGACTTTATTTTGAACAGCATATGATGTAGCTTTAGTTCAGAGTTTGTTCAGTGTGCAAACAAATGAACGCTCATGTTTACCTTTTCTGGGTCAGTTTTTTGTGTTTCTTCTCGTTTCAGATTTGTTTACAGCACCATCTGCAAGGTTGGAGTGCAATGTCTCCCACAATGGTAAGCAACATGTACACAGAAAACACAAAATAAATATAGATGTGGTAGGAGTGAATATGGCCAGCATTTTTGGCGTCTCCTCTTTAATGGTTCAGGTGTTGATCCCCTTCTCTCGTTACCGAAGTAGCCATGAAAAGTGAGAGCAGGAATTAGACACAGAGCTATCCTGGGAAATTACCCTGTCGACAGACGGCACATTGAGACTTCGTTAGCTCAACCACCCAACCTAGTGCCTCTCCAGCCTGATCGAACAGAGCAACTCTCCATGACAGAGTAAACAAAGCAGAATCACAGGGATGATGAAGAAAAGAAGGGTTTTTTCATGTGATTCAGAAGCTGTAAATCCCAAAATACCCTTGAGTTTTTGTGTGTATTTGCTCCTGAGTGTGTTTAATTGAAAACACCTCACTGCAATTCTCTTTATTAATTGTCTGTGTGTGCATATTTATCCTTCAAGTGTATTTATTTATGTATGTATTTTATATGCAAATGTGGCTGTCTGCATGCAGCGCACCTGTATATAATATGTCTCTATCGATACCTTCCATATAATATATTTCTGTGTTTGGGTGTTTGAATTCATGCAAATATTTGTGAGTTTGTGCAAGTGTGTGAGGTGTGTGCCTTTCTGTATATCTCTGTGTGTGTTTCTTTGTGTGCTTCAGGCAGCGAAGAATGTCTGTGTTGCGGAGAAGAAGAAGCAGAGGAGAGAGGTGTAAGTCAGAGACTGCAAGTAAACAACCTGCAGTAGCTACAGTTAAGTGTCAGTCTTCCTCCCTCTCCTCCCCTGCCTCCCTGCCTCTCTCCTTTACTTTTCATTCCTGCACTTAAACAAACATACACATGTGATTGTGCTGCCAAGTTACTGAAGAACTCATTCAACAAACTTCCGGGCCTTGCGTCTCTGCTCATCTTTTTGTACCTAAATTGATAATTGAATCGACTATCGCCGTGTAATCAATTAGGGTGTTCATCCCCGGCTCTGAATCAAACAGTTAATTGGTTTGTGCCACAGAGAGGCAGAGACAGAGAGCAGACTGGTGCAGGAGGGACTGTTGGATTACTACAGATGGGCTCTCAGACCTATTTGCATTGTGTGTTACTTTAAGCCTTGATTGCCTAGCTGGTTTAAAAATTGCTTGGGTGCGAGCAGCACACAGGTTGGGATTGGACCTCAGTGACAAATCCAGCCTGTTTTATGGAAGAGGGCAAGAATAAACAGAGAGCACACACAGCAGGTTATCTCTCCACTTTGATCACAATCTTTCAGACAGATGCATGCAGGTTTCTCTTCCATTAAATACCCTTTGTTACTTTTTACCCAATGTCCGGAAAAATTCTTTGCCACCTGCAGTCAGCGCTGCTTTGTCTGAGCACACAGAGAGCAAAGCATTTCAAGTCCAAACAACCCTGCAGTATTGATCCACCCCACACCTTATTCCATTTTATCCTTTAAAACATGCCTTTTCACTCGGTTGACTTCTATTCAAAGCTATCCAGTGAGACCTGTGTCAATGGGGAAGCTTGACTTCATTCCATAGCTCTGGAAGCCCCCCTGGGGCCAAAGCATAGGCTGCTAGACCATGACAGGCAGGGGGCTAATAGGCCGGATAGGATTGGATAAAAGAAGTGGGGGGGTTGTTGCAAAAAAAAAGTTTTAAGACCAGGACACCGCCATCTGCTTTTGTGGTGATGAGCATCAAAGCCTGAAGGAGCCCTGTTGGGTCCCTCTTTCAGATGGCCGTCCTACATATGGGCTTCATATTTCACTAGGACAGACAGTCAGCTAGGCCCATTGGGCCACAGCCGAGACCGTTATTCTCTCTCCCTGCATGGTTTCCGGCCTTTGAGAAGAGCAGCAAGATTACTTTTATTTCTCCTGAGAAATGTGGCTAATAAATGACCAGGCTTGACCCAGAGGATTTGGGCCTGCACCCCCATCTCACTAAATGAAGGTACGGCAGACGAGGGGCTCTGTGGGTATGTTACTGTAGAGAAAAATGTTATAGAAATGGGTCAGTGCATGGCTGCAACGACATGCTCCCAGGGTGATTAATTATTGAGGTGACTAATACTACATTTGGCTGGCAGCAACAGGGGCTTCAGTCCACATTGGTGGCACCATAACAGTAATCAGCCCTGCTGCATCTTTTATTTCTATCTCGCCTATTCACTTCCCCTCGACTTCCCCTTAATTTCCACTCTTTTTGTTATTTTGCCCTTACAGATTTGTGTTTTCCTTTTGTGTCTTTCCCACTTGACGAATACAGACCTCATTATCTAATTATGCCCTTTCACTCATTCTCAGTATCTCTGCTTCTCCCTTCCTCTGCTTCTTTCAGCCCTTTCTCTTGTTTCCCATCTCTGTGTCTGTCAGTGGTATAGCCTCTATGAGGCATATTGGGGGATAAGTGTACTTCTTGATAAGAAATGTGAAGGCCAGACACATATAATATCAGTGCTGATGGAAACCAGCCACTCTCGTCTAACTCTGCTTCTCCTTCGCTTTTTTTCTAGATTTTTTTCTCTGCCTCAAGGTAGCATATGGCATTCTCTCAGACTGCTGGACTCGTTGGCCTCCCACACAACACTGTGCATCCATCTCTCCCTCACTCACAGCTCCTTTATGGGCTCTCCAACAGTTATTTTCTCCCGTACCCCTCTCCCCTGATACCGTGCAGAGCCCCATCCCTCCACATTCTATTTCACACAGCCACACTTCAGTGACGTTCACTGCAGAGATGGCTCAGGTCTGGCAGTTGGTGAGAGGAGGGCGGTCGAGTCTGGAAGGCACAGTCATTAGTTAAATATTAGCCAGACTGCGCTCTATTCCCCCAACATCCAGGGGAGGAGTGCAAGAGTCATACCCTTCCAAAACAATGGGCCATAAGGGGATGGCTTTGTGCCCTCATGCTCAGATATATGTGCACCAACACATGAACACACACACATACTTCCAAACTCATACAGATGGTGTTCTCTTTGTTGTATATCTTGTAAGTGAGTAAAGTACAGTGCATCATACCCCTTGAGAGATGTGTTAACCTTACCGAGGTACAAGCAGAAGGTGTAACATCATTGAAGGCGGGGTCACAAACAACAATAGACAAGACCCGCATTTACACACAGCTGAACAAAGAAAAAATACAAATGAACATAGAGAGTATGTGCTGTGCCTGCAGATGTATTAAGTCTTAGGTGAGGACACAAAGTTAGGCTCTATAATAAAGTTGAACAGATGGTTAGAGTCACTGAGAAAGTTGTGTACACAGGTATTTACTGCACATTTATATATTATAGCTAAAGGAAAAGTCTGTACAGAATGATGCTAAATGCAGTAACAACCATTCCTTCCACCATAAAAGTCACAGCAAGTAGCTGATAAATACATGGAGCAGGGGATTGCCTGTGCTGGTACTACTGACATGGAGCTGCAGCATCTGTAAATTACAACTGAGTAGCTGTTAGCAATGTTTCTAAGTTGATATTCCTGCGTAGACCATAAGGAAAAACATTATTCTCAAAATGACCAGTCTGAATGGAATAAGTTCTAAAGATTACTTTTGTGTATACTTTGTTTTGCCTCTGGATAGAAATTAGTTCTTTGGTGTTTATAATGAGAACACTGCGAATACCATATTGGTCAGAGTTTCAGGTCTTGCTAGGGGTAGTGCGCTGCGTGTGTGCAGGCTCATGTTTCTCTCATGTTATGAGGACAAAACCCTATCTGCAGAGCAGCATTGTGGGGACAACACTTGCTTTGCAGAGACATAAAGCTGGCTCCCACAGTGTTAATCATTAAATTTGAGGTTTGAGGTTAGGTCGAGGCATGTTGTCGTGATGATTATGGTTAGTATTGTAAGTCGATCTAAAATCCTTTAAAGGCTTGAAAGACAAGTGTGTCTCCAAGGCAAGTTGGATGGTGTGTGTATGTGCCACAGGGTGCATGTATGTGGTGCATAGGATTCCTGCTGTTTGTGTGGTGAAGGGTGTGTGGATTTCATGCTGTGAGACTCAGAGATCATCTCTGCTCTGCCCAGGAGGCCTCTGGTCAGACACCAGCTCTCTCAACACTCTCACCTCATGTTTTCCTGCTTCCTTCTCCTCTTTTTGCTTGTCTTGTCTCTATTGTCTTCATTTTATATTAGAAAATAATTTCTTCAGATGTATAATAAATGGGGGAAAATGATCCTGTGTTAATCATTTTTAAACCTTCAATCTGAGTAGCTTATAAGGTCATCCAAAAAATTATATTCCTGCTTTCCTACACCCATATTAAAAGCCCATAGACTAATTTCTACATAGAGGCTTCTGGTTGGATTGTCTGTCACAAACCAAAGGATGAGATCTATGCTTAGCTGTAGTGTCTCAGTTACATAAATATGCTCCTCTACAGTGGTCACAATGTGAAAACCAGCTACTGAAATAGAAAGTGAGTCAGCCAACATCAACTAATACCCACTCCCCCAAACACACATTTTACTTTTAAACAAACATAATATGGAGAAAAAATATGTTTGGGCCTATTATATGATGTAGAATATATTGTGAGTGAATATAAGTAAATGTGTACTTACTGAAATGTTTTGTCTTCATGACTTCCAAGTCCTATTTCAATAGAATTTTCACTTTGTGGTGTTTTTATTTGTCTGCTGTAACTTTATATAATTTCCTACATGTGTTTCAAGTAACTAAAAGCAGATGTCTCTGAGACTGAAAACTTTATAGCAGGAAATAGGTGGTTGAGGTCTAGTAACTTAGAAATCAGACAGAAGAAGACAGACAGACAGACAGACAGACAGACAGACAGACAGACAGACAGACAGACAGACAGACAGACAGACAGACAGACAGACAGATAGATAGATAGATAGATAGATAGATAGATAGATAGATAGATAGATAGATAGATAGATAGATAGATAGATAGATAGATAGATAGATAGATAGATAGATAGATAGAAGAGGAATAGAGTTGAACTCCTGTTGCCACACCCATATGTTTCCAGCTTTGCTCTTTATCGTCTCGAATCCCCAGCAGAGTCAACTGGGCAGGCACAGGTGTGAGCAATTACTCTGTTTCAGTAATGTACTCTCCTGCTCTCGGCTCTTCGCTCTCCTGAGTCTCTGTCTGGGTCCATTGGGCAGGCAACAGTGCAATTAGTTCAATTTGGTAGCGTTGATTCATCCAATAGCGGTCCCCAATGCACATTCTCACTACAATAAAACACAGCACTCTGAAATAGGCCTAATCCTCACTTTGGAACAGAACTTCTACATAGCAATGAATAAATCCACACAGGCGGCTTCACATGCAATATAAGTCTGCAAAATATTTCTAGTCCCTACAAACTACAGATAGATTCTTCTGAGACATTGCAGCTGTATTTTGGACAAAGGACTGATGAAGGACTTTCTGTTCTGACTTACTACCAAAGTAGGCGCTGAATTGTTCAAATAGTCAAGCTTCTTTTTGTTGTGATGTCAAGTACTATGCATTGATTCTGCACTGCAATGCACTATGTCAAAATGTTATGCCTCAAGTGTATCTTAAAATCACAAAGACGCTTTTATGCAGAGATTATCCGCAGATTTCAAATAAAAACTCATATTTCACACTGTAACCCTTTTATATTTTCTCAGATGGTTCATAATATATTTTCTATCCACAAATAAGAATATATTTTTTATATTTGTATTCAGGTCAATGACCTGCATGATTAGATGTGTGGAATATTTTGTCACATCTGATTGGTGGTTCACAATATCCCAAGCCTGGCTGTGTGAAGATTTAAGCTTACAATATATACGCCAAAGAGACGGTGAAAATACATAGTTCTGTAACCTCATTCACAGTAAATAAGGTGCAGTCCCTCACCCATATGGCATGTGTTTGACATGCACATTCAATAGCATCTCTATACACAGATGCTCATAACCCTTTAATCAATTAGCCTTTGGATTGCATGGGAATGTCAGCTGGTAGCACTCAGAGGCCCCTCCAGACACTCACATCCATGCAGGCAGATAACACTAAATCTCTTCTTGCCCTCTCAGATTCTAAATCTCTTCTTGCCCTCTCATTCCCACGACACCCTTTTTTAAAATTTTGTATAACCTCTATCTGCAATAGGTAGCTTTGTTCTTAACAAATAAATTAAATAAAAAATATTGTAATAGTGAATTACAGGAAGTTACAATGTCGATTTTGACGCCCACAGATTTCTTCCAATGGTGCAGTTCTTGAATTCTATTTAGAAACTTTCATTTTGAAGGGTAAAACTTTAGTCAATGGCAGATACGACCTCGTCATTGCTCCAATATTTCTTTCCAGCCAAAGAGCATTAAAGCAGGAGCATCTTGCCTTAATGTGAGGCCATACCAGCATGACTCTCCTTCGAAGGTACCGTACTAATCCCGGCATCCACCGGTGATTACAGTTCTCTATTACCCACCAAATATAAACAAAATGGTAACAGAGAATAAAATTTTCTATCCAAATTACCCACACACTAATTTGTCCTTCATAGTCACCCTTTGAACTTCTCACCCTACCCTTGTAAGTGCATGTAATGCATCTAGCTTATTTATTAGATTATTTTCATGGAGGCAGTGTGTAAAAATATGCATATTTTTCCCATGTGTGGTCCTTGAACATGCATATGCCAACATTTGCTTACAGCTATCTGTACACGGACCTGAACCACCCACCAGCATACCCTCTCTCACCACCTTGAGAGTTTAGGAATGCATAGACACGTTCAGCCAGTAATGTTCTTTACCGTTTGCACTGTTTATGCAGCCCGCACACTCATTTAAATAACCTTGATTACTTTATCTCAGTGTGTGTTATGTGTGTGCATAAGTGGCTGAATGTGTTTGTGTGTGGGAGAGAAAGAGAGAGAGAAAGAGACAGGTTACAGAGGTAATGTAGTGTTCCTTGGCACTTTTAATTTCTGTCGATTATGACAGTATGTGCAGGCAGGCTTATTTGTTATTATATCATAAAGTCTGTGTTTATTTTAATAAGGCTTATAATGAATGGCACTATTAGAGTGCTGGATTCAGGAATGTGCACAGGCGGAACAGCACTGATTGCCCATTCAGGTTTCCCACCCTGTTTTCTTAAAGGGGGGTGTATAGGAGTGGTGGAGAGGTCTCTGGACTGATTCACATTATAATTAAAAAAGTCCATTCATCCATGTGCAGGTTGATTCTTTATATGTTTTTGTCTTTGAAAGGGAACTCTTCCATGTCTGTGCTTGTTATTCTATTAAAATTTAAAACACCGTTATGCTGTATCATACTCCACAACAGCGAAGCAAAAAGCAACACATGGGTATTATTCAGCCTTGAACCTGTTTATCTTTTCTCCATTTTAATCTGAATCCACACTTGATGTTTAGGATCTGTGTAGATAGAATCAGAAATAAGAAAGAAAGACTTTTAATCAAGTTATTAAGTTATTTATCCACGTTTGTACCCCTGAGGATATTTGATTTACCTTTTAGAATGAGAACAGACATGACCATTGTGTAGGATTGCAAACAGTGTACTGAGCATCTTTAATCAGTTCATTCTCCTTTGTCTTAGCTAGTTTTCTCACACTTTTGCAATTAAGCAAGAAATTCTTTTGAAGTTGATTGCCCCCTTCTCTCTCATTCCTTTTGTCTGTAGTTATTCAAATGAGAGCATTGCGACCCGGCATACCACCCTGTATTGTGCCTGCTGAGTTTATACCACTGCTATAGAACATAAACAAAGACTATTTAATTAGGTGCCTTGCACTTTATTAGTCCTTAACTCATACTTAACACACATGCATATACACACACATACACAAACAAGCATCCCTCTTGAATACACACCACAGTGCTTGTGTTACAGTTTTATTGAATAATGAGGCTCTTGCTTGGCTTGAACAAAGGATATTTAAACTGCAATGAGCACTAACTTGTGTGTGTGAGCACTTGTGTATGTGTGTATCTTTTTGGATGCTGACACGGGGAAGGTGCTTGTTAAGAAAAATGTTTTCCTGGCCATAAAACAGCAGCTTATTGCTAACTGGCCTTTTTTGTCAGGATAACAAAGGGAAGAGGAAACACGCAACATTTAAAACCTTAAACTGGTGAAACCACCTCCATATTTAAGCATATGCAGGCACATGTGCCGACATCCTTTGTCTTAACCGTTTGCTTTTCTCTATAACTTGGCTCCCTCCTTTGTCCCTTTGACAACTTCAGCCCAGTAGACTCTTTAGACTGGTCACCATGGAGACCCACCCTCAAGTGGCGTGGGAGTGGTGTGGGTCGAGGGAGGTCAAGCCGAGGGACTGTTTTGGCAAACGGAGCATGCTTCATTAGGCCTTTTGGCTTGGGGTTCATTAAAACTGCAGGAGAGGACATTCCAGGAGACTCTATTAACCAAGCAGTCTTGTGACACACTGTCAGGCCAACAGATTTCAAACATCTTGTGTTAAACCGCCACACCCCCGCCTCCCTTAACCTCCACCTCCCACACACAAAAACACAAGCCCACAAGCCCACATACACAAAACATACTTCCATGCACACAAAACAAGTGTAGGCTTACATGCACAAACACACTCAGAATCACAAGCACACACACGCACAGTCTCACGACTCCCTATGTCTTCTGCGGCACTCACACTACCCCACACCCTCCCTCACACAATAGCCTCCATCTGTTGAACCGTTCAACTTTCCCTGACGGTCCTTTGGGGGTTTGGAGTCTGCAGGTGGAGGGAACCACAGTCACCCTGCAGTTGCTCCTATGACACCTTCAGATCAAAATAGATTGCTAAAAGCAGGGCAGTAGAGATGAAGTGGTAGAATATTTTTGGAGTAAAATAAAGGGAAGGAAAGAAAACTAAATACATTTTATGAGGAATGAGGTGCTGTGGATGGCGGGGCAGTCTGAGGTTAGATGATTAGAGCCGAATGACAGGGTGGGAGGAAGTTGTATGGTTGAAAATGAAGTGAGGCTCTGGAGAGAAATAGAAGCGAGGTAGGCTTGTAAGCTGCTAGCAGTCCATATATTTAATCTTATTGTTTAAGTGGAGCACATGTGACTGAGTGCCATTTAAACGCCTTGGAGAATACTATCAGATTTAGCCACATGAAATAAGTAAATCAAAACACTTTAGTTAGATCAAAATGCAAGCTTTGGCACTTAAGAGAGAGCTTGTCAGATCAGTCCCTTTTGCTGTCCGCTGCACAGGCAGGTATAACTGGATTATCCGTGTGTTTCTGTTGGCAAGCCTTATCGTGGGCTCTATGGTCGGTCAGTTCAAACTGGGCAGATTACAGTTTGCAGAGAAGAGGTTTAGCCTCGTTTGGGGCTCTGATATGTTAATTAAAGTGGATTTTCAGAAAATGGGGCGGCAGGATGGTAAACTCCACCTCAACAAAGCCATAAGCCCATCTGTTGGCAGAGGTGTACTGTCTTTGGGCCTTTTGTGTGTTTTAATGTCTGTGTGCTCTTATGCTCTTCCATCCTACAGAAAATCAGTTTTAGCCTTTTAGGATGTGAATATATTTGATAAGTGAGAGCATTCTAGAGACTATAATTATACCATTGGTTTAAGATCAGTTTAAGATTCATCAAACACATCCTCACCAGGTTATATATTTTTCCTGCAACAAAAATGAGAAAAAAACTAAAAATATTCCACAAAACATGTATTGATTATGTTCTTTTTTCTGACATCCTATCTGCAGTGTATTGTGCTTCCGTCTGGGTTATTCGAAATGTATACATTGATCTGTAATAGCCTACGTACTTGTGTGTCTCATGACTTTTGTGAAAACAATAGCTTTGTCAGATTTGTCTGATGATTAAAGTCAATAAAATATGAGACACAAAGGCAGACAGTAAGTAGGGACATTTTAATATTTCCAGTGGAAGGTTTCAAGACTGCTTAAATCATCTGATATGAATTTAAGTAACATGCGGGATAAACTGCTTTTTACAAAAAATGAACTAAACGTTTATGCTTGCCAGTGTGTTTCTGCAAATTTCACCATTATGTTTCAGATATTTCTCTGAATGTCCCAGACATTTTTGTTCTGCTCTGCATTTTGCTGTTCAAGCCCTATATAAAAAAAGGTCATATAAAATAAAAGCTGTTGGAAAAAAGTACTTTCAACCCACAAATATGCTTAATCATTATAGCATTATCTCATCATCCCAACAACCACTGCATTTTAAAGAACATTCTAGGTACTCTGGCAAATAGTGATTCCCACCTTGAAACAGCATATGAATGTGATGTGTAACTATGAAAAAAAAAAAAAAAAAAAAAAAAAAAACATTCTGGGATCCATATTGGCAAACCTTTCAGCCTCACAGCTGATACAAATGCTGTGTGTGAAAGGTGAGGATGAACACTGTGCCTGACCTTGGTTTCACTGCAGTTAAAGTTATACTGATTAGAGCCGAGGCTGTCACTGGTTAAAGAATTTATCTTGTGAATGGAGCTTCTTTCAATAAAAGCACAAGGTACACATAAATGTGATGTGTAAAGGACGTGCACATTAATGTGGACTGTGGGTGTGCTGTGTGTTTGGTGTGTGCACGTGTTTTGAGAACAACAGAGCATAAATATTAAAAAACAATGATTTTGCCATTAAAGCTGCATTTTATTGCTAAATAGCTTTTGTTTAAGACATGCTTTGGATCCATTCAATATTGTTTCCTTCCATGCCTTGTTTTCACCCCCATTTTTAGCTCACCCAGATTTAGCTCGGTTTCATCCTTTAATCCCTCTGTTTTGTTAGTGACACAGGGAGAACAGCCCAGGCTGTGTGGCTCAGCCCTGCCTGTCAAAGCCTATAACATCTCTCACCAGGATCAGGTTATTGCCTGAGCTCTGTGTATCTTTATATTGAATTGCTTGTGATAGGAGGCTCTGGTGTTTGTGTGTGATTGTGTGTTGTGTGCACATATGTTTGTGTGCACATTTATTGCACATGAATGAGGTGGCTATGAATAAATGAATGGGACACACAAGAGTGGATACAACAATTGTCTTTTCTGACCTCAAATTTCAATATTGCCCCCTCATATCTCTGCCACCCCACCTCCCCATCCCCACCATGTTCCCCGCTTTGCTCTCCATTCCTCTATCCCGCAGCGAGGTGATAGATGGGGCGGTGAAGACGTTAAAGTTTGTGGGCCGTGGTCAGACAGCTCGGCATGAATATCAGTGGCACAGAGTAAGCACTGGGAATTGGATGAGTGAGAGTGAGGGAGGTGTCAGCACTTTCCCTCCCATGCATTTCACTCCGCCAGATTGAGTCTTATTATCTGACCCTGCTCCTCTTCCCTCAGTGACCTGATAATATTGTTTCAGCGATCCTGTCCAACCTCTGACCTCATGACTTCACACAGGAATTTGTTAGATGAAGAGTTCCACTTCCCACAGAAGACTTTTTAAGCTCTTGCCTCCTCCTTGGCCCAAGTGTGATCATATGCACCAGCAGAATATCACTGAAACCCATTTTACTGTCTGTCGGAATGTTACCGCAATTATTATTCATTACTTCCACCAAGGAGGTTATGTGATCACTTCCATTTGTCGATCTGTCTGTCTGCAGAACAGAAGGTATATGCAAAAACCGCTATACCAGTTTTCATGAAAATTGGTGGATGGGCCAAGGACACACTCCTTAAGTTTTGGAGCCTGTCCATAAAAAGGGCTGGGATTGGTTCACACTTCCTTTAACATTAGAGAGCATAATTTAGAATTATAATGGAAAAATACTGACAAGAACTGAGAGCTAATGTATCATTCGAACTGCAGCAGAATACTGAAAGCAGCAGTTGATAATTTTATAATTTTCTTCTAATCTCTGCCAGTGTCAAAGAACGTATAGTGATAACTGAAAGCAAACTGTTAGTTGGGTGGTAACATCAGATGACAGCAGCAGAGGTGGACCTCCATCTGACCTCTGTTACCACAGTAACTGTCAGTTACATTCACTGACTAAAAGTAGGAAATCATAGGTCATAATTTGTGGTTAGTAATATTAACCTTGGTGGAGCTGTGCATTGTTTGATTGCCTTTCTAGTAATATCTGCATGTAATGTTGTCTATTGGATTTCATCTAATTTTATCTAATATAGACTCTATGTAAGCCTTCTGTTGTATGTTAACTAAATACAGATCTGCATAAAACCTTAATTAATAAAGTCTCATGTGATTGGTCAATGATGTTTGTTATTAACAGTGAAATCACTGCCTCGATATCAGTGAATTAACATGGTTATGTTGGAGCTTGTTAGGCATCTGAGGTAAATGGGGGAGATTTGGGAAATAATCCCTCTTCAATCTGGACACCACAGCTGGTTGTCTCAAACCTCTCCATCCATCCTAACACACACACACATTTACACACACAGCGTTGAACTCTATGTTGCTGCCAACATGCATAGGGACACAGCGCTGGGAATTGAATGGGAACAGCAAAGAGTGTGTCAGTGTGTTTAATTGGGTTTTTCCAAATCCGTCTTAACCCCGATACATTTCCTTCTACATGCTCCAACATCACTTGGTTTCTGGGTCTACCCAAAATACAGCACACCAACCTGAGAATCTCGCAAATTTGTCACTAGTGGGACAAGGTTCATGTCCCTATTCAAACTCAGTCACTATAACAGACTTATTAAAAAATGCATCTGGAGGAGATTAAACAGCTATCTGTCCCATCAGACCTGTGAAAGTCCTCTTATCTCTGTTTGGTACTATTATTTTAACAATGCCTGGAATTGTCACTTCTGGTTCCTGTTAATGCATACGCTCAGTCTGCGGCTGCCTGTTAAATCTTCTCCCATGGTCAACTGGAAGCCAGATTGGCCAGAGGGGGAAAAAAACATGTTGACCTTGTCTACAGATTTAGAACACAGAAGCATCATTGATATGGCAGCTGTACTGTGGCAGGCAACAGAAGCTGGGGCTCCAATCAGATCATCAGGTCAGATGGCTGTAGTTAATGCCGGGGCTCACAGTGTGGATGCGGTAGTCTCCAGCTCAGTGCACAAAGACAACTCTGCAGGCCTTTTTCACAGCCCACAGAAGTCTTGCTGGATTACCTTGGATGCTTAACCACTTGGTGAACTGGATGCTGAATTAGTTAAATCAACCTCTTTGTGTGAATCGCATTGTAACGGTTGAGTTTTTTTCACTCTTTTGACTTAAACATACCAAATTATTCAAATACCTCACCAACTCCACATCTTTACAAATACAGACCCACACAAAAATTAACAGGAATTCAAAGAAGAAAGACAAAAAAAATTATTGCATGTAGTCTCACTCCTACTGGACTTTTTTGAATCAATCTCCTGGACATGACCATATCTTTCCCTCTTCCACATATTGTGTTGCGTTTCAGTGTAGTGCTTATTGCTTTCTTTGATTAATCTTCCTCCTTGCTTTCCCTGCCGCACTGGTCTGAGTCAGTAGACTTCCTGTAGGTTTTCAAAACAACTCTTCATGTCAGCCTTCCTTCCTCCCATCTCCCCCTTCCCCTGCTCCTCCCTCGTCTTCTATTCATCACTCCACAGCCCATTTTACAGTATCTTTCTGTCTCCTTCCTCCATCCGTTTCTTTCGCTCCATTACCTTGCTCGTTCGTGTCCCCTTCATCTCACCCTCTGCCTGTCCAACCTCCTGACATGAATTCTTTTTTCCCTCTCACTGTATTTCCCTCCTCTTCCCTGCATTTTCCCTCTAACCATTCATCTTCAGGTCCTCTGTCCATCTCTTTCCCTCCCTCACCACCTCTCTGTCAGGCCCGGCTCTCTCCCTCCTCTTCCTTCGTCTGGCAGTCGAGCGGCTCCACTCTTGCTGACAGTGCTGTTTGTGTGAACTGAGTGCTGAGCTTCACAGCCCCCTCGCCTCCCATTGCTCCCCCCGCCGCCTCTCTTCCTCATCCTCCTCCTCCCTCCCTCCTTTCCTCCTGCCTCCCACCTACATTCCCCTCCAGGCAGGGGAATTAACCTTCCAACCCTGGGCTGCTGGGCTTAATGACTGTCTGTGGGGCCAGCACCAACTACACAGCCCAGCTGCTAACATCTGGGCCACACACACCCACTTACATCACCCATGCACATACACAAAGACATATACTACACACAACAGATATTGGACAGTGGCACTGCACAGTATGCAAAAAATAAGGTTACCGTCCTTGAATTTGTGGTGCTATATAAGGGTCTGTACCATTATTATTCTTTTCTTTTTTTTTTTTTTTTTTACTATCAGCTGTATGAATGTGGGAGTGCTGCAGTATTCTCAGACAGTTGGTCTATCATTACTGCAGGGCTGACCCACAGTTGAAGAACAGTCAGTATAACTACTTTTGTGTTTATACCGAGCAAACAGACTATACATATAGTCAATACAGAGCAAAAGAACAAGTGTCCATGAGACTAAGAGACGATCAAATGAAAAGAAAACAAACCTGACCTTTAAGATCTTGCTAGAAAGGTGTTCAGTACATTCCACTGGGCAAATTGTGGTATTCTCCAGCCACCATTCAGTTGAAAGTACATAATTGACAAAAAAGGTTGTAGCAATATTCAGGGGAAAAAAAAAAAGTATTCTACTGCTGAAAGTGGATTCTTTGTCCTGTCTGAGTCTCCATCTCTGCAGTAGAGCAGATCAACCCAGGAGTATTCTGTATAGAAGATACAGTTATGTGGATACTGTCTATTTCATTCATTATGTATGAGCATAAATGTTACAAACTAGTAGCTGTGAAGACATCCATGTTGCATCTGTATCTTTGAGAGCTGCATTGCACTTTCCAACCCGGCGCAGTGAAATGCTAAATAATGGGATCCATGAATACTCCCCAGAAAGAGAGAACGGAAAGAAGCATGTTCCTCTGCTCTCATTACTCAGAGAAGCTTTACAAGGCCTTTATAGTTATTTATTAAATTATGCCGAACCAGGATGGTCTGCGAAATTTGTTACTGTGTGGCCTTGAATCTATTGAGACTTCTTTCAATCCTTTTATTTTCCTGTTGGCAGTGACCCCCTTGTAACCACCGCCACCAACACTTCTCATGCACACCTCTACCTTCACTCCTCGTCTTTTCTGCTGCCTTACTCTCTCTCTTTATATTTGCCTCTGTCTTAGAGTAAGGAGTGAGGGAAGGGGGAGTCCCATTGGCATTCTTTAACATCCTCGTTGCGCACTTGTGTTCAGAGAGCCATCTGTAGATCAGGAAGACAAAAAGACGCTCCTGAGCCTTGGCGTCACTCAACAGGTAAGCACAGCTCCCTCTCTCTCATGCAAATCCACACACCTATTCAAAGATTCTTGGCTTTTTTAGAAGGAGGTACGCCCTCTCTGTACGTCTGCCTGCCTGCGTTTCTCTTCTTTTCTCAGTTCACCCTAGGCAGGCAGATGTGCTTGAGTTGGTGGTTGAAAGAAGGTTTTGCCTCTCTGTCTCAACTTTTTCCTGGGGAGAGCATGTGTGTAGCAAAGTAAGAGTAATCTGGTAAACTTGAACACTTTGAGCTGAAGGGAGTGGAGGCAAAGCACACAAACACCTAACCGCTGTTGCTTTGAGTGCTGTGAAGTTGTACCGGACATCTATGTTAAGTAGTTGAATGCTGGACCCAGCTGATGTACTTTTGTCTGCATATCCTTATGGTTCAGCTCTGCTCCATCTATCTGTAGTGGATTCAGCCAGGTCTTAATCAGGTATCTAAAACAGTGCCCTATTTTTATGCATTGTCAATGTTTCAGATGTGATTAGATTCTAACGATAATCTTATCTGCATCTTCGCGAAACCGTCTTTATCAGCAGTTCAGTGTTAAAGCAGTAATGGTTCACAACACAGCTATAAGTTACAGTAATTAGACCCACAGGCAACTGGTGAGATCGGTAAGAGGTTATGTCGGAATTAAGATGTAGGACCACATCTGAGCTGGATGGCTGCATGGAGGTTGAAACTTTATTTTCTGCACATTGACTGATTGCATGGGGATTCACGTTAAATTGGTCGAGGATTGAGTGTATTGAGTCGTTTGATGATGTTATGAAAGACGCCATTAAAAATCTACCTGTTGGGGTCACGCTGAATGGTTCAGCTACCTCTAATGCCCTTGCGGGGAGAGTGGCAGCCTTGTCTCTGGGAGCGAATCAAATTTCAAATCAAAGTTTCTAATTTGCATTTGTAAGAAGCTGGTGAAGAACAAGGTCAAAAAAACCTCGGGCAATGAGTGCTGCTGTATTAAAATATCGGTATTTCTCATATTAAAAGACAAAATTGCCATTTAGTCTGGTACAAAGGTAATGGTATAATGTTGGTAGCTGTTAAATAACATAATATATAATATTTCAGTATGTAAATGCTTCCAACACTATCTCAGGTTTTTCAAGAAAACATACACACATCAGTGAATCGACATTCTTGCAGCCTGCTATAGTTTGTAAAGCAATTAAGCCAAGTGTTTGACTAGGTAATGGCAGTGCAGTCTGTGTCTGCCTCCATTAAGAGTCCAAATGAAAATGGTGACTCATGAGGCCAGCAGCAACTGCTCTGTGTTGGTCTAACACTTCTCTTCCTCAAAGGGAATACCTGCTGTTTAAACTCTGAATCTCAAAGGAAGAGATAATATTCTGGATCTTTCATTGCACTGTAGACAAATCAAAGAAAGCTCACTTCGTATTATGGAACAGATAACTAACTTTCACTGCACAAGAACTAAACCTGACATACAACAGAGTCTAATGAATATGTGTGTGTTTACCTATTTGGGGCATTCAGAGACACAAAGATAAAAAGAAAATGGGCATTTCTATGTCAGAAAAGACTTTCTAGTCATTGAAGAGGGAAGTAATTGCCCTTGTGTGTTCAAAGAGTATGCTGGGGGCTCTGAAATACACAAATGTTTTGGGAGTGAAAAAATAATTGAGTGTGAGTTAATTCTTATCAAAGCCTGTTGAAGTGCAACTAATCGACTGAGGGGAGATGCGTCAAAGAGCTGTTGCCTTCAATTCATTTTGTCTATTCAGATGAGAAAATATTTAGTTTTCAATTAAGTAAATCACTATTATTTGTTCCACTCCTGCAGCAGATAAATTGAAGTGATTACAAACTGACTTAAAATACACAGAGTGCTCTTCCAGGTCAAATAAGGTGTTTGATGCAATGAGCAAAAAAACCACAGCCATGGCCACAGTTTTATTTTTTAAACTACTCTTTGGATCCATTAGTGAGAAACATGTGACTATCATCAACTGTCACTGATAGTAATAGAGGATAGAGGATTTATCATCTGTGATTTCTCCAAAGTGAAAGACATACACATTTTCAGATCTGTAGTAATTTGTTTAGATTAGGCAATAAGCCAAGCATTGTGTTTATTACAAATTAATAATTAGAGTAACATTATACCGTTACGTTATAGTCAGAATGGGTAAATACATTACCCAGCCACAAAAAGTTGGGTATCTTAGGCTACATTAAGATTGCACATCTTAATGTACAATTCGGATTTTTTATGTGAAATACGATTTTTTTTTGTGTGGTTGTTCATAATACACATTAAATGCAACTTTCATCAGTTTTGAGTATGAACTGAATGCGACCCTGAAGTGACCAGCATGCACAAAAGAGGTCCCAATTTAATATGTGACCACGCAGGCATGCACTGTGTTTATGGAAATAAATATATTTTTCCTGCTGCTCCTCCTCCTGGGATGCAGAATTGTGACTTTTTGTCACATTTCAATGACATAAAGGTCAGAAACATGTGACCTAGCTGTTCAGACTGAAGTTGCATTGCAAAATATCAGATACGTATCAGATTTAGGGCCACATATGAAAGTGGCCTAGGTCGGATTTGAAAAAATCAGATTTGTGCTGTTCAAACTGTCTTTAACAGATCGGATACAGGTCACATATGGGCAAAAAAATGGGATTTGGGCCACATTTGCCTGCAGTCTGAATGTAGCCTAATATTTCATTGAAGTGCTTTTAGCTTTGATAACAGAAGCATTCACTGTAGCACTTTTTGTGCCACACAATGCGTATGCACTGTAGGAATTAATGTAACAGCATATATTTCCTTCCAAAGTTGCTTTAGTTTTTGGCCAAGATCTCAGCATGTATTGATGATTGGAGAGTCAAACCACTGTGTAAAGTCTTCTCCAGCACATTCCAAAGATTCACAGTTGGGTTCAGATCTGTACTGTGATGGCCAATCCATGTGTGAAAATGATGCCTCATGCTTCCTAAACAACTCCCAATGAGTCAGATTAACTCTGGCATTGTCATCTTCGAATATCCCTTTGTCTTCATGGAAGAAAAAAAATCCAATAATATTGATGATAAACCTGGTCATTCAGTATATTCACATAGTCAGCTGACCTCATTTTTGGACATACAGCATTACTGTACCGAGGTCTGACCAACTAAATCAACCCAGATCATAACACTGCCTCCACAAGCTTGTACTGTAGCCACTAGGCATGATGGGTAATCACTTCATCCATCTCTCATCTCACCCTAATGCCACCTTCACTCTGGAACAGGGTCAATCTGGACTCATCAGATCACATGACCTTTTTCCATTGAAACGCAGTCCAGTCTTTATGCTTTCTATCAAACTGATGGTTGTTTCAGGAATAAGAAACCACTCACTGTATCATTTAGGATTTAAGAACTTATTGGACCTGTAACATATTCATCACTGAAGTTATTATCCAATGAGAAGTGCAGGACACAATGTTGTAGTTCACCACCTACACGCCTACAGAATAATATAGTTCTTCAAATGCTGTCATGTTGCTTCTCCATTCATAATAGCCTCTGTATAGATAAGTTATTTATTCTACAGTTGTACTGTTTTGTTTTTTTTTTATTGCACATTATAGTAATTTCTATTCATGCATAGTTCCCGATTCAACTTGCGTAAACTTGAAAAGAACAGACATAGAGAAGAAGTGAAAATATTTGCTCTTTCATTCTTTACTGTTCTGGTCTTGAATTTATGTACATTTACAATTTTTTTTTTTTTTTTTTACAATTGATATACAGTGCCTGAGGATCTGTGCAATTGCATTCAGAGGCCTTTTGTGTTACTGTGCATCTAACCCACAAATTACAAATACAAAGCTGGTGAGGCTCAGATTAAACAGTAATAAAAAAAACATTATAATAGCTTTCCAAAATGATAATGATGCTGTAAACTACATTCCAAACTATTTGTGCTACTGGCTTATACATCTGCTATAATGCTATGCAGATGTGGTTGTTGAAAATGTGTGTTAACATGTGAGACTCTTGAACAGCGCAAATTAGAACAAACAAAATTAGATACTGAAATATTAATGTCAATTTGATAGAATTTTTGATTAGGTTGCTGTACAGCTGTTATCCTGCAGCTAAAAGACTTGTTTCATGAAGTCTGTGATTGTAGAGCAAGAACCAACTGTTACTGCTTAGATAAATACAAATTGCTGGTATTTTTAGTGGACTTAATTCTGCTTCTCAAAATGATATTACAGCAACAGACTGCATACACCAACTATGTTAATCTAGAAGGTGATGATGAGTGTACTGATTGTATGTTTATGTATGCTTAATCCAGATTCCAGGGCTGCTGATGATTAAGTGTCAGAGGTGAAATGGACCTCTTCTCTTCATGGATTATGTCCTCTTCAGTCACACACGTCCTCTTTCTCATCTGGGGTAAGATGACCAAATGACACTATTTTACCACCTGTGACTACCCATGTTCAGACCATTCGTACTTTGGCATTGTTCAGATTCAGATTAATTTGATTCATTCCTAGGGCATCTTTTGTCCTTCATCTTACAATAAGAAAGGCATGATTAAGGATAAAAAAGTAAAATAAGAAAAAAAAAAAAAAAACTGGAACAAGTTAATTACTTAATCTTTACCACAGAGGGGCAGAGCAGGTTTACCACAAACTGGAAGGTTGGTAGCTTGACCCCTGACTCCTGTCCACATGCAGAAGTGTCATTGAGAAGAACCAACTGCAAGTTGCTCAGTGACCAATTCACTACTGTATGAATGTGTGAGTGTTTGCAAGTCCATTTACCTTTTACCATAGACGGATCAACCATAATATTATGACTACTGACAGATAAAGTCATTGTTATGATTATCTCATTACTGTGCACCTGTCAATGGGTCGAATATATTAGATTTTATTATCATTATTATTATTATTATTATTATATTATTTATTTTTTAGATTATTTTTCAAATTAGTCAAGGGTCATGTTAAACTGTATTATCATTTTTGTCATGTTTTAAGCCTGTAAATAACAATAAATGGTTAAAAAAAAGTTAGTTGCTGTCATTTCTTCAGATTCATTTTTTGCAGTGCATGCTTGAAGTCAGAGCAAAAATAAACTCTGTTTCTTTCAGATGCTTTTTGTGTGACTTGAATCTAGCAACTTGACTTTGTTACTGAATCTTAAAACAAGATTCATTTTGATGAGACTTTGGGGAAGAGATGTAATATATCTTATTTTACAGTTCTTTACCTCATTTCAGATTTCCTGCCTATTTGAGACAAAAAAAAAGATAAGGCTGTGCTTAATATAAGATTATAGTGTAAAGCTGAACACTTAAAATAAGAAATTAACTCTTAAAACAAGATAAATTGACTAACACTTCTAATCTAAGGTGTTTTTTTTTTTTTTTTGCTTTGTTTTAATTTTTTATTTTGGTAAGAACCAAATAATTTGTAGTTTAACAGCAGATCCCTGAAGTCCTGGATGTAAAGAGGTGGGGTTTCCATGGGTCCGATTTATTTGCCTCCTGTAGATGACCAATTGTCCTGATATTGGGATGTCCTTCCTTAGTCCGTTTTTGGTTGGTACTAACCACTGCAGACCAGGAACAAATAAGACCTGCACTTGTGGAGATGCTCTGACCCATTCACTACCATTACAACAGACATGGACCAGGTCAAAGTCACTCAGTTCCTTATGTTGCTCATTTTGCTGCCTCCAACACATCAGCCTTGAGGACTAAATGTTGTATTTATATTACCCAGGGAAAGGTGCCATTGTAATGAAATAAGCAGTATTATTACCACTTCTCCTGTCAGTGGTCATAATTTTATGGCTGATTAGTGTGCATCAGTCATTGGTTTCAGAGGTCTGAGATCCAGGGCTCAGACACAAGCTACTGACTCAGTAAAATGGTAAACTTCATCAAGTTCGGCGTAACAAAGTAATTTCACAGTATTATTGGTAGAACCACAACTAAAGTCAAGCTGTCTGTCAGAGGAAAAAAAAAGTTTCATGAAATAAACATAAACACTGAAAGTCTAATTGGCAGCCACTTGTCGATCAAAACCCAACATGGTAGATATCAAAACTTTTTATCCAACCTGAGATCTGATTAATGGAGGAACATTTTAAAGATTGACCACCAGATCACTTATTGGAGGTCCTAAATAAGTCAGATGAAACCAGAATGACTCCTGGGAAAAAAATGTTTTATTTTTTGGGGGAAGTTCAATGTAAATCTATGGCAGCCAGGTTCTTTGGTGCCAGTCCCAGTGGCTGTAAGCCATATTACAACTTTAAAATACTTCTGCATCGACTTCATTTTGGAGCCGAGGTCTTTGCCCCTTGAGGTTTACAGAATAATCAGTCTACCTTCAATCTTCAGGCTAGTCTTCAGTCTATCTGCCATTGATTAAGGTGTTGTAGAGTCTGATGCAGTGGGGACAAATGATCCCCAGTCTTGCAGCATAGTGAGGTGTCGTCCACTACAGCTGAATCTCTGGTTAAAATATGGTGAAGAGGATGATCTGAGGCAGTGGTGTAGTCCAGGGTATACGGTGTATACCTACTTATTTTTCAGTCAGCATTGTGCATACCCACTTCTAAATCCCCCCAATGCTTACCATTAAGTAGTATCTGAGCCAGTTCTTTCATTTTTTCTCCTAGAATGGTGAAGCGATGACCCGCCCTAGTCTGCCTCTAATTGGCTAGTATTCGCTGCCTTCACTGATTAAATTGATTAATGTTAGGCATGAGGACTGATGAGCCAATCAGAGGCAGAGTAGGGCGGGGCGTGCCGAGGAAAATATTGCTAACTAGCGCCGGCCACCTCTGGAACCTGATTGGACACCTCAGGTGCCAGCGCCACCCCAGTTGATTGACAGGTCACTGCATTTCTCCTTGAAAGATACACCATTATTGGAAAATGTGAAGGAGAAAGGCAGAATAAACATATTTCAAGTGATTGGCACATATTGAGAGTACCTACTTTCATGTAAGGGAGTAGGCTTGATTCTGACATTGGTGAGGACCCAAAAGTGCTCCAAGGCAGCACTCCTGAAAGTTCATGTTTTTTTGTATTTGCGATCATAATTTCACATCATGTAGAGCTGATCAAACAAGCAAACAATCATGGTCTGTCGGTTCTAGCCATTTTGGCACCCTAGGCGAGATGAATTTGGTGCCCCCCCTTAAAAAACACACACATGCACACAAATACACACACATACATGGGGGGGGGCACGAAGAGGAGATACATGAAGCATGAGAGAAGATGCACAAAGCAGCCAGCAGTAAACCACATAGAAACATGTATCAAACAGCCAACTAGCAAAAACCCATATAGAAACATGTATAAACCACATAGAAACATTTATAAACCAGCCAACCAGCAGTAAACCAGATAGAAACATATATAAACCAGTTCAGCAGCTTTAAACCACACACCTTAGCAGATATCTCATCTCTTATTCATCTACAGTTCCATTATTAGCCAACTTTGCTTCATTTCAGTTCAGCTAGCTGTTGCTAGTAACATAAAACATTTTTTGAACATTATAAAAGGTTACATCCCTCTATCATTGGATTGTTTTTCTGCCTCTTTTCTCTGCTTCTAAACTGTGCAGCTAAAGCCTTGGAAGGTCTTTTCATGGTGATAAACTCTCCACCCTTTACCTGGATGTTTAGTTCTTCAACTGTCTGACTGTCATTCAGCTCCACTCTGTCTCTGTCACACACACACACACGCACACACACACACACACACACACACACACACACACACACACACACACACACACAGTGAGCACTGGTCTGGGAGAGCTCACCTGAGAAATTACAGGGGGGGTGTTGTTTTGTTTTTTTTCCTCTCATTTCTTTATTTTTAAGACAATTAATGAGAAATTATCATGTTATCAGTAATCAGCCTATGCCACGAACCAGCCCTGCACGCACGGACACGCATACACATGCATGCATGCATGCACTTAAACAGACACATGTACACATGTAAATGTAAATGACACCTCTGATATTCAAATCCGTCTAGCTGACGTGACCCAGGCAGAACAAATGCAAACATTTTGTCAATTTACGGTAAGCGGTTGGAGATTCGAACTGCCTCCTGTCCTGTCCGACTAGTGGGTAACTGTAGCTTCTACAAGTAGGTGGAGTAACAGCGGGGATGGCCAATCACATGCACGATAGCAAAACCGCAGAGCAAATCGGAGAGTGATAATTAGGTTAGAGGGGGGTAGAGGTTAGAGGCTAACATTAGCTTATGTTTGCCTCATGTTGAATACATTTACATTTATGCAGCTGCGTGTGACCAGTAATACCTACAAATTGCTCCTGATCGAGTCATGATAATTTTATAATACTGAGCAAATACTACTGACAGATATTTGGGTAAACTAGGCTAAATAGAATAGTCTTACATGTCACTGTTCCTAAAACAGGACGTTTTTTCTGGACTACTTCAAAAAAAAAAAAAGGGGGCAAAAATTGAGAGTGTACCCACTTCTCCAGGGACCACTCCACCACTGATCTGAGGTGTTGTCCATGATGTCCTACACTTTATTCAGAGTCCATCGCTCTACCACAGTCCCCAGTGAGTCCAGTATCCTACCAGTATGTCTAACTATCTTGCATCTGTGTGTTTGATATTACCTCCCCCAGCAGACCTCAGTATACTAAAAAAGACAGTTTTCTTGAGGGCCAGACTGACTTTTTCTTATTTCCCTCTCTGTTAGGGTAAGCATATAGTTTTCCATGTACCACAAATTTAGGTCAACTAAATTAAAACCTTTCACCTCATATATATTTCCAGTTTGTAGTTTGTGAGAATCTTGTTCAGGTTCAACCAGTCCATCCTTCCTGTGTATTTAGTACGTAGCCAAACAAATAAACAGCAACAGCAGTTTTTTTTTCATACAATCTGCCTGTGAACAGGACATCTCAGGCAAACAGAAACATTTTTTACCTGAATTATTAATGGAAATCTGGAAACCTGGTCTCCATGTGTTCAGTTGTGTGCACAGTTTTCATAGACTGGGTAAACCCCTCCTATTTTCACCTCAGGCATTGAGTAGTTTACAGAGAACTGAAGAAAAACAGTTTGAAAGCACATACCTCCGCCAAGGCCGCACCCATCTCACAATGTTAGAAATGAAAAGAAAAGGGAAAAAAAGAAGATATTTTCCTTGAAAAGACCATATCTAGGGTCCATCTCTGTGGAAGAATCTGTGCAAAACATAGTAAGTAAATCCTTGGGACATGCTATACACTTCCACAAAGTTTGATGAGAATTATTACGGTAGTTTTTATTTTTCATCTGCTGAAAGACTCAATAACAAAAGGAGGAAAATATAACTTTCCTTAGTGTAGGAAGTAACACTGACAAAATGCTACTCCTGCTTCCATGTATTTCATTACTAGTTTCCATGATGATGACTGCACTAGTTTTCTCACAATATGGACAAAACAGTGAGGATAATGAAATGTCTTCATCATACCTGCATCATATGAAGGTAAAGGACGACTTAGCTTTAGACAGTTATTTAAATCTAAAGGCAGATAAAAAAGGTGTACTTTATTGGGTGGAAAGCACTGCACACAGATAAGTTGTGAATTATTGTCGAAAAATAACACATAACTTGATCTTGGAGAGATTATACAGCAGTTTAGTATTGTTCTTATTTAAAGGTGGGGCAAGTGGCCGTAGAGGCAAAGATAACCTGACCTTTTGTTTTTAAGGAGAAGGAGTGCAAACTGACTCAAGAACAACACTGCAATGTCACCCAAACTTTTCTAACATTTGCCACCATAGTCGGTGTAAGCTAGTCATTTCAAACCCTCAGGTTAAGGTTGTACAAGGGTATACTGTTAAAATCACCAAAAACATAGAACTTTTAAAGTAACTTTTGGGTTTGTTTTCATTTTGTTTGTGGGTTCTTTATTTAGTTTTCTATTTAAAAGGAAGTTAGACGCTGTGGTGTTGTGCATACTGCAGACTTTTCACACCACAGAATTACTGCAGTTTCATACTATTTCAACAGGCAGTGTAGATCACTGTTGAGTATTCATTTATGTAAACTGTATGCAAATGCACTCCTGTGTTTGGTTGTTTGTATGCATCCTTTGTAATGGCCAATCTTGCCCTTCATATTTGACGTGAGGTGACTGGTTCAGCCTTGATCTGAGAGCTCTGCCTCTCACTCATGTTGTCAGATGCAACAGAGCATGCACTTCACAAACAACTTGGTCATTGCTTCAATGAAGGTCAAGAATCAAACAGTCTTGCGGAATCAGGCTGGCTTCTCTGTGGGGCATTGTTTAAACGAGATTCTCACTTAGATATTAGCTACTAATTGGTCTATGCGGTTGCATTTGGCTCACTGATGTGAATTTATTCATAAATCCTTATGTATAATAATCATATAATCCTAGCTCCAGTGCTAGAGGCTCATGGGTGGTCTGCTTTAAGGTTACCTTCCTGACTCAAACACAGTGCACCACAGAATGTCACCTAAAAGCCTGGTTGAAGGATGGTCAACCCCACCTATGACAAACAAGGGGGATTAAAGTGATAATCATTACTCTTCCCAGGAGGAATTAGCTGGTAGGACATCGACATTGAAGAAAAACCGCAGGTGAACGAGGTCTCTGATACCCCATGCTTTTTTCCTTCCACCCAATACCCTATCTGCATGGCCAAGGGGCGATTTAATTCACAGTAATTACTTTATTGACTCATTTTCAGGGCCGTATCACTGCAGTTTCCCATCAATAAAACATATGCCAGGATGAATAATGTGGTCAGACACAATGGGGTGCCTTCTCAGACAAAAGACCACAAGACTGCATCCCCATGGAGTGTGTTTATTTCATGCTCCCTTTACTTCTTGTATTTCCTCCATAAAACTCCTCACAAAAACTCAGCTCATATCCCACTCCACCACTTCCTTTTCAGACCCTACCATTCCGTTCAATTCCTTGTCCCTTCCCCTCTTTCCAGGTTTGCGGGCCCAGCAGGTCTTCAGGACAGAGCCCAGGAACGTCACAGTGCGGATGGGAGCCACAGCTGTGCTGAGGTGTGAGGTGTTACGGGCCTCAGGGACTGTGCAGTGGGCGAAAGATGGCCTCCTCCTGGGACCTGATAGAAGCTTGCCAGGCTTTCCACGCTACAGCATGATAGGAAACCTCAAGAGGGGTAAACAGGGTTACACACAGAATATAGATGATGGTATACTGGGTTAAAGTGGAGCTTCTCAAGCTAAATAGATGAACATATTAAATAGGGCCACTAAAAAGCACCTGGAGGAAATAGTAAAACATATAGAAATCCAACTCCTACAATAATTACACAGTGTAATAGAACAAAACAACAACCTGCTGTGAGTATTAGATTTCCCCAGTCGTATTTATTTTCATAGCATTCCCAATGTGTTAATTGTAATGTATATGCTTACAGCCGAGAAAACATACTATAGTATAGCTCAATACTGGCTACTATAAAAGTAAATGATATTATTTTGGTTTCTATGACTACTCTATTAAAGCAAAGGGACATTATGGTAACCCTATGGCATACTGGCTCTCTATACACAGAGCATCTGGGGCTGAAGAGATGGTGTGGTTGTCAGCAGCCTCCTCTCACACATCCCCTTCACAGTTAATATCATGTAAAGACAAAGGGAAAAAATTGAATTAAAGCAACAGAGTGTCAACAAATCAGTGAAATGTAGCAGGGAATAACGTGTGTTGCAGATTCTGCACAATAGTCTATAAAAAGTAATAGCCAATTAGAAGGCAATCCTGAGTAAGAGAAGAGCATCTGTTCCTGATCAGCTCACAAGTAGACAAGCCGCACATCACTGTCGCACAATATGGGAGACCGTCAACAACACATAAACACTCAGGAACCATAGATGCTCATGCACACATAGTCAGGGGTTTTTTTAATGCCTAGACATTACACAAATAAACGTGTAACGTGCTGAGATGTCATGTGTCAGCTGATTAGGTGTCAGTGTGTAAATTACATGGAGGATTACATCAGGTATGGGTTTTTACATGAGCAACAACATCACAATGATTTATATACACATAAACGAAGGCCAAAAACAAAAGCTGTCAAAAACTCCAAAACACATGTCAGTGATAAAAACCCATCAACACTGGTTTACGACAGGAGGAAACTTCAGGCGAATGTATGCAATCACTCAACACTGCACAGAAAAAGCAAAAATCATTTAAGATGACACTTGACTGCTCTTGATACTCAGCTGGCTCCCACTGATTGTGTCTGTCAGTGATGTTTATTGATGCTTTAAAAAGCCTGAAATCATACATTTACACACACAAGAGGGCAACGTTGATTTCAACATATACTTACAGTAATTGCAGCACCTTTGGTTTCACCAGGCTACAGGAATAACATAAAAATATATCAACATAAGGTGAAATATAAGGATTTCATGACATTGTGTGCAACATTCTGCATTATAAAGCAATATATGCAAATAAACAGACGAATGAAAAAAAAGAAAAAAAAAATGAATAGACACAAGACTTTTGCATCTATTCCAACCATGTGTTTTCAAGCGATACAAAATCTACTCGATGATGCACGTTTGTGTCTAATCACAGGTGTGTTCAGACAGGTAGTGAGGTTAAATGCATGATTAATTGCTGTAATTACTGATCAGATTTGTCAGGCACGACATGGATGTGATTCTACAGCTTCACTCTGTCTCAACAGAGACGCATGGAAAAATGGTTTCATATTTCAGCATGAAATTACATCAGGTTCATCTATATCTGTATCTATAGACTACATCTATATCTATATCTATATCTATATGTGTTTCTATAAATTCTGTCATTTATTCTTTTCTTCTCCTCTTAAGCAATTGTTGTATGCAGTATGCATCATTTAATGTAACCTTAAGCCAGCATTTAAAAGGCAAATGTTTACATGATATAGAGTAGGATGTAAAAATAGATCATGTGTTGATGAATGGATGGTCTAAATTAATTCAACTACTAAAAACCAATATCTCAAAATATCTATATTGTTTTAATGTTTTCAACACAAATGGATGTTGACATTATTTCACATAAACGTTAAGATTTAACACCTTTATGCTCTTACAAAAGAATCACAAAATGTTACAAGACTATATCCATTTATACCTTTGCACTTTCATTTTGTGTTATGTGGAGTTGACCTTTCCCAGTTATGTAACAATATGTGTCTTCAGCTTTAAGGTCAATATAGACATGCGCACTTAGCAGAGGCCATAGTACTTTCTCACATAGACAAAATAACTATGTAGATATACTGTTTCCTAAAATGTTGATGGCAATCAAAAAAATACAGAGTAATGAATAAATAAGCAAGTTGTGTTGCAGCCCTCCACCATCTCTTCTTCCATAAATGCACCGCAACTTGATTACACTATTTGTGAGTAATTTCAGGAAAGAGGAATATGATTAATAACTGCAATGTCTCTCTCTCTCTCTGCGCTCTATGATAACTTAGATGTGAAAATTGCTTCTGGTTGGTGTTAATTATCTTGCCAGCTTACTTGACACATGCATTTTTAGGCCTGGGTGGTTGTCAGACCAAGATACTATTTTGCACATGTTAGTAGGCTGTGAGCCAGAGAATCAGAGCTGGAAAACCAACACTGAACATCATCTAATCCCCACAGGTTATGGCAATGCATCAAACAAATCAAGGCCTGTTGGCATGCCAGGCTATCAGAAGAGAGATACAGAGAGAAGGACTCTGCCTGGCATCAATTAATAGACAGTTAATTCAGTCGATGTTGTAAATCTCGGATTGGCTTTCATTTACCATACCGGAAATTCATTCTGAAATAAAACGTCTCTTCTATGAGTATATGCAACCACATGCATGTAAATGGGAAAATAACCTGCACAGCCAAGTCCTCTGCAATTAAAATAGTCTGTTCATAACAAAATCAAACCCCCAAATATTAGAAGTGGAGTATATTATAGTAGTGTATGTTATAGTAGTGAACTGAAATGCCAAACATCATAGTGCAAATTGGTTCTATTGTTAATTTTGCAAATTCAGACATTGGAAATTGCCTTTAATTCGGACAAAATATGACCTACAGGAAACATGTACTTGTATAGTGTATGTACAATATCTGTGTTCAGTGAAGTGTGAAGAAAAAACGCACTCCTCCTCTTTCTAATTATTTATGTGTATTTACTGAGCAGATCCTCACCGCAGTATAATGTGTTGAAGAAATAATTAATTTCTCCTTCTTTATTCCAGGGCAATATCATCTTCAGATTGAAAATGCCCAACTGGAAGATGACGCCACCTATAATTGTCAAGCGGGCCGGTCTGAGAGCAGTCAAGCAATCATTTCCGATACAGCCTGGATCAACATGTTAAGTGAGCAGAACTGTGTAAAAAGAGGGAATTTTGGGGCGTATTACAGCGACAGCAATAAAATGGTGTACTATGTAATAAAGCAGAGTGAGCATCCTCAGTACTCCAGTAACATGCATGACCTCCTGACCAGCAATCAGCATATAAAGAGCTGTTTAATATTCATTTCTATTGATAAAAGAGATGTAATTTGCTTAAGATAAGGCAGCTGCATTTGAAGCAGTGGATATTTGAATGCAGAGCATAAATGTAATGTGTCCTTGGTACAGTAGAATTAAATAGTTCTATTAAAAAGCTAATTTCAAGTATATGTGAAGAGTGGAGAAAGTAACTCAGTACTAACTTTTCAAACACTATTTATTCCTTTACCAGGCACCATGTCATCCCTGCATGTTCCAGTAGGTCCATGGCTTTAACCAGCAGCTGCTCAGTATAAAGTATCAGTAAATTCTCTGGCAGCCTTGGGGTGATCCATGTCTCCTCCTTGCACAGGAATAAATTATCACAGGAGTGATTGAAAAGTTTCTTCTCAGACATGAGCTGGAAAAGATGTAATTGTGTGACTGCGTTAGAGAGCCTGTTGTCACTCTATAACAACCGGTATCTCTCTCTCCCTATTCCTCTTGCTTGTGGGAGTGAGCCCATATGTGGCAAGGAAAGAACTCTAAAAGAACCTTTCTTCTCCAGGCGAGCAGTTCATTTACTTACACACACACACCCCCCTCCTCATTCTCTTCGTCACACAATTTCTCCCTCTCTCTTCGCTTTCAGGCTTTCTCTTTGGTGACCATGGAGAGGGGTTTTGTAGAGGGGGGTTGCCGTGGCGATCCTAGCAGCCCCACTCTCCTCTGGGAAGAAAGCAGGTTTTTCTGACATCAGTGGGCCGGTGGGAGGGATGGCGGGTGGTGTGGGATAGGAAGAGGCATAGACCGCAGACATCTCCTTTGAATGGCTGTGTTCTGTTCTGCAGTCTCATGTCCTACAGCAGGCATACACCTGCAGCCACAGCAGGCTTGACTCCCACATTTATTACCTCTGAGTTGCCTATTGCATGTGCGCCCACATTCGCCAAGTCAACAGGATTGCCTACGGCTTTGTTGAAAAGGTCAAAATGTGTGGGAATTATGTACGTGTTGCATCAGGGATCGCTGGTAGTTGTATTTACCGTGACTGAAACCGACTGCTGCCCCGTGTTACTGGCGTGTTCACGTCTGAAGCTGCTCCACAATTCTCAGCTGGTGTTTTTGTTGGGCGTTTTGGGAACACTTTCCAGCTGTTTATTGTTGAAGATGGGCAGTTGCAGCTGTGCTTGTACAAAGGGCAACAAGAGAAGGAATTGACTTAAAAAGTGCTCTACACCCTTAGTCCTAAAGGGTCATTTGTTCCACCCCACCAGCTCAACTGATTCAGAATACGTGACTAATCTGGAGCTTGATAATGAGCTGATGAATTCAATCTCCTGTTAGTGCTGAACTGGGACTGGAAACTGTGCATCTTTTTGAAGTGCACTGTCTCTGATGAGTTCCCCGTGGACTTCTCCATCACTGAACTACAGCTCCCAAGGCCCCACACCCCTGGCCAGTCAACCATGGCCATATCCCATCAAGCCCTGCATCAAATCAAAACACTATAAACTCTTTATGATGAGATACAGTGGGGGAGAGAGGGGGAGAATGTGAAAACAAAACAGAGATTGCTGGTAGTATAATTGGATTCTTGGGTCAGAGGGAGTGGTATCATGACTGGCTAATTCGAGATGGATCACCAGAGGCAGTAAATAGCAGGGATGGAGGCAAAAAATGTCAATAAGCCCCATCCATGGGCTTACAAAGATATGTTTTCAAGACATTTCCATTGGTGCAACATAACTCCTATGTGTTTTTGCCTTCCTGCAGAGCTTAGATAGGGGATTACTGCAATAGGCAGATCAAGTGGCAGTGAGTAATCCATGACAATAACAACCTCTACCCCCTCCACTGAGGCCCCCTCCTCAGCTAAAACTTACCCCACACTGTGCCCGTCACATACCTGACACATCCTCTGTTTCGGTTTATACCATTAGCCTTAGCATTTAATCCTATTAATGAACAACTCTCTCTCTCACTGCGCTGCATGCCTGTACAGATACCTCCTGTAAATGTTCAAAACAGTTATTTGATGTGTTCTGGTTTTAGACTGTGTTACTCATTCTGTTGCCATAGTTGAGACGCGTGTGTGTGTATGTGGGTGTGGGTACTATGTGTGTAAGCTTATTATCAGTGTTGGTTGGAGGTTAGAGGACATTTTAGGAACCACGGCTTTGCTGAGGTTTTTGCGGTAGCTAATGAGTTTAGCGCTTGAAGAGTATATAATGAGCCTTCATTTTATGATTCCCTGTTATGAATAATGGAAGAACTTATAAATGGGGGCACAGGCAACGTAGAATACGGTGACTTTATTCATCTTCGTTCACAAAAAGTTTTGACAGTTGCCCAAGATATAACCCTATCAGAGGATGATGTGTTAAACACTGGTGAGACGGTGTGCATATTATAGTGACAGACTGATGGTACAGCTTCAGGTTGTTAACAATTAGTGAAGGAAGCTCTGCTAAATGCTGGAGTAAAATCAGACATGAATAGGAGCACTAAAACATGTTCTTTTATTCCTTTGAGTTCAACTTGACTTTGACTCTATCATTAAGGTAAATTTTCCAGAGTCGGTTCATATTGTGTTTGGCATGTTCTCTAATGGCCATTTGGAGGGGGAACGCTGTCAAATAAAAACGTAACTGCTATTTAATGGACACAAAACAAAAGGGATGAGAGGCAGTGAGAGTGGGGTAGGGAGTAGTGATGTGGGGGGTGGGGGTGGGGGGTGGGGGTTCTTATTTCTGTCCTAGACACCTGCTCCACTTCTCCCCAGAACAGAGGGGACGCAGACGGGAAGGGGGAGTTAGAGAGGAAGGGGAAGCAGAAAAAAGAGCACTGTTTCAGAGGCTTTCATTGCCAGAGATCACACACCTGAGACCTACAATGTGTGTGTGAATGAATGAACGCATGTGCATCTGTTTTTTCTGCACGTATGAGTATAAAAGCACATCTCTCTGCATGTACATGTGCATGCATGTGTGGTTTCAGCCCAGCTTTGTTTCCCACACAGAAACCCAATGAATGGAGTCTGTTTGGTCTTTAGAAGTCTGATCTTCTGGTCTGAATTATTTTCTTAATTCAGCATAATAAGCATTTTACAGACTGCTGTATCCTCTGGGCCTTCTCCAATATTTTCCGGAGAATCAGCTTGATATCACATGTTAGACTGTGCACACACACTGGCGCCAGTTTTTAGAGTGAAGTAAGATGAATGTGGCTTGTCTGCACATTCACTCGCCTGTGTCAGTGTGTTTGTGCGTACAAATCTGCATGCGCTGTAGACTCAAGTTTATCTTTGGGTGCTTGTGTGCAAAGGAGGAAAGTGAGTGTGTGAATGTGCTTGTGAATGAGGGAGAAAGATAGGTGGAAAGAGCTGCTTATGCATATTGATGTGTGTCTGCTAATCTGCTTCTTATCTTCCTTATCCATCCATCCGTCTGTATTTTTGTAATGAATCGAATTTCGCGACTCGTGTCTCTAGTCTGAACTGTAGGAGCAAGTCTGTGCGTGCTTCTCTATTTTTGTGTTCATATATGTACCTTAATCACAGAGGTACCGCTCAAAAATAGAAAAGAAAGAGAGTGCAACAAAGATGAGATAAAAACCAGACAGGCAAGAAGACAAAGATTGGGGTGAGAAAGAGTTAATTAAGAGGATGTCGTGTTTGCTGTCTCTTCTTTGCTTCAAGTGCAAGTCTGGTAAATTGAATAGAATGTGCTTTGTTGTGGTCCACGTGTGCTATCACATTTGTACAAATGTGTAAGTTCATCCTGACTGGACTGATTGGGTCACATGGTTTGCCTGAGTGGATGTGATGGATGTTGGGCTGTAATTCCCAGTCCAAGCTGGAACACACCTTCCCCCTCACTTCTGCAGTTTAACTGCAGTGGTCAAGAAGGATAGGGTGGGGAGAGGGGGTGTGCACAGCCTGCTACAGAGGGATGATGGAGTGAATGAGAGATAAGAGGAATAGGCCAGCATAAGCGAGCGAGGAAGAAATTAGATACCTGCCTGCCTCATTTGGGAGCATATCATTATTCTTATTTTAGGATTTGTTAGGCTGCCAGACACTCTTCAAGCACAACAAGTGATGCGCCTCTGTGGATCGTGCATGGCCGAGTAGATTGAGAGTGCAGGGGCTGTCAATAGATGCATGGCCCAGTCATCTTCTCAGGGAAGAGGGGGGGAAAACAAACAAATGCATCTCATTATTGCAACGTGCGCCTCTGCAGTGCTCTGGGTAAGCCATCACAGTCCACACAGATTCAATTGCTTCTTTTAAATCAGTTTGAAGCTGCAGCCACATCTCATCTGTCTCAATAGCAGACGGGAGCCAATGGGCGACCCTGCACACAGCAACAGCTCCTCCTAGTGGTCAGGAGTTGCTCATCTGTGCCAAAAGTCAGTGGAGAAAGCCTGGCAGGCTGGCCGGCCACTTTGGCTTCTTGTGGTCCAGCTGTTTATACCCACACATTAGCAGTTTATCTCACAGTTCAGCAGCAACTGTCTTCCAGGCCTCGCTCTCCTCTGTAACCTGTCCTACATTCACTTTTCAGTCTTGCCATATGTCTTTACTTCACTGCCAGAGTCTTTCATGTCTGTCCTATACATGTGTATCCTTCCTGTACTTTCCAACTCCCTCTTCAACTTGAATTCTGATGAAAGAAAAACAACCTTAACAGTAACCATAGTTTCAGATTCTACAGGCTCTCCCACTCGCTAAAAGCTGGCACAATAAGACAACCAGGTTTTTGTAATGTGTGCATGATTGGACTGATAGTGTTGGTAAAGAGTGGCTTGCAGATCTAAGGACATGTCTTTGATGATTAGTTGGTGACAGATTTCTTAATTTACTGCCAAACAGTTTTCAGTCCCTTGTGTTAAAAGCTTTTTTTTCTTTTGCTGGAATTCCTATTTATGGTCAGATAAAAGGATTGTGGAGTAGAACAGTGGAGAAGTGAAGACTGCTTTGATCAGTCCAGAAAGCACATATTTAGCTTGGGGGTGATCTGAGAAGAGAAGTGTTTGGTGTTTGCTATGATAGATTAGCACTGGATCGGTTTCATCACTATTTCATCTCTGTATTCTCTTCTTGTCCACAATTTGTATTCTAACTAAACAGAACATCAAACCTCTCTGTAGTAAATCACTCAAAAGCTGACAGCGTGACATTCCAGTCAACTGTGATAACGCCAGCTTATTTTAACCCAAAATTAATGTGATGAATGATATGTTGTTGTAGTGACAAATATGAAACAAGAGCTGCTGTCCTCTTGATGCAGTTCCTCCTTCTAAGCCGTACTTTGAGATGAACATGGTGGAACCTTGGGTGGCTGGGAAGGAGTACATTGTCATCTGTGTTGCCCCTGATGCAAAACCTGAGGCTGAAATCACACTTTACAAAGGTGAGTAACAGTTGAAATGTGAAATAGGGGCCTGGTCAAGCAAAAGTGAACATCAAGGTCAATTTCTTTTCTTTCTTTTCTCTAAAACAATATTTTTTATTACTCAGCATGAAAGACATATATCTCTAGTTTCTAAAACTGTTTATTTAATTTGTTCCTGAATTACAACTGGATATATAAGAAAATATATAAGAATACAATTAAAGTAAGTTAAGAACAGGTTTGTAAATGAATGTATACAAAAATTCAGAATGTAAATAGCAAAGTGTAAATAACTATGTTCCAAATATATGCCTATGTCTAATCCTATATTTCATAATAATCAAATACTATAATGATTTTGAACGTTATTGTTTAAAAAAAAACAACAGAAATGTGTATTAAATATAGTAATGACACATATGTTGCTAAAGACTGATAATTTGATCAGTATCTTAATAAAATCTTGCATCACACTGAACAAACACCTCACTCTGCTACTTTTTTGGATTCTCACTCCATAAATTAATGTCTTTTAGAACTAAAATAAAAATGATATCAATTTCATTTTTGGATGTAATGTACTCTCATATATTAAGAAAAGTGTAGTATGCTAAATATTTGCACTTTCCTCGAGGAACAACACTTTCTGGCTTTTTTTCCAAACCTTGAATAACTGCTGCATATTTTTCCTCGCTTTGTTACTTTGTCAATGATGATAAATTCATGATTTTATTAAATATTTGGTTCTTATTCCTTAATGGCTTGTTAAAGTACTTGCTTAGACCTACAATTTGAGCTATTATGGTTGCTGCTAAATTAATTTTTAAAAACAGATATGGAATGATTAGTATTGCTGCTGTTACTTGGTTGGCCAGGCCCATAGATGTTCAGCTGGATTAGTTGGAGCAGCAACTTGAAGAATATTCTGTATTGTGGCATCTCATAACTTGGGTATCCAAACATGAAAGCAAAAACAAGCCAGTTCGGTAAAGATTTGTGTGTATGCGTGTCAAATTCTTCGAAACGAGTCGACACTGTGTGGGAGGAAATAGCCTGAACATCTGAATGCGCAACTTGACTGACTTTCCAAAGCCTGTACAGTAGATGCAAGATCCTTGATATGAAAACACCTGCAATTTCTCTATCTACAGTTTTTGCCATTCACTCCCCCATCCTATCTATCATAAAGTATATTTCTGAATTTTACAGCGGTGTTGTGCAGTTTTCTCCTACTCCATACATTAGCTTTTAAAAAGTAGACTTTCTGTTTATTTGTGAAAATGTACAGGACAGGACATGTAAATGCTATTTTGCCTCCGTAATACTAGAATCTCAATGATAATTTGATTTTAGACGCAGATCAGCACAACAGTTGTGGCTTAAGTATTACTGCTGCCACACAAGCAGACAAACATGTATATCCGTATTTATCATATTCCAGTATTTATCATTCTACAAGAGAATAACACTGCCTTCTGTTCACGTGAACAAATTTACACAGTATTCTCCCTTTTTGTGGGCCTTCCCCCATTGTGTCTTGTAGATGGAGTCGAGCTGACAGGTGCAGAGTCTTTCACCATGTCTGGCTCAGAGGATAAGCTCCTGAACACGCATGCTGAAGTAACGTATGTGTTCGCCCGCCTGCCAGACTCATTCTCCTCACCGACCTGCTCAATCTCTCCAAGTCTGTCTTTGTTTCTTTTTTTTTTTTCTCTCTTGTTTTCACCCCATTCTTATTTTCTCCCACTGTCTTAGCGAGTACAATGAATTTCAGCATACAGCAAACTGTTTCTTGGCACTGTGCAATTGAATTAGCTTCTGTCAAATGCACAAAATTACATCCCAGCAGCGAGACAGATCCGATCCTTGCCGGTTCGCCAGGTGCCTATACATTAAACAGGGCCATAGATTACTTATTATCCTACTTGTCTCCTCTGTGTCAAAGATAATAACCTCTTGTCATATCCTGAGATAACATTGGTAGTGAGGAGCTGCAACGTTGTTCAGCTCTATTGCAGAACAGCCAAGGTCTTAAGTAATATTGATGCTCCTTCTTCATATTCACACTGAGCGTGCACAGCAGTGGGCCATGTGTGATTGTTACAGTTGACATTGTACTGTAATTTGATATAGAAGACATAAACCGAAAAAGTAAACAAAGCTCAGAATAGATCTACTGCATTGTTAGAGTCACTATAAGATGGACTTAGTGGAGCATATAAATGTAGATTTGTAACATTTGCATCTTTTCCTGTGTCCTTACATTAAGTGTGTACTGGAGTCTGTTGTGGTGCGATCTAATAGCTAATGTAACAGTGTTGCCACTATAGATGACAAGGACAAGAAATGCACTGATGTTTTCAAAAACAACTTTAAAGAATTTCACAAGATGGCAAGAAGCAGTTGTCATGGAGTTAGGCAACTGAGACAAATGAGGAGAATGTTCATTTTTTAATGTGTGTTACAACGTGTTCACAAATTGCACATACAGCTGTGGAAAAAAATAAGACACCACTGCAAAATTATCTCTGATCTTTGTCTGATTTTACCATTTACAGGTATGTGTTTGACTAAAATGAACATTTTTGTTTCATTCTCTAAACTACCCACAACTTTTCTCCCAAATTCCAAATAAAAAGTTGTTATTTAGAGCATGTATTTGCAGAACACGACACATGGTCAAAATAACAAAAAGATGCAGTGTTTTCAGACCTCAAATAATGCAAAGAAAACCAGTTCATATTCATTTCTAAACAACACAATACTAATGTTGTAACTTGGGAAAAGTTCAGACATTAATATTTGGTGGAATATCCCTGATTTTAAATGACAGCTTCCACGTGTCTTGGCTCTCCACCATTGCTGTTGGATGACTTCATGCAGCTCCTGGTTTAGAAATTCAAGAAGCTCAGTGATGTTCCGTGGCTTGTGACCATCCATCTTCCTACAGAAGTTTTCAAAGTGGGTTCAGGTCTGGAGATTGGGCTGGCCATGACAGGGTCTTCATCTGGTGGTCCATCATCCACACCTTTATTAACCTAGCTGAGGCCAGGAGCATTGTCCTGATAGAAAAAACAGTCCTCAGAGTTTGGGAACATTGTCAGAGCAGAAGTCCAGTAGTTTTCAATAGTAATTTTTGGATTCCAATTACTTTTGCGGTACTAATAGCACTGTTTTTGCTTATTGTAAGAAGATAGTGATGGCCACAGTAATGGTTTTTACTTCTCCTTCTTAAATAAGACATGGATCAGGTGTTTATTCAGTAAAATAAGGTGTGTTTGTGCTGGAATTCAACAGACAGAGGAATGGAATGGCTCTCATACATGCAGATATGCTGATTTCAGAGGAAATCCAGTGGTCTCTTAATTTTTTCCAGAGCTGTATGTTATATCGTATGTTAGATCTTTAAAATTTGCTTACAAGGTGCAAGTGGCATGACATAAGTTTTTAACTGTGAATTACTTTTTATTTAAATTTATTTCTTTTTGGAATTCTAGAATTACAAAAGGCTGTCATTTAAAGTTCCAGATGTAGTTTTACTATGACCTAATTGCAGAAATACATTTAAAAAAAGAATAAAACTTCAGTGGTATGGTGCTGTATTTAGTGACGCTGAGCAAAGCGACTTGCTATTAGAGATGTGTAAAATGAATATTGTTACATTTTGGGGGTATTTACTTAGCTTTTAAGCATTTAAGTTTGCATATTGGACTTAATATGTCTAAATGACTTATCTGCATTTCATTTGACAACCAACCAAGTAGACTGAAATTGTAAATGCAAATCGCAATTGCAATATTTCCCTCAATAATTCCAATATGACCCTTTCACCAGATTTTGCAGCTTGAATATAAACTTTCTTTATTCTCTTGTGTTCCCTTTCCCATCACCTGTCAAAGGGTCACTGCCCTGAGCTCTGACAACGGGAGACAGTTGACATGCCAGGCCAAGAACTCCGCCCATTTTCGGCCAGTGGAGACCACAGTGACCATGAGCGTGTTCTGTGAGTGTCTCAACCTGTCGGTAAACTGACAACAACCACCCCCTCTCTTTCAGATACACACTAATGTGAAAATACAACTACGCAGAAGCCCAACCTCAGGGAGGCCCAAGGGTATCCGGCCTTGTGCACTCAGTCTGTGTTAGTGGTCCAAGGAGAAACATTCATCCTGAAGGCAAACTCACACCTACTTCAAGAAAACATGAGGGTGCTTGCCTCCAGTTCACCAGGCTGCCCCTGGTGATTTGGGATTGATATGATCACAGCAGAAGGTCTAGACTGCTGTCACTTAAAAGTAACGTCTACATCGGTGGCTGTGGTAGGGTACAGTCATACACTAACTCTGCAATCAAATTTGAACTACTTTTTTATTCAGCATCATTAAGTATATTTACACCCATAGACTCATTTCCCTAATGTTAATCAAAACACATAAACCAATTATTAGATGAACTGAGATAGATTATATTAGCAAGGCTTCAAGTGCTGATTTCTTTTCTGGTAACTGATACAGGGAGTTAGAGCCACCACTGTTAATAATAATGAATTCTCCAAAACTAACCCAGCAACTTTTGTGCTCATCAGCTCAAATTAAATTTAGAATCCACTGAGACAGGAGGGAGGCAGCTTCTGTTGCCTTTTCTTTCATGTTATTATCACAAACCCTGTGACATTATGATAATAAATTTGTTACTGCAGCACCCAAAGGTAAGTTGACATTTTTGTCTCTATTTCTCTCATTGCTGTTGGCTTCCCTATTTACTCATGTTGCAACAATGAAAGCACTTGTTGTTGAATGTACAAACACTGTGACATGTTCCTGTTTACCACAGTAGGTTTAGTATTTTCCACTCTGTTGATCAGTTAAAGTAATTGATTGTTTAGGCCTGTGAGTCTACTCACCTGCTTTTCTCAAGCCTAAATCATGTTGTTGATTAAAGAGGAGCAGGACTGCTGACACCTTCAGCAGTGACTGCCCCCCCCCCTCCCTTCCCTTGTCGTATTATCCACAGGCTGCCTAGACACCTTAATGTTGTCTCTATCCATACCCCTCCACATTAGACGCTGCTGCTGTTTTAACAATCACCAATAACCGTGAGCACTCCTCCCTTCCTCTCTATCTCTCTGCTCTGTTTTAAACAACAGGGCTCTGTGCTAAGTGCTAGTGTTGCAGAACTTGGGACCACCGCTGCAGTCTTACTCAGCATGCCAGCCCATCAAAGCCAGCGCGGTGGCCATTTTCAGCCAGCTAGATTGTTAGCAAGGTGGCAATTTGTCACGCTGGCCCAGGGTCTGCAGCCTGCTCTCTGAAACTGATTGCAGCAATAACAAAGGCCCGTCCTCCTCTAATTTATTTTACTGCATATATTTTATTCAAGGAGGCTGTAATTTATTCATATTTCACGTTGCCTTATTACTGTTTGAACATCTGTTATTTTGCTTTATGGACTGGATCCAGCTCACTGCTCCCTTAATACTTAATGCTTTCATCAGATCTGGACCTCTTATCCCACAGTGATGTTGAATGTGCCCAATTTATTGGCTCCATCTCAACAAATAGGGATGCTTCCTCCTCAATTGCCAAGAGTGCTCTCATGGCAGTGCAGTTTCTATTTTATGTTATCCTATTGATGGTCACTCCATCCCCTTCTCTGTTTGAGTTATTACATTCTTTTTCTTCTCTCATCTTTATTTCTTCAGTTTTCTGTCACCCTCCATGCCATTCTCCTTTGTCAAGTCCACTTTTATTTGTGTCTCTTGGTTCCTGCCAGTTCCACCTCAGCCTCCGGTTATTTTGGGTCTGGACAGACAGGAAGTCAAAGCGGGAACAACACTCGTACTGGAGTGTGTGTCTCAGTTTGGAAACCCCCTGGCCACTCTTCACTGGACCAAGGTAAATTGTCTGTACGATCTGTGGAGGAACTTTGTATTTTCATAACATGCAGAGAAAATGAGCATACTTAACAGCAGTGATGGTGTCCTACCTTCTGTGCTACAGCGAATGTATCTTGTATGTATTGATTTTTGTATGTGTTCATCTTTGTGTTAGAATGGAGACGTTCTGTCAAAGACTTGGGAAGAAGATGCTGTGGCACAAAAGTCCAGAAGTATCCTCAAACTCAAACTCACCCCAGCTGATAACCAAGCGATTCTGTGCTGCGAGAGCGTCAATCTCGTGTCCGTATCACCTCTGTCTGTCAGCCGCAGAATCACTGTAGTCTGTGAGTGAAAATAATGATATATGTTGTGCAAAAGAGGTACACTTACTCACATAGAACCATACACTGTACATAACGAAGGCTGTGCACAGGTACAACATCACACATTGGTTCACACTGAACCCAGTTAAAACCAGAGTTTTGACTTCAGTCGTGGCACAATCTGCTCTGCTTGGAACCACAACTTTCACCATAGGGAGCTCAGGCTGCTTTTTTGTGATCTGGAAATCACTAAGAGCTACCACTGAAAACAGCAGCCACCCTGCTAATGGCAAACAAATGTTATATTAATCATTGCCAAGGAATTTTAGCTATTTGCTAAATGAAACTAATACTGTTGTGTTTGACAACTGTAATGCCAACTTTGGATAATGTGAACACAGTCACATCATCAGCCCAGACCTCCACCACCATTACATCCTACTGCACTCGTCTGCTGCTTTGGAATAGCACTTCATACATCTGAAACTACAAGTTCATAAATATCACATCTGCAGTTACTAGGTTCAAAGCTGACATGAGGAATGCACATAAAATATGTTGGATTTAGAAATTAAAAATATGCTCTCATGTGTGGATAAGTAAGAAACTGATCATGTTGATAGATATTATTATGCAGTGGGAGGGTCTTTTGAGGACAACAACTCTCCATGAAATTTTGGATGTTTTCCTAATGGTGAACAAACCTTTAAACAATCAAGAATGAGAGCAACCTCGTGTAAAATTTCAAGTAAAAAATTGCAGTAGATCTTGTGAGGGCGTGGACAGGTGACAGAATTTATTTCCCAACATCAATGCAATGTTATGCAACAGGTCAGACACTATAAACCTTATGAAGTGTTTGCTCGATAAAATCCTGTGATTTGATTTAGTAACTTCTTAATGGACAAAAATAAAGGAAAAAATAAATTAATTAAAACACTCAGCATTTATAGCTATAATAGCTCTTGGAAGAAAACCAGACAGAGACAGACATTTTTGAATGGTAATGGAGTAAATCTGAGCCACCACTATTTTTTAAGAACCACCATCTAGCGCCCGTCGGTGGTATAGCTCTTCAGAGTATATCGACACTGGCTTCTTTTTCCAGCTGTGGATTCTGGTTCTTGCATAAAAATGCGAGCTGTGCTTGCAGAAATAGATTATTAAGGATATGGACATGAGGCAGAGGAATATAATAAGAGTCTTACCTCCGAAACCAATTATTTTGCTGTCCCAGCATATATTGTAATGCTAATATCATTAATGAAACTAATGGTTATTATAGCTGAAGCTCATATTTCGCACTGCCTGTAGATTAGTATCAAGGCATGCTCTTTCATAGAAGCTACACTAATTTAGCTGAATTGCCTCAATGCACAATCCTGAGGCAGTAAAGCCTACACACTGTGCAACGAGTAACGCCCATGGTTAATAGATTATACTTTTTCCCTGAATATAAAATGTTTGTTTCAGCAACAATAAAACAAATATAGAATTAATATTCAGCAGCCTTGGTGCACTGAGTCTAACAATAGCCTGATTTCCACTACAGAGCCAGACAATGTAATTCAAAGCTTTAAATGCTCTCTGCAGATTGATGCACCTTTTTTACAGTATGTAAATATACTCTGAATTGAATTAGTTTAGAGTCTCGCTCGTGCCATGAAAAGGTGGCTGAAGTTGCTCCAGTACTTATACTTTCCTTGCTAGGCCCCCAACAGGCCTCGATGCCATGCCTCCCAGTCATCCATTCAGGGATGTTAAAAATGAGCTGCTGACTGCCTGACTGCGCTTTAGGCATTGGCAGAAGCTGGAGGGCACAAAATAAGTCTCACTGGTGTATTATGAATAGGTCTCCTTTACCTTACGGCACCTGTGTAATTTCAACACTCTTGCTGTGTGTGTGGCTGTACAAATGCATCCTATTTTGTGCCTAATATGGTATAGACAAAAAAAAAACACATAGGATTTACGTACATGACCCCTCCTTCAACATGTCTGGCAGCTTAGTCTCCAGCCTTTGTATTCCCCCGAAGGCTTTGTGCAGCTGCATCACTTTGCCTGCAGCTATTGTACCCTGTCTCCCCCTGTTGTTAAAACGAAGCAGACTTTAGAAACCACGTTGAAAACCTCTTGAGAAAACATGTTGCCACTCAAAGTGATTTTCCTTCTCACCCTTGATACCGCTCTATGTTTCACATCCAAAAATAGTTGTGCTGTCGCTGTGATCAGAATAGGTAGCTGTTGAATGTACTATTCACAGGGAGATATTTTTACTGACTTGCTTTTGTATGTGTGCATGTGTACATGTACATGTAAATCAGTTGATCCTGTGGAGGTGATGCTGTTGGGGTCCTTCGCAGCCATTGAGGGGCAGGAGTTGGATCTGAGCTGCTATGCTTCATCTAGTAATCCCCCTGTCCAGATTCGCTGGTGGCTGGGAAACACAGAGCTCAATTCCACTTCCACTGTTGAAGAGGTGAGGCTACAGCATACATATATATATATATATATATATATATATATATATAATATGCCTTTATAAGGAGGAGGTAATGTATACAATGAGTTCTATGAAGTCACTTTAGAGATTCTTAAGACTGGTTTATTTTCCTCATCAATGCATAAGTTAAAAGCATTGCCCTCAAGTCAAGATTGATTTAGGGTGCAAACAAAAAGTCATTAAAATACTTTCCACTGAATTTTCTATCTAAAAATCTTCAACATGAAATTTGACCTCATGTACACCTCTGTCAATGAAAGAAAATGGTATGACCATGAGAAGTCAGTGAATAGATCTGCTGCTGCTTCACAAATGAATCAGCAGCCGATTCCACAAAGACTACTCTGCTGCTCTTCTTCTCTTTTGTGTATGCTAATAAGATCAAAGTGAATAAAAGCTGACACAGAAGATGAGCATTATTAAACAAGCTCTTTATTCATCTGGCAGCAGCATTTTCATTTGATCTTACACATGGCACTCGGTGTGCTGTGTGTGAGCTTTAATGCATCTGAAACAGTGTGGGGTTAATGAAGACTGACGCTCCTGTCCAGAGTCTTTGTTACTCTTTCAGACTGTGGCTTTTACAGTAATCACCACAATAATAGCTTTAATAACTAGATGTGCTGCATAGGCATGACCACCATCAGGCAGGTGCAAAATGACTCGAGTCAGATGAATATGTTTATTTATTGTAGACCATGCACAACATCAGTTATTACAGCAACTAATTTGCCATCTGTATTTACCAAGACGGTCCAATGTGGGTTGTTTTTCTCCCTGATTTTTCGTCTACTTAGAGTAAAAATGCCAGACACCAATCATCTCTGTCTCCTGACTGAATTGACATGTGTAATTTGTTCTCTGCAGGGAGAGAATGGTGGGATGACAACCATGTCCAATGTAACCCATCAGGTCTCTAGGGAGGATAATGGCATGAAACTCACCTGTGTGGCTTTCAACATAGGCACAAAAGTCTCCAAGTCCAAGTCTGCTGAACTCTCTGTCTACTGTGAGTGAAAATAAGTCTTTAGTAGGTGTAATCAACACCCAGGAGACTGATATTTAATGGTACAATAAAGGTACAATATGTTTTACACTATAAAGCATATCATCATTGCAGTTTAAAAGGGAAAATGTCTCTGTTTTTTGTTATGTTAGAAGAAACTGATTTGTTCAGCTGGTATAAATTCAAAGCTGATGCACAGTCATTTATTTCTAAAATCAAATGAATGAAAATTAATGTTTTGATGATTCTTTAATGACAGACCCCCCGCAAAAGGTGTGGCTTCATGTCCCTCCTCAAGACGTTCCACTACGCTCAGGGACAAAAGTCCGTCTAATCTGCTTCTCAAGTGGAGGAAATCCACCTGGGACTCTATCCTGGTTCAAGGTTCACTGTAACTAATTCCATGTTTTCTGTGTTTGTCCAGACTATATAGACCTCTGTGTATAACATACAGCCTTCCTGTTACAGAATGGACAGCCTGTGATGAGTGCACTGAAACAGACCTCCTTTGATAAGGGTGTCGCTCAAGAGCTGGTACTGGTCCTGACTGCAAGTGACAACATGGCTACCTACCGTTGTGATGCTACAAATGAGGCAGAGAAAACAATTTCAGCCCAAACTAAGCTGAGAGTTCAGTGTGAGTTCCAACAGATAAGCACAGCCTGATATTTATTGTAGAAACTCTGCTAAAAGAAAAGCAAAACAGCAAAGAAATAGATTCATTATGAGCAAATTCACACAACTATAACATTTAATATTATTCATCTTGACATTGTCAGTGATTCAGAAGTGTGTTTTCCTGTTTACACCACTATTCCCCAGTTCCTGCAATAACCATGAAGATCACTGCCAAAGAGGAGCAGTTCCATCAGGGCCAGATGATAACTTTGGAGTGCGAGTCTGGAAGCAGTAACCCTAGAGCCAACATCTCTTGGAGCCTGGGCCCACTCGGGTTTGGCAATTCACTGTCAAAATCAGACTGAATGAGTGATATTTATCCGGTTAAATGAGGCAATGTGCATGACTGGTTGTTAAACTCTAAGTCTGTTAATTAAACCTGTTGGACGGGATTTGTGTCCTAGGTTCCAGGGGGTGAATCAGCCGCACAAGAAGGCAGCGTATGGTGGTTTTTCAGTGAGCAGTTCTCTGTCACTGAATATGACATCACAGCATCACAATCAGAGGGTTATTTGCCAGTCCTCCAGTGCTGAACTACCTGAGGGGGCCAAAACATTCTTCAAACTCAGTGTGCTTTGTAAGTAGATATGAACTGTGTAATTTTTTTTTCCTTTCCTGGTTTGCTTGTTTTATTGTTTTTTTCTTCTTGGCAAATGACCAAGAATTATGCCTTGCATAAATCTTAAACGATGCATAATGATGATCTATAATGGTGCAGATGTTCGCTGCTTTGTTGGTGTACTTCTGCACAGAAATGTCAGTGTATAGTATGTGTATGTGTCGTTTTTTGTTTACTGGAAACCTTTGTTGTGATTTGTGGGTCTGTTGAGCTCTGCGGCAGTGTGTCCTAATTGTGCATTTGCTTTGCTGCCTGGCCATGTTTGTCTTTGATGCCATTTCACAGGCAGCAGCCAGCCACTGCTTCAAAGCTTGGTACTGTGTATGAGCATGAAGGAATGTCACTGTGTGTTTGTGCAGAGCTGCAGTTGGACAACAGTACTGTCACTCGTCATTTTAATGCCTGTCCCTCTCCCTCCCGTATTGCCTTCCTCCCCCATCGTCAAAGTGTGTGAAGTTGGTTAGATTTGGAATTATTGGTGAGATGTCGACTTTCTACTGGTTTGACTCTCATTAGTGTCTCTCTCTGTGTTTTATGCTCAACATATTTTGTGTGTCTTCGTGTTTTCGCTCGCTGCTTTTTGACATTCTCTGGGCCTGAGTTTGCATTTGTGCTTCTACTCCTGCATTTTTGGTTCAAATATAACTTAACTGTATTCTTGTTCTTTTCCTGTGCCAGACCCACCAGAGTTTAGGCCAGATCAGCCGATGCAGATCCAGGTGGCGGAAGATGACATGGCAACCATCCCACTGCTGGTCTCAGCGAACCCAGAGGAGGTTTCCTGCATTTGGCAGCACCGCAGGGAGAAGCTGGTCAAAGGTGATCTAGGGCTGTGTGATGGCTCTATAAACCAGGTCCTAGTTGAGCTGAGCCAGCAAGTAAGCACTCAGCTCTGCCATTCAGGGTCTGAATAAAACATGGCAGGTTAGCCAGCATGGGACCCTGCCAAATGTGATTCTCATTATGGCTCTAATGTATGCAGTCTAAATGAGGATTGCTGTCTCTCTGAATACAACACAACGATTCTAAACCTGGCTTCTCCTCCAGGCCGGTGTCAGCAGGGCCCTCTTGCACCCACTCTCTTTCTCTGTTAACTCTGTTTGCACCATCATACGCAGACTCTGACATAAAATTACTATATCCTGAATGTGGGAACCCACCTATTTCATTTAGAGTGCTGTAGTGCAGAAGGTGTCTCTCACTCAGCCTATTGTTGGCTTGAAGTGGGAATCCAGCCAGGCCAATCAATAATGCAGGATTAGATGTCACTTAGAGACCAGTGGCCAGAGGACATGCAGTTGATGAGCGTGTAATGAATGCTTAATTTACCATTGGTTTGCATGTGTGCATGTGTGACTGTGTGTGTGTGTCTGTGTGTGTGTGTGTGTGTGTGTGTGTGTGTGTGTGTGTGTGTGTGTGTGTGTGTGCGTGTGATTTTTCTGCAAAGAGAGGGATCTACGCATCCAGTGGCCAGATGAGTTCACCCTGGTGATTGAGAATGTGACGAGGAAAGAAGCCGGAGCTTACAATATTGAGTGTGCAAATGAAGAGGGTGTCAGCCACACCACCATCATGCTGGATGTACAGTGTAAGAACATGCACACAACTACATAATCCCATACATATATTCTGATTTCACCATCTTTCAAGTGTTACAGAGTTACATTTGATCCCGAAGACAAATGACTGCAATCAATTATCCTCCTATCTGTAGTTTTCCATTAAATAGCCTATAGAACTTTTGATATTTTTTACATTTGAATCTGTAGACTGTGAACATGTTTTTGAACATCTAAAGTCATTCTCTATCACAACCATGAGCAAATCCATAGACACTCAGATGCAACCAGACGGTAGCATTGACTTTCAGCCTCTACCCACCAAACATGCCTCATTCATTAGGCGTCCATGCAAGACCATGGACCTCCACAGCTGCCCCAGGCCCAGCCTCCAGCTCCAGGTCCCCTGCCCCTATAGTGATGATTTAATAATGGAAATGTTGAAAATGTAGGTCTGTCTGTTTCACCAAAGCCCATGGTACAAGCCTAATGGATTCTGCCGCCCTGACCTGACTGGGCTTGACAGTTGTAGATATTTATTATGTATGGAGCATTGTAGTAGCTTTTATGGGTGGCGGTGTAGCCCACTTAACAATGTCGGTCTTGGTTAGCAGGCCAACATGGTTGGATCCCAACTAACCCAGAGGTGTGTGTCTCTCTGGTGTTTTCCACTGCTGTTCTTTGAGTGTGAACATAGGTTTAGACAAGTAGGCACTAATGGTCTTATTGTTGCGAGGAGATGGCACCCTCGGGATGCATAAAAAGTTTGCAGAGGTGAATAAAGACAAGAAGAGGAACCATGCTGTTAGAACCCTCTGCAGTGGAGGGTGATCATTTGAAGTGAGGAAGAGATGGATGAAGTGAAGAGTCAAAGGAGTGAGAATTGGCCAGTCTGCCTTTGTTCAATTTGGGAAATGCTGTCAGTAGAAGTCTTGTGGTGACCTATTCTTAGTCTGGTTCACTAAAGCATCTGTGATGCTCCAACATATAGGGAGGTTAATGTATCTGGAACACAGGGGCCAATTAGGTCAGAGTTATGAACAAGTTCAAAAGCAAATGAGTGGAAGAGTAATTATAGCAATGCAGCATGTCTGTTTAATGGCTTGGTAAATGATTTGTCCCACGTTGGCATGTTAACCTTTGGTTCCTGCTTTGGCTTGTCCCTTTTTCTTACACTCAGATGCTCCCAGTGTTAAAGCAGAGAAAGACCCTGTGTATGTGAACCTTGGGGAAACAGCAGACCTGATATGTGTGGCAGATGCTAACCCCATTATATCTGACATGTTTTCTTGGAAATGGCTGGTGAGAGCAGCACACATACACACACACACACACACACACACACACACACATACACACACACACACACACACACACACACCCAGAAGCACAGAAAAACAGTCATCTTCTGAATTATCTTTCTTTTACCTGACTTCTTTTCTATTATTTTAGTGATTCTTGCCGTTTATCACTGGCCTTTCTAAATGCACCAACGCACCATAATTCACCGGCTCTAACTATCCTTCCACCCCACCTCTCCATGCTCCACACTCCGTCCAAATCCAGAAAAATAGCTTTCATTACTGCTGCGTGACTAAAGGGCACATTTGTCAATGCACCGTGGTCTCCGTATCTACTGATGCCTCCTTCAGTCTAACCCACCCCCTGGCAGTACTGTGTGTCCGCTTTTAACCTGCACAGCCCCTCCTTTTCTCTTTCCCTGTGATTCTCTAACCCTTGGCATTATCTTTCTCTGTCCCCAGACCTTGTTCCCTAGACGCCCTTTCCATCCCTACCTCAAGCTCTGATAGTTTCCTGCCCAGTTCTCCCTCACTGTCTACCAGCTTTGCTCTTATACAGCCTCCTAGCTCCAGGAAAAAGGTGCAAGACTATTGAAGGATAGCTGCTGTCCCCGACTTATTCCCCCTCACTTTGTCTTCCACAGGGAGAAGGGGAGGTGGAGATGGGAGAGGAAATCCAGGAAGATGAATCAGGCATTCTGACCATTCGTGACGTGACTCGTGCACATGCTGGCCTTTACCAGTGCATAGCTGATAATGGCATGGCACCTTCTGCCAGTGCAGATGTGCAGCTGGTAGTGCAGTGTGAGTTCTTTTTATATAGTCCTTGTATTATTTGGAAACAAAGCATACATAAAGATTTACCTGATGATAAAATTGCATACATTCATTTAATATTGTTTGTTGTCTCTGCATGAATAACCCCCCATGTCTTCTTGGTCTTAGTCAAACCAGAGATTCAAAAGGGAGTCCAGTGGAGGAAGGTTGCAAGTAGAGGAGATGCCACCAGTACAGCTGAGCTGATCTGTCAGGCTGAGGGTATTCCGCGTGTTCATTTCTCATGGGAAAAAAATGGTGCACTCATGGACTTTGCAAACCCCAGGTTAGAAGCTAGACATTGTATTTTAAAGTTTTTTCTTTCCATTATTGTGACTATTAACTTTGGTGCTGGTGTCAGCATATGGTTACATATTGATGAATCCCCACAATTAGATTAGGGTCTACTCAAATGTAATATATTCTTTCACTATTTCTAACTATTTCACCACTAAATCCAGATTTAGTGCATTTCATACTTTGCTTTTCACTATGCAAATACCTGTTTAATGCTTCTTTGATGTGTGAAATTGGGTGACTTAGTGCAATCTGCAGGACATCACAATCCCTGCTGTCTGCCTGCTCAGGCTTTATCTCTCTTTCTTTGTGTGTATGGGGATGTGTGTGTGTGTGTATGTGTGTGCATTTGTGTGTGTGTGTGTGTGTGTGTGTGTGCGTGTGTGTGTGTGAGCATCTATGTGCGTATGTGCATTTATGTGTGTGTGCTGCAGGTATGAGCAGAGGACTATGAGGGAGGGCTCCTTCCACACCAGCACAGTTCAAGTGGTAAATGTGAGCGCACTGCTGGACTATGCTGTCTTCACCTGCACTGCTCACAACTCACTCGGAGAAGACAAGCTAGACATCCAGCTCGTCAGCACAAGTATCTATGTCTATCTGATTTACGTGTTTTCCTTGTGAAAATGACACTACATGAACTAAATGTTTACAATTAAATACTGTTTTCATGATTGTATCAGATTAGTCCCTCTTTTGTAAAAGGGATACTAACATTAACACTGACCATTTACATCTTTGCACAGCTTTTAACAAATCTTAACCAATTATTCCAATTATATGACCTGTGGACAGAATACACAAACCTTAGTGCTGTCATCACCACATTTCACCTCAATCTAAACACTGCTGGTCGCAAATTACAAACACAAAACGTGCACACAAGTACATGCTACCAGTGAAATATAAAATGGTTGAGACAGAACGTAAAGCTTCAGTAGGCAGTAATTTTTGGCATCACTGGGCAAAAATTCCACAATAACCTTTCAGCATATTGTAATTCAAGTGGTTTTAGAGCAGACAAGACTTCTCCACCTCAACCTGGTATACAAGCTTTAATAAAATTAGTCTCTGACAGTTGAGTCTGTCCAATCCCAGAGGGGTAGGTATGAAAATGAGATTCAGAGCTGTAATGGTCTTTTGCTCTCAAGATCCATCAGATGCATCCCAACTATGTAGACTCTGCGGCTGGTATGGAAGCACGGCAGCTCCCTTAAATGTGTTATTCCAGCTTCATTTTTCCAGATTAAAATGAAGCAGCATCATATTGTCCATCTTTATATACAGTTTCTGCTTAGGACAGAGAAGAGTGGCCTTTTTTTTCAAAGTAATGCTTATGGAAGTTTTAAAGGAGCTATATGAAGTATTTGTCTGTTATAATGTTTCGTTTTTTTTAATGACCTAAAAGTATCAATAGAGTGTTCATAATGAAGAGGTCTGAAGTTATGCCGAAGGACTGGATTGATTGAGTTATGCACTGAACACTTTTACACCAAAGGACTGTTGGATTTATTTGACCACTAGAGGGAGTAGTGAGTCAGTGTCTCATGGTGAGGAAAACTAACACCACTGGGCCTTTGATCAAAGCATCAGAAAGTGATCAGTTATTATCTTTGCTAAGGTCGTTGTTTGTTTATCCACGATCCAGACCAAACTATGATCATTCTGACCTTGTTTGGACAAACTGTACAGAACATGGAAGTGATTTGTGGTCTTACATTGGCTGGTTTCTGTCCAAACAGAGCTAAGCTAACAGAACTACAATGGAAACTATCAGCTGACCCACCGTGTGAAGATTAAAAGCCAGTTTTATTTGGAATGACTGTCAAAATGAGAGGAAAAAAAACTTGATGGTACCATATTACAGATGTGTATAAACAATGAGCTTCATATTTTAGTCTGTGGATTTGGTTATCCTGATGATAGCTTGAAATATCAGTGCTGCATAACCCTTTTAAAGCTGCGTATGACTTTCATCATCAATTCTTTATTAAATCTGTAAAACCCAAGTCAAATTGAGTATCACAAATCCGTAAGTCTTTCTGTGATTATGCACCTGACTCTCTTCCCTCACAGTAAACAATTTCAAAGTGTACTCCACCATAAACAATAAGCTGGTAGGTCTCTTGGGCATTTTTCGAAATTTGTCACAACATGCATTGTGAGAAGCAGAGCTCCACGCAGCCGCATTATGGCCGCAGCGGCAACAAACACGAAAACGACTTCATTGCCTCTTGCTACTGCAGCTGCAGACCTACCGGCTCTGTTTGTAAACAAATGGATTGTTTATGATGGAGTACGCTTTGAAATTGTTCACCGTAAGGGAAGAGAGTCAGGTGAGTGATCACGGGAAGATTTACGGATTTGTGATTACAGATTTGATGAAAAATTGGTGATGAAAGTCATGCGCAGCTTCAAGTAAGTAGGCAGACTGAGTGGTAAACAAATCTAGCAAGACAGAAACCCTGACAAAGACCTTGTAACTAGTAACTAAAGCACCAAAGCTATAGCTGAAGGGTAGACTTGATATCACCATGTGGCTGAAAAGCGCTCCATTGTAAGAGGTGCGAGTCATTTTTTGCTCCAGCTAAGCAAATAATATATCAGGATTGTGTTGCTTTCTAGAACTTTCTGCCACCTAGTGTCCAAAACTCACCTGGTGCAGCTTTAAATGGCTGCCAAATGATCAAAGTCGGCCGTTAGGACTCTCAACATGCACAGATTATTCATATCACGTACTTGGCAGTGAAGCACACATTTTCCTTTGGTTCTAATTTGGCAGCATCTCAGAATAATTGTGTCTGTGCTGCCTTGTCCAAGCTTTATCAGCCTTTTCCAGCAACATTACAATAGTGTGGGAGGCCCATTGAACATGCAGAATTCTGTAAACTGGAGAGAGTTGTTGCTCCTGAGTGTCAGCCCTTTAAGGAACTTATTCCAGTGCTGTATCTCTACCTTATCATTGAGCCTATAGCGCTACTTCACTTCTCTCTCAGATAATGCTGCAGTGATATGCTTAGCTCTCCTGGTGCGCTTAGACTTTTCCGCCTTCAAGCTACCAATGTATCCTGGCACCCCCCACCCCCTCTTCCATTATCAACATAGTCCTGCTCTCAGCGACGGCCCACAGCCTTCATTGGACACATTTAATGTTTACTATAAAAACCATAAAATACAATCCAATATTCAGCCTGTTTTTCCCCAGTCATTTTTTTCAGTGCAGTGAATATTCATAATTAATCTGACGCAGTGATAATAAATTTTATATGCTTCCTTATCATTTGAGAGCCCGAGAGGAAAATAGTTTTTTTTTTTCTCCTAGCATGGTGCTTTTTGGATTTGAAGGAGACGAGATCCAAATAAGGCTGACCTCTTTGCCCTGGAATCTTATGAGTGGAGCTGATAGTGGGATATTTACTCTGCAAACGGAGCTGCAGCCTGGAGCCAGAGATGAGCAGAGCATCCCCTTCTTATGTTGCTGTTCGTCTATCCGTCCTCCTTCTCCCCTTGACTATCTCTGCCTCTGCCCCCCTAAACACTCATCTTTTTTCTATGCTCCAAATGCAAAATAATCCACTTTCCCTACACTACCCTGACTGAAGAAGCGCCTCATGTCAGACTGAAGGCCTGGTTATCCTTCTTTGATCTTTGTTCAGAATATTGATAATAATCAAGAGGCTTCATCCTCCATCGCACGACTTTGGGTGGATAATGGACAACTCAGCCACTTTGTTCTGAGAAGGATCAGCCTCCACTCTGCCCGTGTTTCTTAATCATTCATACAACAAAGCTCAACATAAAGAAGCAGATAAGGAGCAATGCAGTGCTAAAATAAAAAGCTGCCGTAGGAAAAACAAAAACAAAAAAACAACATATTCTTAGAAACCCTGAGGAATAAACTGTGATGAAGGCGAGATAAACAGAATGAGGCTTTAGAGGTTCACAAACATGTTTTGACCATGGTGATAAGTTTTTTCCACCCTTGATTTAATTTTATTCACTATTTTTCATTATTTATCACCAGCAGTTATTGCTATTTTTCTTTATTAAATCTTCCAGACGTAAAATACTTACACAAAAACTTATGTAATAAATGTCACAGCCTGAAAACATGTGGAAATTATCCTACCAAAATCCACCACAAATTAAACACTTTGCCTTGAGGCTGTTGTTTCATGTTTTTGTAGAAAAGAAACTAAATGGAAAAGTTTTATTCCTAATTGTATTTCCATTCAGAGGCACATCAGAACTTTAGTCACTTTTAGAATTATTTTAGTACTATCTTTAGGCTGCAGGGGAAGCAGGTCTATAGGCCAGGGGGGGCTAGTGTGATTTCAGGCACAGTGGATATAATCACTCGATTATCTCCCAGCACACATTTCAATTTCTGAGCACCTGAAGCCTTTTTAAATAGCCACCTGTCAAGTGAGAGCTTTCTGCTCTTGATCAGTATTCTCATAAATATATGAGTATATTTGCTTTTTGAACTTCTCTTTGTTTCTTTTGCCCTCAGATCACCCAGATCCTCCATCCTCATTCCGGCAAGTCAGTGTCTCTCACAATTCAGTCACTCTGGAGTGGATCCCTGGCTTTGATGGTGGCTTGCAGCAGAGATTTCGCATAAGGTAACACGCCATAAAAGCTGTGTCTTTAGGATTTACCCCCTTTCATTGAAAAACTCTAATCTAAACACAACATTATGCCTCTTGATTGACAGGTACCGCTGGGATCGGTCAGTCAGTTTCCTGTACATGGATGTGTTTCCTCCTGGAGAAGCAACATTTACTGTGACTGGCTTGCAGCCTAATACCACCTACAACTTCTCTGTCAATGCTATCAATGCAATTGGAGAGAGTAGCTATGCTGACAGTAATGCAGTACTGACCATCACCACCAAGGGTCAGTTTGGAGTAACCCCAGGGTGACAGTGAAAAGTCTGTCCCTTCGCTCCAATACACATACTACTATTTAATGTGATAGAGATATCCTAATACATCATATCTCAAATGCACTATGCTTAAAATACACCAAATGTCCTACACATTTTGCAAGATGTAAGCCAAGGTGCTGTTCTGGCTATTGGTTTCCAAAATCCTCTGAGCAGCAGGGTATATGTCACAGGTGCTTTGTCTTGCTGCTTCAGTTTTTAGATATTAGTAGGTGTATATTGGATAATACGCTCTGTAACAGGAACATATGTTTTTGTCTTCTATGTCCCAATTTTCTTTTTTTTTTCTTTTTTTTTTTTTTTTTTTGCTAAAATCACTTTTTCATGTCTTAAAAAAAAAGAAAATGTATCTTTGAATACTAAATTCATCTGAAAACCAAAAGCAATTAAAGCTACAGAATAATGTTTTATCTAAGTGACTTTTTACATATTTGGTAACACCTTGTATATTTTTTAAGTTAATCATTTCTCAGTTACTTACTCTTTGTTACTGTACTTCTTTCAAACTTCAAACTTTTACCCTTAGGTCCTCCTCTGTGCATTTATGTACATTTTTCCCATTTTTTTTTTCATTTCCTGATCCTTTTTTTGGCTGTGTTTCAGCTGTTGGCATGAAATTTGGCAGGAATGTTTATTTTGAGTTATATTTTTGAAATCCAGCATCTTTTACTCTTGGTTGTGTTTTATTTTCCCATAATGCATCTTGCACCCTCTGGCCACTCTCGTGTACAAAAATGTACACGCACAAAAAAAACTGCTATAAAATCATCATACATCATTATTTTTCTTTGTTTTTAAAAAAAAAAAATCTCTTAAACAACTTTCTCCCTGCTCAAAACTACCAAACATTCAACAGTTTTCAGGATTTTAACCCTTTAAATGCCAGATTAATCATTTCAATTCTGAGTGATTTATTACAAAAAACCCTACCAAAAAAAAATAATATTTTCCACAAAATAAATAGGTGGATGAAACATTGGTGGTTATTAGAGTTATGGATAATAATAATAATAATAATAATAATAATAATAATAATAATTATTATTATTATTATTATTATTATTATTATTATTATTATTATTATTATTATACATTGGTTTTATATAGTGCTTTTCTAGGTACTCAAAGACACTTTACAATAAGCAGCCAAGGAACAAACACACAACAAGAGGGCAAATGTAGTTATGGAACAGATACAGAGTTAATACAAAAGGGCAAACAAAGAACAAACACTCAAGCAAAAAGGCAGAGACAGATATAGAAAAGAAAACGCATGAGAAAAGGGTGGATGAAGGTGGAACAGGGGGTCAGGTATTGTAGGTTGATCTGAAGAGGTGAGATCAGAGTTGGCTTTTGAATGAGGTGAGTATGTCAGAGGACATGTCAAAGATGATCAAAAAATTTGATTTAATTGATTAAAGGATTAAAATCCTGACAACTGTTGAATGTTTGGTAGTTTTGAGCAGAGTGGAAGTTGTTTAGGAGTTTTATAAAAAAAAAAAAAAAAAGTTTTAAAAAAGTAAGAAAAAATGTTGACGTATGATGATTTTATAGTAGTTTTCACGTGTGTACATTTTTGTCCACGAGTGACCAGAGGGAGTATCTGACACCACAGAAAAAATACTAATGCAATTAAATCAATTTTGTTGCTAATCTTTGATATATCCAAGACTCTAATAACCACCAGTGTTTCATCCATCTACTATTTATTTTATGGAAAACATTCCATTTCGTGTGGGTTTTTTTTGAAAATAAATCACTCAGAATTCAAATTGTTACACAGGCATTTAAAGGTTTAAAATCCTGCAAACTGTTGAATGTTTCGTCGTTTTGAGCAGGGCGGAAGCTGTTTAAGAGATTAAAAATAAATTTTCAAAAGCAAGAAAAAATTTTGATGTATGATGATTTTATAATAGTGTTTCGAAAGTGTGTACATTTTTGTCCACGAGGGTCACCAGTGTATAGTAGATTTGAGGAGGGCATAAGGGTTAAGCTGTGACCTGAATAAGGGTCAAAGTTCAAGGCACAACATTATGATTAAAGGTGAAATATTATATACTTTTTGTACTAATGCTGTATGCAACTGTCCATACTTCTCAGGGTTACATTAAAATAAGTGCATTGCAGCGTGTATTAAACTTTTTGTTCATATCTGTCCTTTTTTAGAGACCTTAGATTCAGAAGTTTCAGAAGAAGACTCATACCCACCAAGTAAGTATTTTATCTCAACTCACTGACAAAAGCTCTTAAGGGCAGTTGGAAATTGCTGTTTGCACAGTGGCTAGCTTCATTTGGCTAAATCATGTTAATGTATGCACCTCCAAGGCTCTTAATGTTTGCTCTATGAGAGTAGCGGTTGTCATGGCTCCCACCCATACTTTTTCCCCTCCGCTAGTCTTTAATCAATAAAGACAATTGAGAGAGTGGTTGGGTCTGTCTCAGTCACTTTTTATCGCCCCATATTTCAATATTACTTCTCCTTTACCTTCCACTGTTATGCATTAATCTAATGCTTCTAATTTTTTTGTGAATTAGGTCCAGCTGGACTGACACTTTACTTGACAGTGGCATTCACAGCAGTGTTTGGAGTCCTGCTGGTGTTAAATTCACTGGGTTGCTTTTTTGGACTAAAATGGAAAAAGAGGCAAGGTCAGACAGGTAATAGTAATCATCCTTTAATCTATGTGATACGTAAGTGTTCCCTCTGTCAACGTCTGTCTCCATCGTGTCTTGATTCTTCAGCACAACTCTAAAGAGATTACTGAACCATGATGCAATTGTCTCCCACGTCTTCTAATCTCAGCATGTTCCTCTTTCTGTCTATTCTGTCTCCTCTCCTCCTGCTCATTCTCTAAGCTTCTACCTCCTGCCTCATTCATCCTTCAGAGCTGTCACTTCTCTGTTTTATCTATATCTTTTATCTCATTTGCTAGCTTCACATCCTTTCTCTATCTTCCCCTCTGTCTCTCTATTTGTTCTTCATTCTAACTGTCACGTTTTCCTATTTTCTATCTTCTCTTTTTTATTCATCACCTTTCTCTGCCTTCTGGTTTTACATAGATTTTTCACAATATACTTGACTTTCATCCCCTGTCACTCTCTGGCCTTCTTATTGCGCTGATCAGTTTCAGTGTTTATGAGATGATGCTCCTCTCTTCAAGTTCTAATTTCCTAACACTAAAGCCTCCTTCCTCCTGTTTCTGCTCACCCAGCAGGGGGTAGAGGAGGCAGCGTGTTGGATGGCAAGAAGAACGAAGAGGAGGCGTAAGTTAAGCCACTGCAGTAGAAGTAATAAAGAGACATACATCCAATCCACTCTAAGAAGTCTGAGACATGATCCATTGGCTGACCCAGCTGTTAAAACAGCCAAGCAGGCAAAACAACAAGCGTCTGTCAATATCCATTTATATTAGCACCATTAAACTTACACCACAATGCTGCAATAAACAGATACAACACATGATGTAATATGGGAGGTTAAGGGATTGTTGTAAAATGATTCAACATGTGAATGAAACACAAATGTAAAGCGTTATTTGTCAATACAGGTCCAGTCAGTCAACTGTAAGCAACTCTAATAAGTACGAGAGCAAAGAAAAGATCAACACCACCGCCCAGCGCACCCTCCTCATCGACTCCGGATCTGAAACGGATAGCAATGTCTACGAGAGTTATGCCGCGGTAAGAATGTGAGAGGGGAGGAGAGAGAAGAGTGGGATGAGGGGAAGAGAAAAGGGCAATTGAGAAAATATGCAGAGACAGAGAAAAGGTTGAGTAAACAGATGAAAGGAGGAAAGAGGTTATGTAGGGGTTGAAGGGATCTGGCAAGAAGAGGAAGTGGAGAATTCAGCCATAACAAGCAAAATGGAAACATAAACTAATGGAACCTTTAGCTGTTCACAGAGATGGAACATAGATCAATATCTCACAATTAGCATTCAAAATACACATCGATCTTAGAGAAATTATCATTTTGTACTTTAAAAAGGCCAACAAGGATTTGAACCTTGAAGAAAACTGTTGAGTGAGGTAAAAGAAAACAGATAGTACTGTGCTGTCAAGAATGGAATATAATGAGACCTCAAATCTCCATAGAGGCACGCTTTATCATGCAATCCATACCGTATACAATACCTGAAAGGGTCAGTTTACCCCTATTTACTATTCTGTGTTTCACCTTTAGATGTAGTTTTTGTTTATTTGCACAAGTTTTGAGGTATTAGCTCTGAGATTTCTTCCTCCACCACAACAGGTTGTGCATGGTGTTTTGGTTTTCATGCTTGTGGCAGTAAACAGTGACATTTTAAAAGTTTCATCGTCTAAAACGGAGCACAATCTAGTTGTGAGGATGAAGATAAGGTTGAAGCTTAAATGATGGACTTAACCCGTATGCCCTCCTCATATCTACTATCCTCTGGTGACCTTCGTGGACAAAAATGTACACGCACACAAAAACTACTGTAAAATCATCATACGTCAACATTTTTTCTTGCTTTTTTTTCATAAATCTGTTAAACAATTTCCCCCTTGCTCAAAACTACCAAACATTCAACAGTTTTCAGGATTTTAATCCTTTAAATGGCAGTTTAATCATTTGAATTCTGAGTGATTTATTTTTTTAAAAAAAACACAAAAATGTGAATATTTTCTGTAAAATAAATAGTAGGTGGATGGACCATTGATGGTGATTAGACCCTTGGATATGTCAAAGATTAGCAACAAAAGTGATTTGTTCGTGTTTGGGTGTGCAAAATCATTTTTAAATCAACGTCTGATTCATTAGTGTGAACATTTGTTGTGCCAACTATAACGTCCACTTGAAATCGTATTGGGTTGAATGTGGGTCCTGAACTAAAATGTTTTACACCCTTGACTGTTGATGTCTTCAGTGTCATTTTTGCATTTCACAAATGTATCCCATGGATTGGACCCTTTAATGGGCTTTTTTTTGGCCCACAGGCCCTGTGTTTGACACCTCCACTCTACATGGTCACTTTCAGTTTTAAAAAGCCAACATGGTCATGCTTCATGCTCAGTGACAATTCCCATGTCCACTAATTACATACAGGTAAAGAAAACACATGTATTATCATTTTCATGTCATTGTTTTGTATTTTATTGACATCACAAAAATAAATCCTCTCAAATCAGCTAAAATTTAATACACTGAAGCTGAAGAAGGAACAGCAGTGACCACAACACCCTCCAGATAATCCATAAATATCGCTGTTAAATTTTGTGTTTGTGTTTAATATTTTGTGTAGGGGGTACAACTGTTCATAATACTTCACCTACTGTACGACCACTTAACCCTATAAAACCATTTGTATCATATTTGCTACGCCAGGTTCTTAGACCTCTATCTTATCAACAAGATCAATACTTGCCTTAATCTCCGAAGACCCAGGTATGGGTTTTGTGTCCACATTTGTGGACAAGAGTTTCACAACTTTATACAAAAAAAAGAAAAGAAAACTGTCCACCACAAAGGACATTCCATAAAATTTTTAAAAACTGCATCTGAAAAAATTGTTGCATCATGATGTTTCCAATATAGGCACTTATTTAATAAAAACAAAAAAAGCTTGTTCTTTGCTGACATTTCCTGGGTCTTAGGAGGTTAAAAACCTGTTGTATGTGACCTGATATATGTTTTCTGCCCCCTGTTGGATCATCATCCCACTGAACCCAGCGGAAGGGCTTTTTTTTTTTTTCCTTTTTCAATATGGCTGCTATCATTAAATCATTCACACACTTTTTAAAGGAAAGTCTATGGTAATTTCAAAAAGTTACATTATGAGTAACATTTACATTGTCATTAATTTTTTTTAAAAATAAGTACTTCATGTACTGAAACAATGTATAGTTACTTGATAATTGATTCTTTATTGTACAGTTAAATTGTGTTAAAGATGTTTGTATCAAATTTGATACTGCAGGTATAGAAGGTGTTTTATAAAAACACCAAATGTATCAAATGTGATATAAAATATTGCAACAGAATGAAACAGCAAAATGTTTCTTTTGGATATTGTTAAAAGGTCTAATAAACATCTCAATTCCACAAAAAATTTAATTTTGTGGCTGGTTTTTGATGGGTCAGGTTTTACAGGGTTAAAGCCAAGTGAACTGATAATATCATTTCTGTTTTACTCATCGCAGGAAAGTTCCCATTATTACTACCCTACCATCGACTACAAGCCTCCTTTCAGCCCACATCCCGAGGAAATGCGGAGACATGGTATGGGCAGAGATCCACCCCAGATAAAGACAGGATCTAACACTGTCCTTATCTGACCTGTAGCAACACACTCGGCCAACTGAAGTGTACTCTCATTGTTTATAACTCTGCTTATGTGTTTTATTTATAAAAGTATTTCCTTGCCTTCCTGTAGACTCTCACAGTCACTTCTACGAAGAGGTAAGAGACGTGGGTCTGTACCAGGATGTCCTCACTTCCCCTCCATCCTTGTTTGACCATGGATTGCCTCATCAAAGAACTGACTGGAAATCAGCAGCTTACCCTCAGGTCTGTAAATACATCTCACACTCATGGTTAAATAGATTATTATGATCTGTTAATAACAGAATTCCATAAGCAAAGGTAAAGGTAGATAGAATTATGTGAATTCATCATGTGTGTAATAGTAAGTGAGTTGTAATCTGTGTCTCAGCAGGTTACTGAGAGAGGGAAGGAGTTCATAGACATTCAACAGCCTCAGAGAGATTCTGATCTTCCCTTTGAACTCAGAGGAGAGTTAGTCTAGAAGGAGCAGGTCGGACCAAACATGTATGCTATGCCGAGATTCAGATGACATTGACAGGACTGTTATGTAGCAGATATTCATTCAACGTTATGTTTTTTTTTTCATTCTGTTTCAATGGTATCTCACAAATCACCTTGAAAGCACCTAGAACAACTCAGATCAAGTGCTCGATGTGAGATGTCATAATACATGTTGAGTGTTTTGATGTTTTATTGTGTATTTCTTTAGCACTGAATATTTGCCTCAAAAGACCGAGTTGACCTACAGTAAAGTATGAAAGGCTTAATAACTTGAACAGAGGAAGTGTGTCGGCTTGATATGAAAAGAAAAGAAAAGCCTCATTCGTTTTTATGTAACTGAAAATGTCAAAATGTTGCCATTATATTTGCTTAATTAAAACAGTGACATTTCTTAGTCGCACATTTTATGCCAGTTCTTCACAGTCGTCCTCCCCCTCCCTGTCTCTGTTTTGTCCTTTCACCTTTCACCTGTTTCTTTGAGCGCAGTCACCATCACTACTCATTGTTTAGCCTGGTAATAGACATAAATCAGTCAGCTGTCAGAGACAAAAGAGAACTGACATAACTGTGGTTGGCACTGGGACAGTAACGATGGCAGCACGCTAACGGTGCCACATAAACAAATACCATTCTATTTGAGCCGTCCAAATTCAGCAAAATCATTAGCACTGTATTATAAAACTACCCCTATGAAGTGCATTTTAAATGGTTTCTAATCAGGTTATTCATTGAAATTGTTGTAAACACACAGTATATCATTATTATTATTATGGCATGATGATACATTATAGAATATGCCAACTGTGAAAACTTACATTTAGCCACCATTGACATATCTTAATAGTGAAAAAGATGAATTCGGCATATCAAATTAAAGGTACAGACAAACAAAGAAAACATCCCTCCTCTTCGTTCACCTTCCATTAAAAATGTTAAAATTGCAAATGGCCTTCAATAGACATAGATTGATTTATTCATCCTGAGTTAATATATATATATACTTGAAAAAAGAAACTCCATGGAAGAGGACTCATAGAAATAAATGGCTTTTTCTAAGGTGACAAAAGCACAGCGATTCTTATTTTCAGGTGATTAAACACTAATGAAACCATAATTATGAATATTATATTCAATTTTAGGTAATTGATTCCTCTAAGCCCTACGCACTGCACACGAGTCATACACTAAGGCTTTGGAAATATTGTGTTTTACTCTTTACAATAAGGCTCCCCTGGTAGAATATAAATGGTAGTAATTCATGTAAATGGTCATGTTGGACCAGTTTTATTCAGCCCGATAAAAGGGATAAGATAAAGCAGCAAGATCTAACCAAACACAGACAAATAAGCAAGTGATCTTGTCAAATAATGAGCCTATACTGATGCATGGAAACTGTAATATATCTTTATTAACCCTTTCATGCATGAATTATGAGAACCGCAGTTAAGATGTTTTTCCTGAGTGTTTTTATTCCTCCTTAGGCATGAAAAAAAAAACAGTCCGATTGATGTTTTTTTTTTTTTTTTTTTTTTTAAGGAGTTACAAAAATGTCCACTCAGTTGGACACCATGTTTTTAATTTTTGAAACAAAAAAACATGTATTTAAAACTTAATATCAGGCACTAGTCTCTTTTCCATTGGACATCTGCACAAAACTTTACCAATATTTACTAAATGTTGAAAAAACAGAAGTGTGTAATGTTGTTTTTTCCATTAAATCATTAACGTGATGATTTGTTTATTTATTATCTTATTACCGCGAGATGACACAGAAGTCATTCCATAAACATGTCGATGAACATTAAAATATGTTGTTAATTTACAGATATATTCATTATTGTTATATATTACCCCTCAATCTCATACTAAATTAAAAAAATTATTCGGTTTCCTGATGTGTCCCCACATAGTGCCATGTTTCTTTTAAAACTCTTCTTCTTCACTTGTTGTAACATCTGTCAACATCCGTTTTTTTTTTTTTTTTAATTCACCTGACTCTAGTTGCAGAAAAAGGTCTTTCCATTACAGTTTTGCATGATATACCACTTGCGCTATGCCCAAAAAAACACCTCTTGCCAATGCAAAATCTTTTAATCAAAAATCAAGGTTTTTTTTTTTCCATTAAGCAAATTTTTATGCACAAGTTATATTTGCACAATTTGAAGGTCAATGGAAAAGCAACTAGTGATATGGAAAACTATACAATAAAAACATTTTTAATGCTGCTAATCAGATGTTTTCCCACATTTTAACATACTCTAATACTAGTTATTATTGACTTGATGGAGATAATATGCAAAAAAAAAAACCCTGTTGTGTTTGTTGATTTACACTACATGTTACCGCAGATCAGGTTTATCAAAAACTGCAGTTACAGTAACGGTATGAATTACACTGTATTGGATGATGAATATGTGTCCACTGTGTTGGCTGATGTGGAACTAAAACAACAAAACCCATGAATATACAAGAGAACAGCTGGAGAATAACTGTCCACTGTAGTGACCACTATGCATGAAAGGGTTAATGACCTGTAAAGCATTTACTATTTAATTATTGATGTAATTATAAAGCATTTATTATAGGAGTCTTACTGGAAAGTGGAAGCTCTTCCTGTGTAACGTGTCCAGATATGAACCTCATTACAAAGGTCTGTCCCTTCACTTTTACACCTCAGATAGTCGGAGGGAATCCCTACAATGGGATTCTATCATATGGTATTTAGCTTGGTTATGTCTTCAGGAAGTAAAGCTATATCTAGGCCCAGTCTTTAATCCTGTTTTCTCTCGGATTGAAGTTCAGCACCCGACATCATTGAGAGAGAGAAAACCATGCAGGGAATTTGTCTGACTGAGAGTGGGCAGTCAAACAGAGATAGAGACATAGAAGGCGGAGGCTTAGCTGCACTGTGGCCACCGTACAAAAGACCTACTCTGTTTCTCTTCTGGTTTTCATTATTGTACTTCAAGGAAGAAAAAGAATTTCAATAGCTTTTTTGCTTCTACTCTCTTTAGTATTTATTGATTATGAACATGTTTAGCTGCTGGCTGATGTTATCTTAAACCTGACACAACATACAGATCATAATCATGCACAACAGAAAACAGTGTTCATATGCTCTATGTGTTTTACTGTGAAGAGATCAGAAACTTCCTCAAAGTTTCCATGGCTCTTTTAGGTTCCTGTTACCTTGCAGTAAACACAAATAGTTGCCGGGCTCTAATAATATCCGTAAACAAATCTGTTACGCACACACTCTGTTTATCCGGCTATTGCTTTTTCCACTAGACTGATTCATCACATCAGCCTCATGAGTGCACATTTTCAAACATGCAACACATATAATAAGTCGAAACACATATACACTGGACAAAAATAGCTAATTGTGCATTTAACGTATGGTTCTTTTGCTGTTTTCATGGTTTCAGGGATGGCTCATTTATATGTAATTACTGTAAAATACTTTCATCAAATCATTTTCAAGGGCTAATCACATTGGAAATATTTAATTACAATATGTGAGAGGTGATATTCTGCAAGTTTGTAATCCACATCTACTAAATTCTGTTTCCGCAATGGCGCCTGAATGCCTGGAGATAAATCTCACCGTTTCACTGAGCTGCCTCCCCTCAATTAGGCTCCGTATTCTCCATCATGAGCTGCCAAGGTATGTTTGTCTCATTACTGAACAATTGTTTAAGTTCCTGTCAAGCTGACTGCTGTGTTCAGACCAAACGCCTGCTCTTGATGCATCATTTCAGCTCAGGCAGGGACAGTAATCTGCTAAACTGAAGGTTTGACAGCTCAATACTGTATGCTAGCCTCTATTTTTCTTCACTTGCCTCATGAGCATTTTGATATGTTGTGTTCAGAGGAATCTCAATTGAGCTCAAATACTCAGGCTGCATGCAATTATGTCAGAAGATATAACAAATGAGAAACTTTAATTAGCTCAGCTCTAGGACTGTTTTCACATCCTTTTCTATCTCCTCAAGGTTTTTCTTTATAAAACAAATATATGGTGAAATAATAGTCCTTTATCAGTTTTAAATGTTGTGCCACCAGTGTGGAGTTAACTCAAATTTAATTCCAATGTCGGCAAACCCTGTCATAGCTCTCATTATTTAGAGTTTTCGTTTTTAACTAAATAAATTACATTAAAAACAACCCCGGGTTTTACAAATGATTTTACTGGCAGTTATTGTGACTCGCTTTGTGGATCTGCTTTCCTGTTGTCAGTAATGAGAATGTAATTTGCCCTCCACTATGGATCAAAGAAGAACACAATAAAAAATAACAGTAGTCCATGAAAGATCACTGGTTAATCTTAATGAGGACAGATATGACAGCATATTGAAATTAAAGAGCATGTGGTCCGCTTTAATTAAATTGGGTTTGATGACTGGCCGTGTGTGTGTGTGTGTGTGTGTGTGTGTGTGTGTGTGTGTGTATAACAAGGTACAGTAGCAACATTATAACTCTGTACTGCAGATGTTGCAGTTGCAGATGCAAGAGAAGATGAAAGTAAAATGCCAAGAAGTCCTCATTAGATGTCAATTTGGGAAAAATATTAGAAATTATTTTTGTTCCTGTTTGATTTGTGTCCCTGTGAACACATACGATGAAGGTCATTGTAAATGAAGCAGAGGAGAGTGAGCACAAAGGACTTCAGTTACAAAGGGCTTCTTTATTTCTCAAAAATGAATCAATTTAAGTTTATGAAATAAAAATGACAAAAATGAAAAAAATGTTCTAGTATTTGTGTCTATGCAGCTAAAATGTTTGTATAGCATTCACTTTTCAATAACCAACACTTACACATTTTAACAAATTGGGTAAATGGTATTTATCCAATGCAAAACCAAACTAGTCCATGTGAGACATTAATTTGTATAAACGTGACATAAAAGGCCAGTGGTGATTCTGTTAGAAACCAAGGAACACAAAACAGGCACAGAGCAGTCTATTACACACATTAATATTTATCCTCTTATCACAAATAATAATGGACAATATGAACAATTTCCATGTTTTCTAAACTTTCTTATCAAAGTTACAGGGAATTTCTGTTCTTATAGGTTGTTCTTCCTACAACATCGGCATCATTCACCACAAAAGCACAAACGATCATCTACATCCAGAAAAAGTTAGCATACAAGTACAACACTTCCTGTTACACTTTGAACCATCAGTGTCTACATTAGCAAAGACTCCCACTAGTGGATAAACTGAAAACATATAGGCAGGTGAATGAAAATGGGCTTTAATACATGTTTTTGCACCTTTTCTTCACCTGGTTGCATTAAAAACAAGTGGTACCAGCCACAACAAACCCCACCCCTCGCACGTATTGTAGCTCTTTTTGGCATCGATCCAGCTGATGTCCTCATGTCTATGCGTGTGCTGATGTCAGCATATCAATTACCTCTATATATGTGCCAAGTCTGAAGTACATTGAAACAAAATTGATGTTTTTATAGATATTTGAAATTCAATTGAAAGTTGGGGGGGGGGGGGAGAAGAATTCATAGAAATTCATTAAAAAAATCAGATCTACTCTGGGTCACTGACAATCTATAAACCCAATTTGGTATGAATTCAACCCATAGTTTTGCTGCTAAAGTGTTAACAAACAAAGAAAAAAGAAACCAACAAACAAATGGTGCCAGGCACAACAAACCCCGCCCCTCATGTGTTGTAGCTTATTTTGGCATCGATCCAGCTGATGTCATCATGTCTATGCGTGTGCTGATGTCAGCATATCAATTTCCTCTATATATGTGCCGAGTTTGAAGTAAATTGAAACAAAACTGATGTTTTTATACATTTGAAATGTCACTCATTAAAAGTAATTGGGCGAAAAAACAGATTTAAAGCATTCATAAAATCTTGAACTTTGACCTACTTTTTCCAAAATGTAATCAGGTCTATTCTGGGTCACTGACAATCTATAAACCCAATTTGGTATGAATCCAACCAATAGTTTTGCTGCTGGAGTGTTAACAAACAAAGAAACAAAGAAACCGAACTGAAAACAGTTCCCCTTACCTCTTCTTTGGGGGGCGGGGTACTAATTTTACAGGCCAAGAAAGTTTCAGTTTGTTGTGAAGATAACAAAATAAAATCTAGTTTTTGTGAAATGGCTCAATGGACTGCATCTCTCATTGCACATTACACCAAAACGGCCGTAACTTCAGCATATTTCACCTTGGTCTCCGAGTGGGAGGTGAAAGGTATTAAAAAAGATGAAAATTACCGATTGTGTTGAAGCTGCAGAAACACTTTCAGTGACTCTGAACAGACCTTGGTCAAAAACACTTATGATGACTTCACTGTCATCTATTTATTTATGTATTTATGTAATTTCATCTACTTTTGTGTGAAACACTCATTGAACATAAAACACATCACTACGTCCAAAACAGACCTTTCAATTCCATACTTGAAGAACTAAAACGAGACGTGAACTTAATGCACAAATCAATACTGGTCATGTTGACTCAGCAGACCACGAAGAGAGAAAGTTAGGATGGCGTCACTTCTGCAAAATTAGGGCGTGGAGTCATTCTAGTACTTTCAAGTTTGGTGCTTCAACAGTTTTATAAACATCCATTTTTGTGACTAAAATTTAAACTGACTAAATGATGCTATGATTAAACTCTTAACTTCAGCATGGCTTCCCATTGGACACAATCAGAAAGGGCAGAACTATGACCGATTAAAACACTGAATCCTAAAAACTCACATTGTCTCTATTTTGGCCAAATTTGTTTAAGATAAATATCCTTCAGTTGTGCACCTCATTTCACTCAACACTAACTTGTTGATGGTGACATAAAACAGTGTGATAGTAGAGGTAAAGTTGAATAGAATTTGCTTAGAACAAATTAGAGGTTTGTTATTATTTAATTTTTATTTATTTATTTGCACATCATAAAACAGGAAAAAAAACAACAACATTCAAACAAGTCACATTATTGTGCAGGAGAGGTTAGAAGCCAAAAAAGGCTTATATGAATACCTCCCCAGAAATAAACAATAAGCAAGAAAAAAAGAAAAAAAGAAAAATACAATATAACTGTATTAATAAACTAAAGTAGCCTTAAATTTTTTCATGAATTAAAGTCTTTTTCAGATGCTTTTTAAAAAAAGATAAAGTAGGTGTTGATTGAAGTTCCGGTCATAGATTATTCCACAGATTTGGTCCACGATATTTCAAAGAATACTGACTGACAGAAGTTCGGCCGTACAGAAGATAAAATTTGCTTGAATATCATGTAGAATAGTTGTGAATAACAGAAGACAACATAAGAAATTCTGAAAAACTTTGGGAAGAATATGAGTTAAGTGAACATATTTGTACATGCAGACACAGGTCTGGTAAACGTTCACATCAAAAACTGAGAGAAGTTAGAATTTTTTGAAAAGAGGAGCAGATGAATCGAGTCTCTTAGAAAATTAAGTCATTAAGTTAAATTAAGTTCTTTAAGTCAAAAAAACCTAAGAGATATTATGTAGAGGTTCACACTGTAAACTCTATTGATACCACTTCATCCTAAAATCCCTCTTAAAATAAACACATGATGTGATTAGAGGACACACTCACCCAAAAGCATGTCCCACCACTCAGGACAAAGACCGTCCTTTTCTACTGTGGATAAACTGTGGGCTTTGTCTGCTCTAACAATTCAGTTTGTGCTTCATGGTTCAGTAATGTTGTCATTTTGGAATCACATACACAAGTGCTGCAGCCTTGAACAAAAAATATAGTATATTGGTAATGTTTTGCGTAATTGCACTTCATTGCACTTTGACTATTTTCACTCAGTTTAGTGCATTTACAAAAAAAAAGAAAAAAGGACTTTATAATGGCAGCAAAGCAATAAAGATAACTCAAAAAACAAAATTACTTTCTGAAATGCTAGGTGAAAGGTGAGTATTTAATGTAAGATTACCCATTTCAGAACATTCTAAATGTCGCTACATGCACAGGAGGAGATGTATAAAGAAAGCCTCATAATGAACATCTCCAGTAATATGTATGTTTATGTGTGAGTGTAAATATATCAGTCATGTGCATTTACAGCAAGGTCATTTATTTCTTGTTTGTTCAGGCTCCTTTATGAGCACACGTGTCAGATGGATCTGGGTAAAGAAGAGGTTGTATAAACATGAAGAGAGACACTGTCAGCTAGACAGGATGACAGACAGGCAAACACGCAGACAAAACCAGAAGCACATGAGATATAGTGTTGAAAATACAGAAATAGAGTTGGAAGACAAGCCACCATGCTGAGAGTCAGATGAACTTAAGACTCAGCGAGTGAGTGAGAAGAAAAAAAAAAAAGAAAAACAGAAAAAAAAAGTGGAATCCAAAGAGCTAAGCGAGGGAGGCCATGTCATGAGAAAGGGTGGGTGAGCAACAGACTGAAACACGACCGTTGGATGAGGAAGTAACAATGGTGAGCACATGGGTGTGGTTGGCTTGCACCCACCCCATCAGCCTGTCACAAGGGAAGCCGTGTGGATGATGAGACTGTGGATGGATCTCAGGACTTGGGGACCGCACAGGATGGATACTAAGGTAAGCACAAATAGCCTGGATGGATGACTAAATATCAGAAGGCTGAGGGGTGTTTTCGTGAAGCCGACTGAAAGGAGATTGATGGAGGATGACAGACAAACGGATGAACAGACAGACGGAGAGTGAGTGAGAGTGCTAGATGTGACAAACAGGCAGGCAGGTCAGGCTAGGGGAAGGGAGAGATGCCTGTAAAGCCCAAGGGAAACAGGCCTCATCTTGACATATGCTCTGGAGTGAAATGAAGATTGGCATGACCTGCTAATCTGAGCTGTCACAGCTCATGACGGCATCAGACGCTCACCTGTCACTGTGTTCCCAGCCTGGAGGACAAGCTGCCACCAGTATAGGTCAAAGATCAAGATTCATTTTCTGCTGGGGGTAGATTCGAGCCGAGCCACTGGCCCAGACTCCAATCTGTCACTATACCTGCCTGTGTGGAAGAAAGAGTCCAAGGCACTGTTGTATTGCTATGATTTTTATTTATTTATTTATTTTTGCCTGTACCTGTTTCCTATAGTGATCTGTTTTAAGTAAGGGGCAATATTCTGTGAGGGGGAGGAAAAAGTATGTTTTTTTGTGACTCAAGGAGTTTTTTTTTTCTTTTTTTTTTTTCTAATGTTAAAAAAAGTTGTTTTGACATCTCTTCCACTGCCAATTTTAATTGGCGACAGATGCAAACTCAAAAAAAATGTGATGAAGTTTGATCAATAGTGCCACGAGGTTCAGGACAGATATGAGTGGGAGGATCGCATGCACAATGTAGGGCCTCGATCACTCAATTTTGACAAATAAAAGTGAAGAAAAGAAGTGGTTATAATGTGTTTATCTTCCAAAGTTTGACATTCAAAGTAAGAATCTGTTTTCGACTACGCTGGGTGGTGTGGGTGATGTTGTCACAGTGTTTTATGGGGAAACAGAAGTGTGTGTACATGTGCTTCTAACCTCAATGACTACTATTTCCTGTCTGGTGGACCTGTGTCGTACAAAATGTTCCAGAGCAAATGATCAATGCTTCAGTCATCTCAGTAGATCCTTTAATTTACCATACGGTGTTGTTCAGGTCATTACCGTAATACCTGCCCCAGCCCTCTCAAATCCAGAGGCTTCATTTACACAAATACTGAGGGAATACATTCAAACTAACCTCATTAAATGTATTAATTTGTTAAACTGAAGTGAAATACCTGCTGTTTACACTTTCCACATCATTATTTCTTTTATTTTCATAATGTTTTGTTTTGTTTTTCAGATTTTTTCAGCTTCCCTGGCTTTTTTCCTGTTTGCCACGTTAAATGGTAAGAGCAAAAACTGTAATTTTCATTCCTCAAATGTTATTTAATTACCTCACTGAGAAATAACATGTTGAATTGAGCTTAAAGTGTAGCTTGGGAGAAGGGAGCAGCCTGGGAGCCAGTAAAATGTTGAAGAATTTACATAAAGGTTTGCAATGAATATTCAAGAGCAAGATAATGAAATATTTATGAATATGACAATGTAAACAAAGTCCTATTTTGTGCTTGAAATATATGTGACACTTTTGAAATTATACAAATTAGAGTGAGCAATAAATCATGACTTTAACAGGCAAGTTCACTCATATGGGTTCATTAAAGTACTCAGAATCTCAGCATTAACCCAAGAAAGGGGAGATTTTGTAGAGCTGCAGCACTAATTGGAAGGTGCTGAGTGAGTAAACAAACAACAGCGTTTCTGTCCTGTAGTTTCACACAACAATCCAACTCTGTTGTTGCCAGAGGTTTTGTAAGAGCTGCTTCTTTGTAACTGCTCTGCCCCACTCATAGGACTATTATTGTGACATACTCTCCATGCATCTGCAGCCTTCTCAGCCCCTGCATGGACACATACTCAAGTCTGCCAGGAATACATCACAGCATTGTCTGACAAAGTCACAGAGGGAAACAACACAGTTCTTTGTTCTTTTTGTGAAGTGTACTGTATGGAGGCCTTAGTGTGAGGCTTCCTCTAACTTGTGTTTTCGCTGATTAGATATGTCTTTTCCCTGCAGTGGCAACAGCTCAGGCTCCCACAACCTCAGATGAAAAGGAGCCTCTGAACAGCCATATGACCATCTCAACAGCAGCGCCCACTTCTGCCACTGGTGCGCTTCTTGTACCTATTCAGATCTTGCTTTGCAGACTTTAAACTCTCTCTCTCCGTTTAGCTCTTTACCTGTAGGTCTTATTCTTTCAAGGCACTCTCATAACCTTGTCTAAGATAGATAATATAGATAAGATAATTAATGTAGACTAGATCTGAGGAGAAATGAAGATATTTTTGAACTTTAGATATACTACACTGGATGTTTTCCTGCTTTATTTGTTTGAAAATGCAGGATGTCTTTTGGTTTAATTTTATTCAAACTGTCTTGGTATAACAGGAAGAAGATTAGAAAGCAGGGTAACTCGAGACGCTGACTCTTCACCAGAAACTTCCCCTGTTGCAAAAACCACAGGTTTTAACATGAACAGTGACAGCACAGTGAACGTCATCACTACCACATCAGTGACAAACACATCAAGAGGTAGTCCATTTACTTAGTTAATGTTTATGTTCAAACCTAAATTAACCCAATAATTCATCTACTTGGTGTGATGTTTATGTTCCATTAGGTTCTAAAGAGGAAACAACCAAACTCCAACCAAATACGACATCCCGCAAAGGTGCAGTACATTAATTTTCTCTAACTAACATTTTTAAACACCCACTTGGTGGAGCCACTGAGTCTGGTTCGTAGATAAACCACTAGTACTCCAGTAGCATCCCCTAACACCAATAAGACAGGCTTACGGTAAGCTTTCCCATCAAGAATGCAGAAAGCTTTAAAACTAATTATGAGGTAATTAGCAAATGTCTAACTCCCTGTCCTTGTCGAGATATACAGAATATTTCAGCCACATTTTTACAGCACCACGGAAAGAGGGACGGTACCAGAATGAGAGCAACACAGAGACAGTGCTGATATACTTTGGAATTTCCGTCTGAGAGCCATTTCACTGAAATATTCAGAAATTCAATTAAGTTTTTTTTAAACATAGTAATGCACCTGGAATTTAATGAGAAGTAATTATGTATGGACTCATGGCAAAGATAAGGTGTCAGTAAGTCCCGGAAAAATGTGAAATTATGCTTCTGCACTAAAAATGAGTGTATTATAAATACTAGACTTTATTAATATAAAATACAAAGAAGAAAGAGAGCTAGAAAAATAATCATGGAAACTGTTTTACTGATTTTTCCCCCACTTCCACAGTGACACCAGCCCCACCTGTATTTGAGACAACCACCATAAAGAAGATCTATCTTCCTGTTGCCTGGGGTAACTAAAATTTTCCTACTCCATAGTTACCTTAAATGCCACAGGCATTGTGGTTTTATTGTTATCTCATGGCAGACTGACAGTATCGCAATTCCCTGTCTTCCAAACAAAACCCATGGCGGAGAGGTAGAATAGAGCACCTCACTTCCTCTCTTGCCAACAGATTAATGCTTGATTGTACCTTATGCACGTAGAGATAAGATATTTGTGTCCTCATGCTGTGCTGGCTTACCACAGATAGAGTTTTGATACACCATCAACAGTATGTCAGCTGGGCCAGTAGATCTGTCGTGCCATACCTGACTGTTGTTCCCTGGCGATTGTGTCTTTTTTCTCGTTGTAGAGGCTTGCTCTGTTCAGCAGTCAAACTTAATTCAATACTTTTCTTTTTACTTTCTTTTCTAATAGATCCAGCATGGGACCAGGGTTTCACCTACGGTATGAAGTTACTCATGACTGTGTTTTTGTGTTCCACACTGTGTCAGCTGTGCGTCTCTTTAATGTCTGTTTGACTTGTGTCCAGATTACGAGTCCCTTCGCCACATCGGACTGTCCATTGCTGCAGTGCTCTTCATCATAGGCATAATGGTCATTGGCTGTGAGTTTGACTATTTAAGATACAGTCGTGGAAAAAATTATTAGACCATCAAAAGTCATCAAAAACAATGGTTATGCAATCAAGAACTAACTCCTGTGTGTATCATGTGACTAAAACAGACAGAAAAGAAAACATGCAATGCCTAAAAGCCCTGTTTTTGGCAGTACAATGCCATAGATATTGATGTAAGAACTGAAGTAATTTTGATTATTATCAAAAAAACATGGAAAATGGATAGATATCAGCTCTGAAATTAAACTCTTATGAGCTATTTTCGTTATCATTATATTTGTCCAAACAGATGTACCTGTAGTTGTACCAGGCATTCAAATGAACAAGAAATTGAAGAAAACAAGGACTAATCAATTTTTCTGCGACTGTAAATTTGCCTTTTGTAATCTCTTCTTTTTTAAACCTCTGTGCTGATATGTAACCTCTATTCTATCCCATCTCCTTTCTGTCTTTTTTCCATTTAATCTTTAACTGCAGGTGGAAAAGTCTGCCGGATTCCTAAGTGTCATAAGAGGTCATCAAAGTAAGCAAAGCTCCAATCTTTACTTTAGTTTTACTAGTGATTGCTATTCACAACGCATATGTTTGAGACGGATATGATGAAAATGACTGTTGAATAATTTAAGATATATCAAGCTGACAGACAAATGTAATGTTTGACTAAGTTATAGTCCGTTGTGCATTTTATGGCTTGGCTGTTGGTAGCTGAATGAGTTAAGTGATTCATATCAGCAGCTATTGGATGATATATGGAAAACAATCAGTTACTTCAGACATATAATAACTCTACAGAATGCTGACTAAAATCTCTCTGATGATTAATAGATGACAAAGATTATGATTCAGCTCTTTGTTGGGTAAAACTAAGACAGACCGACGGCTACAACTACAAACTAATTTGTTTGTTTTCTTGTATTTTCTATCTGATGAATATAATGGATTGCTTAAATGTTGGATTCTTTCAGTGTTCTTTGTGTTTTCTCCCCAGGTCATATCGAGTGGTCCAAGGCGAAGGAGAGAAAATGTGAACAGTGATAAAAGGATGAAGCTGAAATGTAACATCAGGCAAACACTTAGGAGTGTCTTAGAAACACAGTGAATAAACAGAAAAAGAAACATCATTTATGCTGACAGGAGAAAATCTGGCACTGATGGTTTAATGTTCAATGTTACTACTGTAGTAAAACTTGGTAGAAATACACTAAGAAATAAGGTGACTATTTATGAACAGTGAAAACTATAAGGACAAAATCAACATAAATCACATGGGACAGTCAGCAAGTGTTGCCAGAGCATCTTCAGCACACCTTGGGATGGATTCTATCACCTGGAAAATGGATCAGAACTGTTCTTCCAGAGGATATTCCCTTCATTTTGTATTTGGATGATGGCGATGTTGAACATATCCATCTAAATCTCCCACAGGTGTTAAATGAGGCTGAGATTTTGTGACTGTTAAACCATATGAGTCACATCATTTTCAGAGTTATCGAACCGTTGAGTGAACTCATGCCCGATGGATGTGGGCTTTACTGTCGAGAAAGCGTCCACACCCTTAGGATTATTCCTTAATTTGTCACTCATCTGTGTCTTGACACTTTATGAGATGAATCACACTGTAATCATACCCTTGGCTACGAAGCAGGTTTGTTTCTAATGACCTTTGTACTGTATCACATGTTAACACGACCATACAACAGTCACGTAGCTAGGATTACTATTAAATATTGTGACAAATGAACTCATCTACAGTATGTCCTATATTCAATGGTCTCACACAGTATGTATGTTCTAGAAGGAACTAAAAATAAAGCTGGGTCACTTCCTCTTCCTGATAGTTACTGCACGCTCTTTACAGTTTCAATCTCAACAAAAACACGATGTTTTGTAAGCAGTGTCTAAGCCTCTTAGTTGTTCCATGCTTGTAAGTGAGAAAAGCCCAAGATTAAATGAGATCCACTGGAGCATTGTCTTTGTATTCATATGGTACAAAAATGTAGACAACAAACTGGGAGAAACCAAGCAAATAGGTTTAATGTCAGAGGCACATTTTGAGATTCAACAAAGCTACATAAGTGCCCTCATTGCTGTCAGAATCAAACCAAAGGGGGATAGAGCTGTGCAAATGAATTAATCCAACATACAGTCACCTATTTGCAATACTCACAGGGCTTTATGTGGCCTTAGGTTTTTATATATCAGAAAATACATGTGATTCAGGCACAAATCAGATATAAACGTTTGAGTGGATTCACAAATACATATGGATGTCAAAGAAAGAAACCAATACCTTACATTTAATCAAACCTTTTTATACACAATGTATAAATGAACAGTGGCAATAACATTTAGAGAGTATAAAAGACATGATTTTTATGTGTGGGATATTTTGCCATGAAACCCAATGTCGATCCATGGCTCAGCATAGTAAATATATATATTATATTTAATATCTGGCAAGAAGAGAATCAAACATTTCTAAAAAATAAACATCATATACATCATATTTGGAAATTACCTGCTACATGTTTTATATTTACAAAAGTAGTGTTAAAGCAAAGTCTGTCAGGGTCCATTTGTGAACAGACAGACTTTGCTTTACAATTTTTTGGGGGAGACTTAAAAGAGACAACTCTGCATTTAGATTTTGCTGCATTATGATTTATTTGTCCAACAGAAGTGAACGTGACTAAATGAGAAAGTAGACTATACGTATAAAAAACTGAAATGTTTTGCATTGTAGTTTTTGTCCAGTTGTCCTCCGCTTGAAATTCTGGAATACACTGAAGACGTTTCAGGCAATTCTACAATTACGACAAATAATACATACATACATACATACATACAGTAATACATATGCACAAATAATAATTACATGTGATATTTTGTCAGAATTAAAATAAACAAGGATTTACTATTCCAGAGTAACTTTTAACAGGGATCTAAATACAGCGCATACCTTTGAAAATGTGACTACACTGTTGGGTTTATTTGCTCTCATGTGGCTGGAATAGACCCAAGCCCTACCCCAGTGATAAAATGAGATGTAAAATTTAGCAGGAGAGCAAAGTGAGGTCTTGTTTTGACAAATGCATTTTTGTCAAATTATTTCCAATGTGTTATTATTGACTTCATATGTTGTTCTTCTACTACAAAAAACAAAACAAAACAAAACAAAAAAACCTGATCTACTATACAGGAGGAGTATGTACGCTACCTCTTTAACCTTTGCATAGAAACCTCCTTTCTCTGCATTGGAGCAAATAAGACAACCAGCGCCTTGGGGTTAAAGCTTTTTTTCACAGGGCATGATTAATTTCCATTTAAATGAAAATAGAGAAGCAAAGGATGCGCCATCATGCTCCATATGAATGAGTCGAAGGCATTGTTGGTATTTTCCCAATAATGCCCCTCGCTTTATTTGAGTCACAAGATTTCTTCACCCCCTCTCATACCCAGCCTCTCTCTACCAGTACGCCAGGCATTAATCTAACTCTACAGTATTCAGAGAGCTATTTACAATCCTTGACACTGTGGACGTTAACGTGAAAGCCTTTCAAAGTGAAAAAGAAAGGGGGAAGAAAAAAAATCATCATTCACGGTAGTCGATTAATTTGCTGCTCTGCAAAATGTTCGCACTTTAAACTTCTCTATTCTTTTTTTTTTTTACTGGGGGGTTGAGAAGAGGGAGAGCAGGTTTTATCTTCTTATTGCAACTGCCTCCTGTCAGTCCTAATGGTCCAGGAACAGAAGATGTCAGACAAGTGAATAGGAGAATGAAGTGAGTACTGGGCTGGCTTAGTGTGGATTAGCATGGTTTGTCTCACTCAATGACTATTTCACACAGACAGGTCTGCTCCACATGTACCAAATCAAACACAAATACTGTTTCACTGCATAGCTGGTGGCAATAATTTCTTGTTTCAGGTAGTGAAAAAGGGGGAGCTCTGGCTATGCTAAATTATCCCTTTTAACAAAAGAAGCTTTAAGCCATATTCATTGGCTTTGATTTGGATTCCTCAAATAGAATCCAATTAGAAGGTTTGAACATGTTCCAAATGTCCCAGGCTAAATTGTGTGCATGTGAAGTACAAATGGCTGGGACAAAAAAAAAAAAAAAAAAAGACAAGCATAAAACAGAAACGGTAGAGAAAAAAAATAAACATACTGCATATGTATTGATAGGAGGTTTTGAAGAGCAATGAACTGAACAGTGAGGAGCAGGCTACTGTGTGAAGAAGTCTATCCTGAGTCAGAAAGTTGGAGATGACACAGCATACAGCATCGCTCCTCTCTTGCCTCAGTTATGGGACTGCTACTCTGCCAGGAACTAGACTGCCCCTTTCTTATCCTGCTCTGTCGGCACAGAGTAAATCCTGAAAAGAACAGAAAGGACAGGGCACAGGAAAGGGGAAATAAGGGGGTAAAAACAAAAAAAGAAAAAAGATTAGTGAGATACAGCAAAAGTATGTCATCTTCCAGTTTAGATCCTTTTTCAGTTTGTTGGGAGAAAAACACACGAAACATCCTTGTGTGTTGGAATTCAGGAAACACACGTCTGCCTTGTGGTGCAGGTCTCTGACAGGTGCATGGTGACTGCTTCGCCTCAAAACACAGCTCATCCCCAGGTGGGTCTTATAAACCTGGCAAGGCACTGTTGATCTAACAAGCCAGAGGTTGCTGTGTGATTAAGCCTCTTTTCAGCGGAGCGATCAGTCAGCACCAAACACTGCCAGAGCTGACTGCAGCCCCGCGAGGCAGCCAGTAATCCTGCAGAGGAATTTAACCCTTGCTTATTGACTTGGGTGCCTGCTCCACACAATGGTGGTTCTGCAGGTTCTTGTAAATCTCTGGAGACTGACTTGAACTCTGTCACCCCATGGACTGAACCTGTACGCTGTTGGCCCAACGCAGGGTGAAACAAACCAACTAATATGAAAAAGTCTTGCAACTAAATCTCAGATTAAATAAGCAACGTGTATATAGAAAGAGTGTGTCTGTTGAACTGGTTTAGGCTGTTCCTTTGTCTGATCGCTGTTGGCAGAATGTTGTCATGACGCTAGAATGAGTGTTTGCTTTATTTTTCTGAGTAGGGCTGTCAACTCAAACTTCAGTTCATCAGGCAAGTGTTTGGAACAGGTTACGTCCTGTCCCACTGGGTCATACAGACCTGGTGGCACTGTCTTAAGGCTATTGTTTGATGTCTAAGACTGAAAAGGGTTAGAGGTGGGGAGTATTTAGTGGTAGCGAAGGAGGACCTCAGGCTGAGATACTAATTGCTGCACAAGTCCAGACGGGCCCAGATGGGTGGATGCTGGTTGCGTTTTGCCACCTGAGTGTTTTTTCTGTACTTTTAATGCTGACAAGTGAAGTAGGGCAAATTGGCAAGGCAGCTGAAAGGCTGTTACCCACCAGACTGGTTCTGTCACCTGCAGGCTGACTTAGCACAAGTGGAACATGCATACCTTTGAAAGACACTATAACAGTAGTAGAGATTTTGTCTCCATAGTGAAGTGTAAAAATTAAGCCGAGAGAGAGAGGGAAAAAATAGATCAATAATACATGAAAAACAAACCAAAAACAAATATCAATTTTAAAAACAGAAATTTGACCTTACCCTTGCTGCCGCCTGTGCATGTGGCGTCTCACTAACATTATGGCTGCGAGAAAAAATGAAGAAAAGGTCACAGTTACCCAAGAGAAAAGTTCATATTTGCTTAGGTATTAACAAGGCACTCAGGGGTAATACTGATTCAGGTTATGCACTGAAAGGCTTTAGAGCATGTGTTTGTCAACTGTGGGTATGAAATATTATTTCACTAAATCATGTCCCAACATAACAGAGTACTTACTGATTATCGCTGCGACTGAAAGAGTGAGTGCGGCCACAGCTACAACAACAATAATGAGGGTTATCTGATCTAGAAAACAGAACAAAAGAGATCGGTTATACGTACGTCAGTGTGTGGCATTTTGCACATCTATTTAGTTTAATATTTTAATAGATTCACTGTTTTATGCTTATTGCAACTGAAGAACTTCTCTCACCTGATGATTCTTCATTAATCGATGGACTTGCTGAGCCATGCATTAGTCGGCTTTCTGTAACGTGGCGAAGAGAACAATCATGAGCACCACTGCTGAACTCAGAAAGCAACAGTACAACCAAAATTTCTCATTGAGATTTTTCAATAGCTATTTGTTTTCATATCTAATCCATTTTGTCAAAGGGTTGTAAAAGAGCAGTTTATTTGACACATTTTGACACGGCAGGAGAAACGCAAATAGAGATGTGAGAATGATATTGATCTTAATATCCAACATGCTCGACTGCTCATTTGATCATTTCTAGCTATGTGGAGAGAAGGCTGTGTTTGGCTGTAAGAGAGAACTGTAGTATAAAGGCGGCTTCCCAGACTGCTTTGCTCTAAACAGATCTGTAATTCTATCAAATGTCCATCAGAGCCAAGATGAGGAGTGACAGAGAGAGGTGTGGAGAGAGAATGAGAATGCCAATGTCGATTAGTTGACCAGCGGGATGGCTGAGATGTCAACATGTTCATTGGCCTTTCAGCAGAATCCACAGGGCCTCTCCAGGGAGCTAATTGATTCCATTCAGGCCTTAATGGTCGGGAGGAAGGAAAGCCAACAGGGGCTGCAGCCCTTCACACATCTCACTGGGCTAGAACGCCCAAAACACGATGCTGACTTATGGACAATAATTACAGGGGCCATAACCTTCACACACTTTCTTCTGTACGGCTTCCATGTTGGTGTTTGTGGGAGTAATCCTACTACACTCCTCTACACTCTTGGGAAACTGAGGTAATAAACTCACCATCTTTCCGAATTGGGAAGTCCTCATCATCCAGTCCTGTGAAACAGAGAGAAATCAGATGCCTGTAAGACTGCCCTGAAGTGTTTGCTTCTAAGGTGTGAGTATTTTGTAAATAAAAGATAATGTTACAATGTCTGAGTTCCACTGTACAATAACACCTTTAATCTTTCAGCATTGCTATTGATTGTGGGTTTTATGAGGTCAGTTTAGGCCAAATGCCTCAGGGCAAAATATAAAAAGTACAGTAAAGAATCAATACTTTTCACACACAAAAAACAACTAAACCATATAGTACACGAATTAAGAATTGTGAGCAATAAAGCAACTGTAAGCTTATAAACAAGATACAATCAGCTGTGTAGACAGACTCTTTGTGTTGCGTGAAATTGCTTAAATTAAGTAATCGAGTAATAATGTGGGTAAAAATAGACAATTTTGCTCTTGTGCAGGCACTCTGCTGTTACAAATCAACACCATGATCAAGTCTTTCTATACTGACATGTAATTAAGCAGCTTATGTCAACAGACTTATCTAGTGCGACCCCTGACATGAGTTAATTACTTCATACATGGCCTAAACAATGTTTTTAGCCTACCACTGTCAAGAAGATGTTGGAAATCACAATAACGTGCATTATACACGGAAAACAAAACATGCTAAGGGCTTATAATGTTAAAAGGCATAATAAAAATAGAATAAACTCCAGTTAATTGACAACTTAATACATCAAATAACTCTTAATTTTTATTATTTACTGTGCAAATAAAGAAATCCAACATACCTTCACCACCCGATCCTTCCACATCATATGATAAAACTGTGTGAATAAGGAGCAGAGTATTTATCATCATTAGTTTCAAAGGCTACAAACATGGATATATTCAGACACACTTGGATGAGCGGTATGGAGGAATATGTAGGCAACAGTACGTGGGCAACTTAGATCTAACGGTGCATTTAAATGATAAAGTTTGCATCTTAGGTTTTCTGGAATCATCTATAAAAAAGGACAGCTATAGGAATGGATATGTTGTTGGTAATTTCACTTTGTTTGACTTTTCCTTGATGTTTTCCAATATGCGAATACACCTCCCCTACCGTAGCAACTACACATTAGTCCTGTTGCACAGACTACAGACACCACACACACATAGATGGGTGAGAAAAACATGCAGGCACAGGGATGCATAGGATCTGATTAGATGTTTATCACCTGAAAGCGTCACAGAGATGAGAACATACCAGTAGCAGCTGGCAGCAGCAGACACAGGAACAGCAATCGCATCATCTTCAAATGCTGCAGGAGAAGAAGTTAAAAATATCTGCTATTAATATTCAGCCACTGATGTGTGTGAAATCTTGGTGTTTTTGGTGTAGAGACTGCGATGGAAAGCAGTGGTTGTATATGCTATTGTGGCTCATGAGGTGTATATAGTTTCAGAACTGCGCTCTACCAGTAAGTGGAAAACTACAAATTTCAAGTCACCTGTTTGAACTGGTTGAAAAGTGCATGTGTGCAAATATAGATAGTAATCTGAGGTATCTGAGGGTCAGTGACTGAGAACCATTTCCCACAGTGCTCAGCAAAAAACGTTTTGGGAATACAGTTACATTGAGCTGGCAATTCAATATTTTCCCCCTGCCTATGCAAAGTCTGAGTGTGGTGCCATGTGTTGAGCAATAAGAGAAAACAGTCAAAGAACTGCCTTTTTTGTCTAATAAACTCAAAATTAGAATAGAGGAGAAAAATGAACCTAATGTCATATGTCAGCTTTAACTTATCACATAAAAATCCAAGATAGATAAGAACAAGCGACGCATTTATAATGGCTGTCAATTTTTTTTTCTTGTTATTGTTCTTGAGGAGAAATCGCACAATTTCCTCATGGCAAAAGTCCCAAAACCAGTCCTACCTCCGCCTGACATCACTACCACATAGATGTGAAACGCAGATGTTTTTAGCCCCATTGAACAAAGCCGCAGCTGTATCAAACACAATACGACTGACGATATTTTTAAATGGGAAAACATAGGAATGACCTCTGTTCCAGTGGAGGTCCCGGATAAAGCCCCATTTGTCAGATTAGTCATTAAGTTTGGCATGAGATCAGGAACCAATACTATTCATTTAATGCTAAATACTGCACACCCATTGACCTTTGTGACAAATAGTATACTTTAGAACCCTCTTCATTGTTATCCATGCCCATTGTATGCTTATTTCCTCTAAAGTTAATGACTATGTGGAAAGAACTGAAGAGACCCACATTATTAAGGTGCAGATTATCCAACAGGGCACTGAGGGATAAAAACAAGCCTCCTACAATATACTCCCACACCATTGTACAGTTGACACTCATTACTACAACTTTAGGGAAGTAGTTAATGCTCATGTATGTTAGATAAGCTCGCTGTACTGTACATTTCAACTAGATTTTCAGTTTTGGTGAATGCAAATGACTGAGAACCAGGGGCATTTAGAATAAAGATACATAACATCCGTAAATTTTTTTTAGATTTGGATGAATTTGAGAAAAAAAAAAAAAAAAAAAACGAATATGTGTAATCTTATTTTTATGTGCTGCAATACCCTCACTTTCATCCAAGACAAATGTCCACGCTGCAGGGCCACACAGGACTGAGAGGGCCCAGTCCACAACAAGATTATCTTTATGCTAAATGAGCAGAACGGTATCAAGAACTGTTTTGGTTGACTATATTGGAAAAGATGTTAATCACAAAACTGCGGCTGATTGGAGAGGGAGTGCAGTGTGGGCTGTTCTGGCCTCTTGAATAGCTGCAGTAAATCTCCAAACGCAAACAGTCTAAGAAGCTGCAAATAAAATCCCCTTCTGTATCCAATTTGCTTTTCAGAGTCGCTTTGGGTGAAATAATAAGCTGATCCAATTTGAAAATATTTATCAACCCAGCCCGCTGCCTCTGTATCAAAACGGCTCCTGACGCCTGTATTATTTTTCAAATTGGGTAATATATTCTTGTACATCTGAATGCCGATTGAATTTACTCTTTAATACCAGACCCAATTTGCAACATATAATAATCAGTGGCTTGCTTACAAAGTAGACATGCCGGCTGTCCTCAGGCTACAAATGCAAAGATCATAGAAAATAAATACAAAAAAATGACAAGAAAGGCATACAGTGCACTTTAACTGGACTGTGAATGCCTCTTGTTTTTGTTTCATTTCCCCAACGCAGCTTTTCACTTAGAGGATTAACCCTGAACCTCATACCTGTCTGGCTAGGCTGGCTCACACAACACTAAAACCTTGTTTAGCAGATTTAATTTTGAACAGTTTCCAGTGCTTCCAATCAAGTTCAATCTATGTAAACAAAATACACAGCAACAGATTTACGTGTGCATAAACAGAAGCGCATGCAGAGACACTGACTATCCCTTTCTTATCTGCCTGCAAAGATAGTAACCTCATGCTCAGCCACTGTGCATCACTGACAAGACTGACACCAGCGATAAAGTCACTAACATGAGCAGATATCAGAATGTAGTCCACAGAGCACACGGGGAAGCAAATAGAAGAACAAGGAATTGAGAATTTGAAGATTTTAATGACTGTCAAAGCTAAAACCAGCCTTTAAGAAATACTGAGCACTAAAGACAACAAAGAAAAGGAGAAAGTGCGAAAAAGAAAAGGCTCCCAGGTCATTTGTTATTCATTGCCATTCAATTTCATAAAAGTGGTAGCTTACTCTGGTTCAGTGAAGAGAGAAAATATTCTCATTGAAATGTTTACTCAAGTCTGCCATCTCCACAGGAGTTGTTTATCTAAGTAAGTTTGATGCAAGTTCTTTTTCTCATATCTCAAAACATAACATACTTTGCTGTGCCACTGGACCACAAAGTAACAAGGAAACAAGCAATAAAATACCAAAAAAAATAAATAAAAAAAGACAAACTCACAGTACCTCAGTCACCAGAAAGCATGCCACTGCGCAATCCACTATCAATAAACAATGAGTCTGACAAGTGAGCAGCTATTTCCAATACAAAAGTGTTTTGTGTGTGACCTGTTGAGCATGAGTCCAACAGTAAAACAACTAAGAGGATATGAGACTGTGTCTGACAATGATAGTCTCCTTGGTGACATATCCTGTATTTGCAACCCCCCCCCATCTCTCTCTCTCACCCTTCCCTTGCTTGTATGTTAAAAAAATCTAAACTCTGTGAACACACGCAAGATTGAGTAATCGTGGTTGTAAAAGTTGTAGTTTTAACCTCTGATGCGACTGTAACATCAACAACCACATCAAGACATGCAGGGCACGAGCACGTACACCTCAGGTTTACTTTTTATCAGATGGAGACAAAGCTGTTGTATTTTGTTTTGTTCACAGCATTATCACAAGACAAGATATAACCCAGTCAGAGAGCGGTCAGAATCCAATCTGTCTTAACTGCTGCTTCATTATAAAAGCAAACCATCAAACCCCTTTTTTTTTTAAATATAATCCTTGCAAAGATTTAAAAGGTTATAAATGGTGCCCTTTTGTCACCTCTGTCAACAACACTTTACGCAGAATAATACTTGAGATAAAAAGGCATTCTAGAGCATAATGTGACAGGAAGTGAGAGAAGAGGGTGCTGCATTGTTAGTATTTTTATTTATTTATTTATTTTTAATTTACAGCACCATCACCTTGTGTAACCTGCTCCCATGAGGAAGAACTCCACACATTTTAATCAATGAAATGAAATTAATGTCACCTTGACTTATTGTACAACTAAGAGAACTGCTTTGTCTACATATTAAATTCTTTCCCTCAGAGAAATGCACAGAAAACGACCTTACATGATGGTCATAAAAACAAAACCTACTGATAATATTTACACCTACCAATAGAGAAGACAGACAGTTGTTTAGTTTAAGGCGTACTCCGTTGGAGATATTAGGTTTTTATAACCATATCCTTGTGTTCCTTCTTGTTCTCTGTCCTAACACCCAGCTGCTGCAGACCGGTTTCACATCAACTCAGACGTGTCACACACACACTCACACACGCTGACAGGAAAAGCTGCGTGGGCCAAGTTTAGGGCATTTTCTCACCTACCAGGGGATTCACAGCCACCTCATTTTTTTTTTTTTTTTTTTTTTGCTTTGAATGGCCTTTTTCATTTGGTTTGCCACAGCGGAAAATACATGTGCGTTGATTCAGAACTGAAGTAATGTCAGTTTCCTGAAAACGGTGAGGTTAAGAAACGATAGCACACAGATACATGTTAAATAAGCTGATGCACACTGTGATTATTTTCTGCCAGGGTTTTAACAATAAAAGATGAGTCAGTTTTTTTTTTTTGCCACTTGCCACAAATAAGTTAACAGTTACCTGACCGTTTTTTTTATGGTTGATGTTAAAAATAAAATGCTAATTATGCTAATATGGTAATGCGAACTGAAGGTGTCGACAGATGATGACGTCAGTATGGTCTAAACGAGTCTCATATCCTTGAATTATTTTAAGATATATATTAATATGTAAATATTATGTAAAGTCAGACACCCCATTGTAATTGTAAGTCTGTTATTACATGTTTTATTCACCAAGAGAGCAGCATTGAGTACATTGTTAACTTATTATTATTGTTTGGTAAATCCCATATCCATAAATGTAAAGTGTTGAAAATGACCCCCAGTTTACAAAGACTCCTGGCTGAATTTGAAAAGTAGATTTGCAGTATTAAGCTTATAGACTCTCCCAAATGTGATAAGACTGTCAAATTATATGAAGAACATTTTACTGAGAACTAATGTTTAAGAATCCCTTTGTATGTTTTTTTTTTGTTTGTATGTTAAGATTGTTGTAAGTTCTTGGGGCCTTGTCAATTGTATGTTTGATCTTTGTTAACTTTAATCTTTGAAATAAAGGTTTAAATAAATGAATTATTTTTATTTTATTATTTATTTATTTATTTTGCAGACCATCTTGTCTTTCACAGCGTATTCCTTCCTTGATTTGTAGAACCTCTATCTCACACTAACAGCAAAAGCAATCCTTTCCCAGTTGTTTCACTCATGTCACTTCTTGTGATTAATGCACTCTGTCCCATTGTGTGGCCCCCAGGATTTGGCAAGTAGTATGTTTATAGGCTATTTTTATTTTAGTAAGAGACAAGTGGTAATAGAGGCAAACAAAGGTCACTGGTGTGAGTATGACTAGTTTTTCAGCATTAGTCCAAATATTCCCCCATTCAGGCTTTGCCCATTATTTGCACTGTTTTACAAATGGGTTTTTGCCGCACACTTTGATTATTCATCCTTTACTTGCAGCACAAGTCTCAACAGTTCTGCTGTCTACTTTAAGAAGTTCTGTTTGTCTAGTTTTGAGTGATTAATGGGGTGTGGCTATGTTTCAGCTTTTGAAACAACAAAAGATACTAATCTGTACACAGTTTAAGAGAACTGTGGTGAATAAATTAGTATCTTGAGAAACTGCCAGTTGTCTTTTCTCAGACGAATGAGGACATGTGAAATCATCTTAGAAGTAAGAAGAAAAACTATTATACTTTACCTTTACTTTACCTTGACTAAAGTCTCTTAAAACTTCTACTAAGAGTTCAGAATCATACCATTCTTATGCAGCACACACACTTACAACTGTACCATATGTTCTTGGGTATAAATACCAACAGGCTGTGAATTAACCTGTTTAAAATTGCACAACAGATTTTAACAATTAACCCCACATGTACAAATAAAATAAATCAAAAGGTGAACTCACTTTTATAATAGGCCGTTGTTCTGAGTTGTCTCTATGCACTGCTGGTATGTCACTTCAGCGCCAAGATCCTTGTTATCATGGAAGCTGTCAGAGTTTCTGTGCAGGTTAATACAGGTGTACTTAGTCAAGAACCAGGAACCATGTTCTTCATTGGCTGCTTAGCCTGTTGAAATCTGACACCACCGGTCTTATCTGTGTTACACAAGTACACTGACTGCATACTGGGAAACTTTACAACTGCTCACAGAAGGTAGTTGCATTTACTTAAGCAAAGCATTGTTTATGGCCCCAAAACATCATCTGCTGTCAGAGAAGTTCATCTTTCACCAAATCCTATTATTGAATGGCCCATATCGTTGTCTTGCAGCTGTAGAAATGTGTAGTAGGAACTTAATTTCATGGTCTCCTTCTGCAGGGTTCTCTTGGTAGGAGGTTTCTGATGATGTTTCCCCCTCATAATGACCCATCCGGTAACAGCCCCTGATTTTTGGGTCGCAGTAACAGTGAAGGCTCAAGAAAGAAATTTTCTGCAACACATCTTCTTCTCAGTCAAAGACATTTGTCCTCTCCACTGTCTGAGAGGCCAGTGTGAGTGCTCCTACATCCTCAGCGTACACTCTCCAAACTTCCCCTATCCAGACTATTGTCAGACAGAAATGCATCAGTGGGTATTTCCCTTGGGGGATGTGCACTCTGAAGACAGTATGTACCTGTGTGTAGTGCAAGGTTATTATCGTTAACGAAAACTAACGAAATAACGAAAACTAGAATTGTAAAAACATATTCGTTACCTGAAATAAATAAAAACTATAATTAAAAGAAAAAAATTATAACTAACTGAAACTGTACTGTGTTTACAAAACTAACTAAAACTTATAAAAATTATAGATAAAATTCCCTTAGTTTGCGTCTTTGTCAAAGTCGGATTGATATGAAATCGATTTATTTCCCTCAAGCAATTTTGGCTAACGGCACCATATGATATTTAACGGTCCGTCACTTCTCACCACTTGTCGTTTAGAGTCGTCTTTTGGTCCCCACTCTACCTGGAAACATGGAGACTAAAGTTGGGAGAAAGCAGCAGAGTCCTGTCTGGGATTTATTTGAATACGACGGCAAGGAAGATAAAAGATATAAAAAAAACCACCTAAAACTAAGCATTTAGAAAATAACAAAAATTAATAAAAACTAGCAAACCTGCTCTAAAAATGAATTAAAACTAACTGAATTAGAGAAAAAAAAGTCTAAGCTAAATAAAACTAAAGTATAATGACAAATCCAAATCTATTATAACCTTGGTGTAGTGTGTTGAAGTCGGATACAGGGGTGCTGGTGCAGATAATTTACCTTTAGTACAACTCCATCCTCTCAGGCTCAGACTGTCCCTTAACAAGAAGTCAGTGTTGTAGTTAGTTTAACCTGCTCTAAATACACTAATTAGGTATGCTTGTATGGAGTTACTGAAGTGGAGCCACTCTCTCATTGAAGGAAGAAATATCAGCTTCCTGTTGTTGTTGTTTCAACTCTAATCTTTATATCAGTAAAACTCAAGAAGAAGTGTGTTTCTTGTTGGTACTATTGAGAAAGTCATTAAGGCTGCAACCTCAGATAAAAATCATTACAAGAAGTCACAGTCCTCTTCAACTAATTTTCTTCAGATATGACAATGTACTGTATTCTTCAATCTCTAACATTTCCACAGATGATATCTGCCAGACTTCATGTTAGCGATATGACAGAGCAGCAAAATAACAGCACACACACACACACACACACACACACCAGAGATTCAAAATATTATGTTAAATTCTCTGAGGAGTCCATATTTGCTCATCTGTCTGTCACTGCAAAACCAAGTTCCCCTCAAACAGATTCAGACATGATGCACTGTCTGAGTATCTTGAATTGTGTGGAAAAACTAATTATTTAGGTTTTTCAAATGACTTGCCTGGGTTTGAAAGATGCATTATAAATAACCTACTTCTTGCAGATACAGTTTAAGCAGTGGGTGACTGATGATCTGCACATTTACATCTAGATGTGTTTTTTCAGCCACAACTTCTTGTAAAGAATGACACAGCGGTCACAAACGGAAATTCCATATCAAAGATGCAAAAACAACTACTCTTTGAGAAGTAAAATATGTTCTGCATGAGGTGACGTTGCATTTTCAGCAGAAAAGGCTTTGTACTTCAGGGGAACAGGAACTGCACCTTTGTTAAAAATAACTTGAGTGGTTTTTAATGCCTCTTCCACTACAGATCAATGTAATACATAGTAGATTTAAAGAGTGCCATTATCTGTCATGCATACAGATATGAAGCAGGAACTTTGATATCTTCAGAGGATAAGAAAACAGAAGTTGCAATAAGAACATAAAGGAAGCAAAAGAATAAGATTTTTTTTTTTTTTTTTTATGATTTCACTGTATATCATAGTATTTATTTTTTATTGACTGGCTGCATTCTTTGTAGCTTATTTTACTGTTAGGAGTACATAGAATATAAAAATATTTTAATTTCCCCATGCATAATATGTAGTTTGATTTAGTATAGGTTCTACTTGGTCTCAGAAAATGATATAATATATGTTGTAAAAGTATGCCTAGAGTACTCACAGAATGTATAAACAGTTTTCATTTTCATTCACCAAGACATAGTAAAACCCAGCGTAGAAATAAATAGATCTGCCAAAAACTGTAAGTAAGTTGTGGTTAATTGCTGTTTTATAAAGCTATAATAATTTCTAACAAAGGTATGGGACCCCTCTTTATATTCTACACAACGCTTTGAAGCACTTCTAGTGGCAAAAAATATAATTTTCCTTACAGGAAACAACTGTATGCCAGTTCATACAATAGATCATCCACCACTGCCTTGAAGTATTTAAGTAAAACATATCATTTTATAACCAATTGTTCCTGCATTTGTGGTCTGCTTTTGACTTTACATGGAAGATGAATGGACAAAAGGCAAACGTGGAACAAACACCTTTTCACTTTTATCCAGGTGGCTCCAGTATCATTTTAGACTCTACGTTTGGCCTAGTTCTGCAGTATGACTGGGACCACCACCTTGAGGTTGAAGTAAGCCCAGAGCTATTTGGCGTTATGTGTGGTCTGTGTGGAAATGCCAATCACAGCTCTTCCTCTAATGAGGCGGATCCAACCCAGGCAATGGATTTCACCCCCCCATCACTGTTAAACGCTGACACAAGCTCCTCTTATATAGGGGATTGCGGTATTTCAGGGAATAAAGGAAATTTCATGGAGGTTGGCTGCACTCTATTACAAAGGAGCGATGGACTTTTTGCAGAATGTCACTCACATATGTTGAGCCATTTGTTCATAGTTGTATGAACAATGTGTGCGTCCTTGGAGTTGCTTCTTATATGTGCAAGGTCTTGAGTGCATACGCCAACATCTGCCAGCTGCTCTCGAACTAGAGAACCTCAGCCAAATGCCATAATTTTTAATATTAATATTAATTATTTAATAACATTTTATGGAGGGATGTTATCGTTGTGTTCTTTTCAGAGCTGTGTCATGTCCTATAGACAGCAGCTATGAGACATGAGGTCCTCTCTACCCTACTACCTGCACTAATCCAAAGTACCATCTTAATTGCTACCTAACCTGCGTGGAATCATGCCAGTGCAACAGGGCATATCTGTTGAGTGGCAGGTAGTATGTACCACATGTCAAGTGTGGTTGTGTCTGCCAAGGTTCCTACTATCGACCCAAAGAGAACTTATGGATCGATGAGCAACACCAGAAGAAATGTGTCCGCTAACCTAACTCCAAGAAGGTCAAGAGTACTCCAGAGCAGTGTTCATTGTGTTTAATGGTGTGCTGGGCAGCCCCCTCTAGAGTGTAGCAAGAGGAGATCCTCACTATACTACTTTTGATGGATGTAACTTTGATGTTTATGGCAACTGTACTTATTCACATCTCACTGCCCCAGTTGGGAAAACCCAGAGGACTTGAAAGTGGAGGAGCAAAATCAAATGAAATATCCTTTCAACATATCAGAATGATGTCTCTGGTTATTCCACTGAGATTTCACTCTGTACTAACAGGGTCAACGTAGGTTTATTACAATAGGATAGTGGTGGATGGATTGATCTCAATATCGATAGTATTGATACCAAGTCAGTATCGGTGTCAGATCGATACTAGCGTGGTGAGATCGATACTTTAGTTTCAGTTTTTCTCACGTACGCATTGCTGCGGTTTCGCCAAAGAAGCGACAACCAGGTTGCCGGACTCACTGCTTCTGACTTAGTGCGGAGCAGGCACACTTTGCTTCTCCTCTCCCCTCTTGTGTTTCGATGTTGTGCCGTCACATGACTCAGCAGTACAAAGCAAACAAGCAAGCCATCAGCTCAGGTGTGCCCGCCCACCAGCACACGCACAACGCATGCACAGAGCAGAAGAATGGCATGGAAGAGGAGTGCCATGTGGTTATATTTTCAGGCTAAAAATGACACAACAGCAAGATGAATAATTTGTAAAAAGGCTATAAGGTACAGATAATTTTGATTACATTTTTGGATTGCAGTTTCTGAACACTACCTGAAAAAATTTGTTTTAATTTATTTTCCAGTGATCATTTTGTGCACTTTGTTAATTTAAGAAAAAAAATTCCAGACATTAAAATGTATGGGGACAAATTGTTTTGTTACTGTTCTATTGTTTCTGAAAAAAAAATTATTTTGATAATAAAGTATTTTCTATTAACTTATAAACTAATAAACTGCCTTAATTCTGTCCTGGGTTTTAACTATTTAATAATAAAAAGGGAAACATCACAAAACACTTAAAGGTCATGAAAATGAATTGAGATTTAGCAATTTGATGATGCATCCACCTTAATTATTGAAACGTATTGGTATCAGTATCGATGTCAGCGATACTGGCCCTGTATTTACTTGGTATCAGATTGATACCAAAAAATGCAGTATCGCACACCACTACAATAGAACAGTACATGAAGACAAAAGTATAAAAGTAGTTTAAGCATGGCTGTGATTATTAATATTTCAGGTAAATGTTCCATTCCTGCAGTTTCCTTCTGTTTTGAGCCAGGGCAAAGTATAGGTCTACCTGACTGGAATATCAAAACGCATGGAGAAATAGAGACTTTGGCATTATTGTGACATACAGCACAGATATTCCAACTTTCCAAATGCTGAGGGTCTACTCTGGTTCTCTCTGTGGCTTGTGTGGGAACTTTAATGCTAACCTGGATGTTGACCTCTTGCCTGAGGCTGACTCTTATTTATCAGGCTGTTGATAGTGGCAAACCAGCAGCGAATGTGAATGTGTGGATGTGATTATGAACAGTTTGTTATGCACAAAATATGGCTCTTTATCGAGGAAAAGAGTTCTATAGATTCTTACTGGATACCGAGGGAGCATTTCAGAACCGTCACACAACTTAAATCCACAAATGACTGTGATTTCTCTTCCCTCTGGGTCGTGTTCTGTCCACCTATATTGCTGCAGGCCAAAAAAAAAAGGGAACTATAGTAGAGGCACGGAGATTTTACAACTTGTACCGTAAAAAAAAAAATCTGTAGGGTGGTTGTTTAGTGCTTGTTAAGAAATGAAATTCTATCCTACCTGTTGGACAATAAAAATATTAAAAAACATGAATATTGACTGTGCTCCCATCATATAATTGTCAGCACAGAAAACCTCAAATCGTCCATGAACTGCAAAGAGGTCTGTTTCTGTGAACCTTTTCCAAAGTGGTGGGCAACGTGTGCCAAACTCTGAATGTGGCTGCATTTACAATGAAGTTAACTATGACCTGCATTAAAAGTTCTACCATGGTGAGCACTGTCAGCTGCATTTCATCTGCGTGAGCCACAATCAAATGCAATGTTAAAACTACACATGTCCAAATGGAACAGCATGTGCCATCTGCGATGACTGTCAAGTACGCAATGCACCACAACCCTTTTAAAAACACAGTTCTGGATGGCAGACACTTCTACAGTGATAATAGATACAGCCTTGACTTTAATAGGGGAAGCTGTGGTAATGTTCTGTTCCAAGTTTACAACAAAAAAGAGCGGAGCCCCACTGTTATCATGCAAGAAGGTCAACTCAACCTGAGGGTTTATGGAGGGAATGTAAGTGAAGATAAACTCATGTAAATATACAATAGGGTGGTCCTCATTTTTTAAGTTTTCGTTTTTAAATCTCTGACCCCCTGAACTGAATTCTTATGAAGAGAAAATGTGTTTTACAATTTTTGGTGGGATTATCAAAAGGTTTACAGGTAGGTCAAACAGGTTTAAATTTAAGGTGTTCATTGTTTTTTTTTTTTTTTTGTGATAAATCAGTAACAGGTATCATGATAGTGTTTTTGGGACTTGATCTCAGAAAAAGTGAAATATTTTAATTGAAAAGCAGTGTTAAGTACATTGGAATCCATAGCAGATATCTGCCATTATCTGGATCTCATACAATATAATGTTTAAATAACCACTGTCCCATGTCTCCAAAGTTGAAATGCAGTTTATCAGAATAGCTGCAGTTCTGCTTGATATAGGTTCTACAAAGTGTTTGGAATCACTACATTTGACAAAATTGCAGTGAGTGCACTGAAAGTGACATTGAGTATTTCAGTACTGTAGGTGACACCATCTATCTTTCTTTTTAACTGAAAGATGGCATCAACATCACAAAAGTGTTACTTGTCATCTGTTGAAAACATTATTATTTGGATTAAATTTATGTAGCGCTTTTCTAGAAATGCATACTCCAAGTGCATTCAACGGATCCATTATTCATTCGCTCTCACTCTGGTAGTGATAACTACATGTGCGCCAACAGCCCCTCCGACCACCACCAAACATTCACACACATTCATACACCAGTGTGAGTGACACCTTGTCTATCATTTCATTTCCAGGTTAACTGTGTCTAGAAGGGTCTTCCAGCCCAAACAGAACACAATAAAATACCTGTCATGGTTTACAAAGTCATGTTGTTGAAGATGCTGGAGTAGTTGTAACTGACGGCCTTATTTGATACAAATAATAATACCTCCCTCCCACAGAAAAAAATATGTGGCTCACTTGGAAATATCAGCGGTCTTGCCTCAGATGATGAACACAGGCCAAATGGGAGTCTTACCATAACATTTCCAACTTTGCATCTTCCTGGTCATTCTCCTGCAAAAATTTGTGCTGAACAATGTGATCTTTGTTCAGTGTGCAATTCCACCAGAGCAGCTGACTTTGAATCTGAATATGTCTGTGGTATGTTGCTAGCTCCTGCAGGGTCATCCAGTGGTCTCTGCTTCACTGACCTAAAGCCCCTCTTTAAGTCTTGTTTGAATGACTTATGCATAACTAATGGAAATGGCAAATTGTTTTGCAATTGGTTGAGAGACCACATTTTTGTGTGCCAAGAAGCAGTAGCTGAGGTCAGGCCTCGGCAGGGGGAAGGTGCTGTGAGTATTATCAGTCACAGCTCTCTTACATGAACATGTAGGCTTTCATTAGTCTGTCATTGTGTGCCAGTGCATGTAAATTATACAGAAATCTGGCAAGTTGACTATACAGAGCTGCCAAAGTGATGAAAGTTTGACTCTAAAATATATAAACCCTTTTCTCCTTCCCACAGCACTCTCATGCCCTAAAAACTCTTCCTACAATATATGTGCTGCTGCTTGCCCAGAGTTCTGCACTACTTTGAGATCCCCTGCCCACGGCCTTATTATGAGGGATGTCTTTGTGACTGGATACTTGCAGAGCAGAAACGGCTGCATCAAAGCTAAGCAATGTTGTGGCTTCTACCATGGTCACTATTCTGAGGTGAGGACTTAGACATTGTGGAGCTTAAACTTTCATTTATAGTATTTGGATGCATTGCTTTTTAAATCTGCAGCATGTGACGCATCTTTGAGTTCTGATAAAACAGCTGGCTTGATATCATTGTTGTGACAGATCTGCATCATGTGACCACAAAGCAGGTGCAGCTGTAAATATGTTTCCAAGTAAGGCCTAATAAGACATGCCTAATTTATTCCAGTGTCAATAACATGACTCATTAAAGGCTTGGCTGAACATGTATATGCCTCACCTGTGGATGTGCTATGACTAATCACAAAATCCTAGGTTTGTTTGCTTTTTGTTTTAAAGAACAGTTTGGTACTGCACACAGTGACTCACTGTTCTCTGTAGATTGGGGCGATATCATAGCAGAGGGATGCTCTGAGCAGTGTTACTGCTCTGCCACCGCCACCATGCACTGAGCCAGCCTCTTACCCAGAGGGAGAGAGCTGCACCTTTAACAATACCTGGGGCTGTGCTGAGAGAGTTAGGAGAGCTGGTTCTACTGGGTGGGTTGACAATTCCTAACAGACTAACTGTTGTTCTCTAAGCTGAACAATAAACGCTCAAACCATTGGTGTCATCGGATTTTGTCACATTATTTTTTATATTTGAGTGCTATTTTTAACCTTGTAGAAACCACCAAGGGTTTGTTTCCCCCTTGTTTATTTACCTTCTGGTTTTCCAAATGAAGTTTATTCAAGTTTGACATGGTTCATAATACTACAAGAAAATCTTTTTTTGTATATAATGTAATATTTGCACTTGCACACTGTTCAGTTAATAGGTTCAGGTTTTACCTAAAGCCCTATTCGCTTAAGACTCATACTACCTGTGAACCCCTAGTAATGTGGAATAATTACAGAGTAGTCTGTGATCTAAATTACTGGTGAATCTGACAAAAAAAATTCCATCGCAAAGTACCTGTGGTATTTCAGCAACACAGAGGGCCTGTGATAATATTAGTCCAAAGTGACGTCTCTGTCATTTTGGTTAGTGTTGCAACATTTTTATTTCCTGGTTGAGAAGTAGGAAGGCCGTGCTGGTAATTATAAGTGAATGTTTAAAAAGTGTTTTGGGAGCCAATTCAAGAGGCTCTAATTGCAGTACGTAAGGATATTCACTGAAATAAAAAAATAGGCCCTTTAGAAAACTGGTATCTCAAAAAATAGATTGCATGCATGGCTGCAAGAGTAAAGAACATTTTTCTATCTTATTTGTAAGTGGTTAGCCTTGACACCAGAACTGGGGAATAATGTCAGTAATTTCAAATAAAAACTTCAAATAAAAACTTTATTAAAGTCTATCCTGTGTACATGCACCACATGAAAACACACAGTGTTAATTCCAAATCACTGAAAGCCCCTATAGAATTATATTCGCGCAGGGAGAGGGAGGTTGAGTGAGAGAGGGAAGGGGAAAGTGAGCGAGCGCAGCGGTCTGTTTGTGCGCCATGGAAAGAATTTGTGAGAGAACATTATGAGTAAAACTAACATGCAAACGCATTTATGGAGCACAATATCGATTTTTGTTTGCTCAAGCGTAATTTCTTTTTGAAATATAATTGATGTGCTCGCAAAATATATTTTTATGTGCTCAAAATCTCTACTTGTGTGCTCAGAATCTATCATTGCTCGCTCAAGAAACTGGCACAAATATAATTCCATAAGCCCCTGGGTTATATTAGTAACATCCATTAGAAGGTTTAGCAACTGGTAATGACACCCTCTTTTCAATTCCTTGTTTTTTAGGTGATGAAATCTGTAAAACCAGAGACACTGGTCCAGTGGCGGTTTCTGGCATTACGTGCACAGGGCGGCATTGCTCTGGGGTGGGGGTGGGGGGGTACGCATCCCAGAAATGGGAGTGGTGTGTGTGTGGGGTGGGGTGGGGTGGGGGTGTTATGTTATTGTAAAGTATCACAACAGACCTGTATGTGGAGGATGTCACGTCCTGAAAATAAATTTGCGATGGGGGTGGGGGCAACGGGGTGTCTCACACAGGGTACCATTCAAGCTACCACCCCCACTGCACTGGTCTGTTGAAAATCTTGTGTTGGGAACTGGGAGGCAGCCATTTCAAAGGAGACTACACTTTGACTGTGACCCAAACAAGATGGGTTGGGCAGTGGCATCCTGGGATCATTTTTAGGCCCGGGAGTTTCATATCCACCCAGCCCACAGACAGGGATAATACTTATGGGTTAGCCGTTTTTCAAGTTATAAATATGGACACACTGTGCACAATAATAATGTGTGGACATCTGTTTCACGCACTGGGACCATCAGTAAGACACTTACATCAATTAAATCCACTGTTTATGTGCTGTCCAAAACAAGTAGCTATCATAGCTCAAAGTCAAAAGTTAAAACAAGAAAAGTTTCATAAACTCACCACATGCACGCCCCTCCCTAACATCAGTGACATCATCACTTTCAACTTGGCTTTGCTGCTCAGATGCTACAAAAAGCATGCAATTAAAGTATTGGTAGACTTATAATTTTATCTAAATTATGCATTGTTACATTATTAATATTTTTTCACATTTATAAAATGATATACAGTATACTACGGCATTCATTCAATAGAGGGTATGCATGTGACGTCAGTCACCGCAGCGGAAGTCACCACGGTTACATCCACTGAGTGGCAGAAAGAGGGAGATGAGTAGCGGCTTTGGCTTGAATACTGCGAACAGTACTCAAAAACAAAACGCAAAACAACTGCGATTTAGAACAGTCTAAAAAATGGGGAAGAGCTGTTGTGCCATTGATTGCACAAATAGGTTTAAAAAGCACTCAGAGCTATCGTTTTAGCGGTGACCTAAAGCCAAAGACAGAAGAAGCAGATGGATCGCAGCAATTCGTAGAAATAACTGGAATCCAGGCAACGAAACCTGGATTTGTGGTTGCCATTTCGTGTCAGGTAACGTTAATTTATGCTGTGTTCTTGCGTAAAATCATACCTTAAATTACATATCGTTTTGGCTAACATTACTTCTTAGTAAAGCTCTTACTGTTAGCATCTGTCATTTAGTTCTATGTTTGATAACTGAAATGTTTTTGTCTTCAGTTGTGTGATTCTGAACCTTGTGCTCTACATGATTTGTAAACTAGCTTAAACTGAGGCTAACCTAGTTTTCCAAATAAGGGGGTACTCCAGCACAAAGCTGCTGTAGCTGTATTGGATCAAGTATTTGATGTTAACTCTTCTTAAATCTCCACAGTACCAGTAGATCATACACTCACTTGGGTCAGTACTAAGGGTTCAACTCCAGTAAATCAGTAGTGAACTGTGAGCACTACTGTTGGGCCTTTACCTTGGCAATCACCGCCAAGAAAATACGTCTGCACTGACAGAAAACCTCAAAAACAATAGTATGTTGAATTAAAGCACTCACCAGCTGTAATCCTCTAATTAACGATGACGAGGATGTCAACAACTCTTTGGCTTTTGTATACTTTCAGGCTTTGCATTGTGGATTTTCCCGTCGTTGAAATCAGGTTCATATAAATGTCAGGATACGTGGTTTCTGGACACATATCAATGTTTGTAGACCACTGGTTGTTTGGTAGGTTGTATGGATCCATGTCGAGTCCAGTTGTCTTTAATTTCATGTTATATTCCACATTTTTCCCGGTCTCACTGTAGTTACTGCTATACTCCGCCATGTTGAGCCGGTTTGTTTTTGCCACTCAGTCTGACCTAGAGGGGCGTGGCCCAGGGGGGAAGTGACATATGTGCATTCCCTGTATACTGTAAAGCCTATTCAGAGCATCCAAGCCTGGTATTAGCTTATATTAATTAGCCTATACCCCCGGCCCTGCTCCTTTACCATTTCCCTCTTCTGTCTGTCTTCTTGAAAATATTTCTGTGAGCTTCGCACACTTGGCATCATCCTCCTCTAAAGCCTTTCGCTTTCTAATTCTGGCTTTTTCAGCCCCACCTAGCCTTTTTCTGTCCATCTTTTCATGGGCCCCGGGCCAATCCTCCTCTTCCATACAGCCAGCCTCAGCCAGGAGCTTGCCAATATATTAGACTCAACCAACTTTAACAAGTGCAGGGATTTCAACATGTAACAGTATCTGCCTATCTCAGAAGTGCGATGCGAAATGAGTATTCTCAGTCATTATTTGCTGGCTTTTCATAATTAAAAACATTTTGAAATCTTCAATAATGTCTTATATTTACGAAACAGCAGCCCAGGCTACTTGTTGCAGCCCAGTTGAATAAATAGCCCAACCGTTAGGGGCCATATATATATATATATATATATATATATATATATATATATATATATATATATATATATATATATATATATATATATATATATATATATATATTTATAATTTTTCTCCCCTTGTCAGCCCAAAAGTGCAGCGGCCCATTGGGAAACCTCCCAACTTTCTTGATTACCCAGCATGCCACTGGGTTGGGGTACAAAAGGACAGGGCCATTAATGATATTTCCTATTTTAAAGCCATTGTGAGGGTGTCCTGGTGGCCCCCCTGGTGGGGTAAGTGCCACGGACACTTCTGACTTGATGTCATTTGCCTCCCATACACTCTTTTGTCACATTTCCTGTCTCTTTCTACTTGATGTATGCAATAAATACACAAACACCCAAAATAAATCTTGTCAAATCAATGTTACCATCTGCAGATAAAGAAAGGCGTATGTTTGGACACGTGTGAAGAATAGTCACGTCATAATTCTTGCCTCACTCTAAGATAAAGATCGTTTTTGTTTTGTTTTTTAATTGTGGGAATAGATGTCATTAATTTAAAAACAATGAGATTAGAAAGTGTTTTGCCCTCTTCCCACAGATAAATGGCCAGATACAACTCCTGCCAGCGACTCTGCACTTTGGTTTGGTGATGATTTATCAGAGAGATTTGTTTGTTGTCGTGGACACTAATCTACTGGTCCAAATAAAGAATGGCTGCAGTCCTCCTCTGTAATGCAACAGGAGTTTAAGGTATTTGTGGAAATAATAATAATAATAATATCAAAGAAAATGATGGTGTTGATGCAAAGACTTTTGGTTGGAGCTGGAGAATGCTCTATCATGAAGGTCATTTGCGAGATATATATCCACACTGCTCTATTAATCAATTATAGAGACAAAGTCCTACCCCTCGTCAGTATCGAGAGTCAAATCATTTGTTGATTCCATTTGAATTCCATCACCATTTGCACATTAATCAATGTCAATTTGAACCCATAAAGATTCAAACAGCCACCATCGACCAAAAGCATTTACTGATGTAAACTGTTTAATACCTGTTGGTCCACTAATCCTATCAATATATGTAAATAATTGGTGTAAAATACAGTTTGTCATCTTTTCATGGCCATCAGATAAATTTAGATGTTCAGAGGCTCTGTAGTGAATGTGGAAATACCATCAACTTCTGCCACATTGATTAAAACCCCTGGAGTTTAATCAATGTGGATGGAGACTCTGGGTTTATGTTCAGTTAATGATAGATTTTGTAGATAGATTTTTTCTCCATTTATGACATTCTGACAATCAACTTTAAGCTTTTATGAACATCTACATGATCAGTAAATTAAATATGGGACAGCACCTGATTTTCATCAAAAAAATGCTAAATACAGAGGTTAATATTGGAATAAACTGATAAATCACTTAAGAAAGGTTAAATAGAGAGAAAAATTCATTTGGGAACCGACACAAAAGTAGCACTGGGTCTTTATGGGTTAATTTTACCAGTAAAGAAAGTTGGCAGGCAAGAAAGTTTACAGCAGGAATAAAAAAGAAACATCTAGTTTTGTGTTGTTTATAATTAAATAGATGTCATATTATATTGAACACCAAAACAGATGCTCCTTTGGTATATTTTATATTAATCTTCCAGAGTGAGGTAAAAGAAATTATTAAATGAGGTGAAAAATCATACAAGGTAAGTCTTTGGTGGCTCTGAATAAATCATGGAGGATGATGTGACGTCATCTCCATGACTTTTGAAAGTGTAGACTTTTTATTTACATATTTTTGCACTCTAATAGTTCAACACCTTACCCCAAACTGCAACATTCTTGACTTGTGAAATTACATGTAAGTTAACAAACATCATGTAAGTAAATGATGACATAATTCAAGCAGAACCAATAAAATGTCTTGCCTCTCATCACTGACTGTAGTACATTTTCTTCCAAAATAAGGTCCTACAGGCTGTAGCCAGACAGTGGATCTACCTGCATGACTCCTGGTTGTATCAAAACCCCTTCTACCTATGCCTGGAAATAATTAAACCCTCTGAAATATACAGAGCAGTTAGTACCTTTGATTTGTGCTCCAGTCATGACACTCGGAGGGCTGTCTGCTTGATCTCTGATTACTGCGCCGCTTTCTGCCAAAAGGCCTGGATCCAGATCAGCAAGTGGAGGAATAGTAATTTCTACCCTCAAGCATAAATCTGTTACTTCCTGTTAAAATGTTTTGTACAAATTAAGACCTTTGTTACAGGTGTCTTGTCTATTTTCATTTTCATGTGTCAGATATGCATTACAAATAACTACACACACATCTACACACTCAAACTGTCATTGTTGTAAAGTCCCCCATCTGCTTCTTCCTAAACTATGTATCAGTAAAAAGTGATTTTGCTCATTTTTTGTCCCTGTGTATGTTTTTCTTGATATATTGTTCATCATACTTTCGTGCTTCCTTCTCCTGTCAGCCATATCCTGCCCACAGGAGTCTTATGACACACCATGCCCTGGAACATATGAGGTCCCATTTAATTCAGGACCCTTCCTTATGTGGAGACCTGCCAGTGTGATGCAGGTTTCATCCTAGACGGTGGCATCTGTGTCCCCTTCTCCCAGTGTGGCTGCACTTACAATGGCTACTGTTACCACAGCAACCAGACCTTCTGAGCTGATGAGGGATGTGCCAAATAGTGTGATTGTGACCCCCACACACACACACCAGGTGCAGTACCATTTGGTGTTTTGTAGCCCTGATGGATACTGCAGTCTTCATGATGGAGCCAGAAGATGTTTTTCACACTTTCAGCTGGCTTGAATGTTCATTGTACACAGTCTAGGTACCTTTGACAACAACAACAAAAAAAACAACTATTATTCCCATGGTGCCTGTTCATGGCAGTTTCTTGGCCTGTGTGAACAGAGGTATGGTCTTAATGGAATCCAGGTTTACAGAAAGACAGATGGACACTAGAGTCAGCATGTCATGTCCTGGTTAAAGCTGTTGTAGCTGATGTAGTGTTGAAATTCCAAACTCTTAATAGCATAGGGAAGTTGTATATGAGAACACTGGAGCTGCAGCTATCGATTTTTTTGTAATCCATTAATCACGCTGATGATATTCTTCGATTTGATTCTATTAAACAATTATTTAAACAGGCAAAAAAGAAGTAAAAATGTGAAAAAGATATGTCTGAAAATAACAAAAATCTTGTCTTTTCTTCCAGAACCAGCTGAAACAACAGCCACAAAAAAGTAGCAAAGTAAAAGCATATATAAAAAGTATCTGTATAGAAATAAAAATAATACTAACAGTATAAAAGTATATATAAAAATCTATATGTAAGCTATATAAACAATAGCAAACCAGTCAAATGACATCTACAAACAATACTGCAGTCATCAACAAACTTGTATCCAACTTACGAACAACTTAAGATGTAACTAGTTTAGCTTAACTAACTTAAAAAAAAAAAATAAAATAATAATAATAATAATAATAAAGACAAATAGTTTCAGTGTTTGTGTGAAAGCTTAAACATTTAAAGGAATAAGTGATGGTCACAATGAAGAAAAGTGAGCATATAGACATGTTCTGCTTTTTGTCCTCATCTCTTCTGAGCTACGTTCCATGTTGTTTGTGTTGATCCTAGTGTCATGTGTGTTACAAGAAGTGTCCGTGTGGAACACAACAGTGGAACCAATGTTTAGTTACAGCGAAATTAAGGAAACAAAGGTTTGATTGAGGAAAATTATAATTTAAAAAATGTTTTAATCGATTTGAGTCAATTATAGATAAATCGTTTCAGCTCTAGTGAGTACACTTTGGACGACCAAAACCACCAATGAAGCAAACCATGCATCTACAGACTGTATCACTCACGGAATAAAGGAAAAAGCTCCTTGTTTAATGCTATACATATTAACCATGGTGTTATCAAGTGTTTGCCTCTAAATATTAAAACTATTTTGACAGCTGTTTAAAATTCTGTAATCCTCACAAAGGTTATTGCGGTAGCCTATAGTTTACAGTATAGCTCTTTTAGCTTGGCTCTGTTTTTAGACAGAAAACAGTCACTTTACTGATCACCTCTGTTTTCCAAACTTTGAGTCAAATCTACTAAAGGTTTGCGAACATGCGCAAACACAATGCACATGTAAAAAAAATGTACAAATTGATTTACTAACAGTACGCACTAAGGGTTGCGTCTTTCAAAGGTGCAAAATGGCGCATCTGTATCCAGTTAGTACGTTTGCCTCAATGAATATGCAACATGGGGTGTTTACATGCAATTGTGCATGTGCTGGGAGGAGAAAATGTAAATACATTAATTTAGCACACGCAAAGTGATTTATCAAACCTGAAAGCAATTTTGCTCATAGAAACTGTGTTTATATTTAACACATCTCAAAGGGAGGTGCAAACAGTTTGTATGCATAAGTGCACACACAGCTGTGGTTATTGTCGAAAGAAGAAGACATTAAAACGATGAAACAAGACACAGAGAATGCATTTTTCTCCCTCGTGAGAACATTTTTGGAATGAATGAGGAAACACCCATTAAAACCTATCACATACCCAGCCTTATCCTTTTGGAGCTGTTGGGGGAAGTCAGAGCAGATTTGGATCCAGCAATGAGAAGGAGTCATGCAATACCTGCAATGACAAAAGTTTTGGCAAGTTTACATTTTTTTGCATCTGGATCATTCCAGCATACAGTAGCTATTACAGCTGGGATCTCCCCATCCCGTTTTTCAGATGTGCTGTCTGAAGTCCTAAATGCCATATCGCTCCAGATGGCCAGGTTTGTTAGGTTTCCACACACTCGGGACTCCTTGAATGAGACCAAACAAGGTGTCTTTGCTGTAGCTCATTTAATTGTTTATTTGCTTCATCTACCAACACCTCTAATTCTATAGGGTCGAATTTAGCTTTGCACCTTCGTTTCCCCAAACTCGCCACGCTGCAAACCAACAAAAAACATGCAAAACCCTCATTTAAATAGGAGTGTCTCCAGCACATTTGCACCTGTTGTCATTTACGCAATCACTTTTATTAAATCACCTGAAAACTGAGGTTCAACCCCACACGTAAAATTCTTGATTGCGCACACAAATTAGTACTGAGAGCCTCTTTGTTTGATGACATGTTTATCTGAAATCCTGATATGTTCTGGAGCACTGATGATGACAAGATGAAATGGTTGTTTAGTTGAAATATATTTAAATTAGCATTATTTGTTTGTAAAGCCTGGAAAAAGTGGCAGATATGTTTGTTTAAATAGGTCAGTATTTTGTTTTGTTTATATACTGTGCCTATTGTCTGGTTTTTGATTTTTGGTTTGTATTTATGGTGTCTTGTAAGCCCATGTAAGGGCTGGGCATGTCTGTATGCAAGACAGAGTAATAAAAACATTCATTCATTCACTCAGTACACACAAATTGGGGTTGTAGTAGATCCAGCCCTTAGTGTTGTCAATAGCTGCGTTAAAGATCTCCTAGAAATTATCCAAACAAGGTCAGTACTGTCACAGTTTAGTCTGAACCATTGCTCAACGAATGGCAAACTTAGCAAATATAATAACATCACATAATGACTTTACACTTGCATACGTCTCATAATCAAACTCACCCGTGTAGAAGAATCACTGCAATTTCAATGTCAAATTCCATTGTTTTCATTTAAATCTGTGTCCAGAGGTGAAAACAACAAGAGTTCTTCTAGCTTTTATCATTTTGTCACTTTCTTTGACTATGAATGTTTCTTCATGGTTCTCATCTCATGTCACCACTTGCTGGCACCATGGACAAAGGCTGTATGGCAGTGGTTCCCAACCTTTTTTGGCTTGTGATCCCATTTTAACACCACAAATTTCTGGCAACCCCAGACATTCAAAACTGAGACTTTTTTTTGGCTAAAATTAATTTGTTTTTGATCATGTAACAGTTTGCTATACTATGTTGCAAATAGACATTAATTTTAGATGACATTTAGTCTATATAATGTATAATAGTATGGACAGAGGCAGAAAAAACAGGTGTAGATTACTGCATAAAGTGAGAATTTTATTTTCCTTGGTCAGGATATGTACAGTTAGTCCAGCTTGGATTTACAAGGCTAACAATTAATACTGAACAAACAATAACTCAAACTATGAATTATGAAAGAGCTGCAGCATCTGAAACTGACCATAATGAACATTTGAAAGATAAACAGTACCACAGTGCTTCAGTTTCAGCTTCAGAGTTTGTCATGTCTTTCATGTATTATGATTGTTTCTGTCAACTCACCATATATTTTTAATAGTAAGTTTTTATTTTTATTTTTTTATCAATTACTAGAAATTTCAGGCGACCCCATTTGAATTCCTGGTGACCCCACATGGGGTCCCGACTCAAAGGTTGAAAACCACTGCTGTATGGTGTTGGTTTTCCTCACCGTGTTAGACCAGCAGAGTGACTCACTTCTCCCTCTTGTGGTTACATAAATCTTGATAGAACATTGGGGTAAAAAAATTCAGTTCATATCAATAAATTGGCATCTTTGGCATAACTTTAGAATTCTTTATTTTAAACACTCTAATGATAATTTTAGTAAATTAAACATTTTAAAGTAAAAATACTACATATGAACCCTGTAATGTGAGTGGTATGGAGGAAATGTGGAGAACAAAGAAGTGACAGGTGTGATAAAACCTGGTTTCAGCTCTCTCAAAACAAAAATTTAATTGCCCTACCTTTACTTTTAAAGGCAATTTAGCTCTCCCTACAGGTAGTCTGGAAGAGTATACCCATGGTATCACTGTAGCCCTGCACCACTGTCTTTCCCTGTGGGACTTCCCTCTTACCATAGAAATGGACTGCGAAATAAGTCTCAGCATAGAAAGTCTCTCCAATAAAAACGACCATTATATGTTAGGCCTGAGTGGTTATTTCAATTCTGATGTTACTGATGGTCTCAGAGCAGAAGGCATTCAGCAGCATCTTAGTCCAGACCACTGTGGAAAAGCTTTGGAGAAACGGTCGGAACCCTCGGTGTGTGGAGGGCTGTCTGGGAGGAAGTTGTCCGAAATATTCATCTGAGGATTTGGCTCGTTGCTTTGACCCATGGGTTTGTGGGAAGATTCTGGGAGTTAATGGACCATTCAGACACTGTCATGGTGAAGTAGACCCCTCCAGCTCTAACACGCGCTGCGTCAGTGACCTGTGTCTTGGTGGAGGTCTCCAGCCTGTACTGTGTCACTCCGTGGCCCAATGGGCTGTTGTCTGCCTCTCTCACAAAGCTACACTTTATGCCTGGAGGAACACCGGATCCTGCTGTGAGTGTTAATATGTTCCCAGGCCTGTTGTGGAAGTGCATTAAATTAATATCCTGTATAAATGTAATTGTGCTTTTTGGGACTCAGCATCATTGCACACCAAATGAAAAATGCAGAGTTTGCAGAAGCCTGTGCATCCTACACATTTCATCATGTTGTGATTGATTAGTATTGACATAATGTAACATGAGGAAAATTGAATTGTGATTATTTGCATACAAATCAGATATTTGTCCTGTAGGTATTCACTTTAAATGTAAAGTTTGTCTCCTGTATGTTTAGTGGTTGAAACTGTATTAGATACTGTGTGCTGTGACTCACTACCCACTGAGGCCACAACCTCTGAGCTGCATTTGGACCACTAGATGGTACTAATGCATCACTGGTCAACCCTAACTTTTACAACGTTTTTATGCCTCTCTGCCCTGACTGACTGATGTCTTTTTGTATCTCTACAGACCACCACTGTCTGTCTAGTACCAGTTACAATATGAGGTCTAACTTTTTTCACCTCTACCTCACCCTGCAGAGTAAAATACAAAGTAGGACTTGGACCACAACGAAGAAAAAATAAGATATTTGGAGAATAAAATTATGTCACAAGACTAAAGTTGTAATATTGTGTGTGTGTGTGGGGGGGGGGGGGGGGGGGGTCATAATTTTACAAGAGTAAAGTCATCAGGTACTCATAATGTTACAAGTAAAAAGTTGTATCTGTTTGAATCTGTGGAAAAGATTGAGTATTCCATTATTTGTGAAAGCTATTCTAAGGTATTATTCATGAAGAAGGCCTAGCTTCTTATTTCAATGCAAGCAACACACTGTTTCTCCACCTTTATGAGTTTATTCTCTGAAAAACTTTATGAACTGGCTATTGTCATACCATTCTGATTTTTTTTTTTTTTTTCCAAAATATTGCAACTTTATTTTTGTAATATTTTGAGTTTTTGATTAAATTACATCTGTTTTCTGAAAATATTGTATTCACTATATAGATATATACTTTTTTTTCCAAATACACTGTTGCCCATATACATATACATTTACATATATATACATACCACAGGGAAGGACAGGAGGTGTCTACATGTTAACAAACCTGAAGTTGTTTATGTCATGCTGGAGAAGACTAAATTGTTATAATGTCTCCTGTGTGGAAAATGAAGAATGTAAGCTTATTAGGGGCATTCAGGGTTGCCACCCAAAACTGAGAGAAGAGATAAGCTCTCTGATCTGTTGACGGGTCCTCGTACATACATACGTGTGTGTGTGTGTGTGTGTATTTATTTATTTATTTATTTATAAAATTACACCCTGGTACAGACACACTCTGTCAGGGAACTGGATGTGGAGCATTATTTGATAGCTGTGCAAAGCAGCTGTAATGAGAGCAGACAAATACACCTTGAAGTCTATAAAATGCATCATAAGATGTCAGCTGCCTCTCCTGGAAAAATACAGGTAATTAAATGAAATGTTTTAACAACCTTAAACGTGTTTTTGTTCACTAGTGGTGCTATATTCCCTAACTTTGCTGTCTAATTATTTCTCCTAGGTAAACAGAGTTTATGAGAACCTGTCAATCTTTTGAAAAAATGCCAGTGTGTAACAGGAAAATGAATGGATACGTTTGAAGACCTCACAGTCAGTGGAGCTGATTTCACACCTGCAAAACTACAAGTTGGTCAAGACTATAGGTGAAACTCCTCAGATAACTTACAGCTACCCAGTGGGACTGTGACCCTGTGATCCTTACATTCTTGGCCTAACATGGGGGCTATTTGAGTCTCAGTCACCCTTGCAGTGACAGATGTGATGGTGTCACCAATCCCCTGATCCCAAGTACACCTCAGATGTGGACTGTGGCCTCTTCACACAGCCAGGGGGACCATTTAGCAGGGACACAAATATGTTATTAACTCTGCAAGCAAAATCTGTTTTACAAAGGACACTGTGTGATGCACTGTAGGTCTACAAGGCAGCATGTAGTAAGGCAGAAGTTAATGCTGGTCACTGGAGGAGCAGTACAGGCTGTGCTTAGTCTTAACACCTTTGTAATTAATTGAATCATCATTCAGGCAAAGGGAATACATGATAAAGCATAAAACAATGTTCTACTGATAGCTGCTTCTTTCATTTTCTACATTATCAGTGTATATGAGCCTTTACAATATGAAGGCTGATGCTTGTTCCTCACTGTGTCCTGGGATTAACTGGAATGTGCAACCGTCACAAGACGATGAGGAGGGTTGGCAGTGTGGTGGTGTAGCTGTGTCTAAGGTGGAGGGATTTTTAGATCAGTATTAAATGTCTGTGTGAAATGCAATTTTTCATGCATTATGACATCTCCCAATCATAATGCATTAAGTCTTATTTAACTTGCCATTTACCCCCTCAGTTAACATTCAATCATTTAGTGACTTTCATTTTATGATTTCTATTTTCAGACCCTTGAGAGCAAACTTTTACAAAATTGTACCATTAACAGCACCGGAGGGCCTCCTCTTGTCTATGAGCAGTACTCATGTCCTACACTGCACAGTTGTATAATTTCAGATGGGCTGGAAAAGTGGGCTGTAACAAGAACGGTGAATGAGTGTTTCTTTATAACAAGGATGGTGAGTGAGTGTTTTTAAAAAAAGAAACACCATTTAGGAATCCATTTAGTTTCTTTTTGGACGTGCATTTCTTCATGGTGTTTAAGACTAAAATCATTTCTATTTTTTATTGGCACTTTAAAAACCAGGTCTACATTGGGGGAAATGTCATAAATCAGAGTAATATTATCTGATAAATGGTGTCTCTATCTGTGGGAGTTATGAGGGTCTGTGTTGAGCCTGGGGAGGCCAGTACTACCACACCTTTGATATGCTCAACGATGAATTTAACATGTGGTTTGACAACTTTAACTGCATCAAAATGACTGACTGCTACAACAACACTAGAATATTCTCCTCAGAACTGGCGACTCTGAATGACAGAAGTGGTTAGATTTGAGTTTATTGTTTTTATGATTAATGGCACTTGAGTTATATTCACATTAATCTGTTACAAAATAAGATCCGGATCTGCTGCAAAGACATCAAAGCTGCACTGGAAATAGACTTTGGTCTGCTAGTGGTCTTTGACTGAAACACCACTATTGAAGTGAAATGGAAACCATGGTTCAAAGCAGTCTATGGATTGTGTTATTGAATATATAATAACTACACAACACTATATCAGCTACATTTCATGTTTTGATATGTGCAGCTGTAGCAGAATGCATGTTGTGCTCAGATCAGAAGGGCTCATTGTCTATTGCCACAGAACAGCCAATCCAGATTCAATGCCTAATTGAATGTCAGAGCCTTACTGTTGCTCATATCATTAAGTCAAATTCTTCAGTCAGTGAACAATCCAGTGGTGGCAAACACACTGGAACGACAGCTACTAAGCAGTAGTACTGAGGAATACGCTATAATGTAGCTGCATGATTTTGTTGATGACCATTGCAGAATCCATTAGTGACACTTCATATTTTCAGGGTCTTTTTCATGGTCCAGTAAGAAGCAGCTACAAGCCCAGGGGTTCACCAGTGGTTGTCCTCCATCCATGTGAGTTTAACTGTATCCACAGTAGGTCTGTGGACCAGGCTTCCCTTCTGTAACCCTGGTTCCATCTGGAGTTCAGAGGGCTGTGTGCATCTACTACCTCCACAAGCAAATAGCACAGTTTCAACTCCACTTTTTTAACCCCAGACAATTGTGGTCAACTCTGTGTCAGTGGAACAGCTGCTAGCAAGGTTCGCCGGAGTCCATCCCAGTGCCCCCGAGAAATAGTCTGCAGACAGTTACATCACAAGAGGCCATGCCAACCTGAACCAGAGCATAGCAAGACCCCATTTGCCTGACAATCAGGCAAAAATAAAGTTACAACTTGGAATGAAGTGAAAAGTTGATTTTCATTCATTTTATCAGAATCTGCTCACAGTGAAACCCCCCTCCTGTACAAAGGCAGAAGGTTCCTTCTGCATTAGTACAGGAGTTTTGGTGTTTTCAGACATTTGACCTTGGAAAAATAAATCACAAAATAAGTCAAGGTCACCCATTTCAGAACTTGTCCAAGCTCTACACATGACTTAAGTATGGTAAACATTTAAAGGTTCCAGCTGTTTTTTTGTTTTTTCCACAGACAGACAGACAGACATGTGGACAACAATAACTCCAGCAGTGGGCTGAGGGGGTAAAAATCCTTTAACTATACCATTTTCACTGGAATGCATTTTATAACATCTGATGTATATAATTTTGTCCTCAGGGATAATTTGCATATACGCCCCCACACATCTGAATGAATAGTTGTCATTCTTTGTCACTATTTCTGATATAAATGGTCCTAAAAGGCTTTTTCATAATCTTACCTTATACTTTCATTCAGTGTGCTGGACAATGTATGAAAAGGAAAACCAGAGGGGACACGGTAGCTATCTCATTTAGATTACAGTCTAAAGAGCCTTCATCAGAGCACAGTATAAAAGGCAAGTTATGGCCCATGAAAGGTTCTAATGAGTCTTTTTGTACGATGTTTGATAATTCTTTAAAATGAGCCATTATAATCAGCTTCTTTTTTTTTAATGGGCTGTGTAGGCCACTGCCATGCTATCATCAGAAAGGACATGTAAACGTGTACCACACTCCTACATCTCTTAACACAGATGTAAGGTTACAGGTGATAATCTATAAATGAGGCAGTCTAATGGTCGTCCTCCTAGGAGGATGTGGCCTTTGTGTCTGGCATCATGAGAAAACAGATACCTGTGGGCCCAGGTTTAGCTCTAAACCAGTGGTTCTCAACCTTTTTTGGATCATGACCCCATTTTAACATCACAAATTTGTGGCAACCCCAGACATTCAAAACGGAATTTTTTTTTTTTTGCTGAAATTAATTTGTTTTGCTCATGTAATATTTTGTTATACTATGTTGCAAATAAACATCAATTTTAGACAACATTTAGGCTACATAATGTAAATAATGTAGCTTTTTAAAAATTTTTATTAGGAAAAGTGTGTGGTGTTTTAATTATTAGGACACATATATGGAATTACTAAAACATACTGTACTTTTTATTAGTAATTTTTTTTAATCAATTACTAGAAATTTCAGGCGACCCCATTTGAATTCCAGGCGACCCCACGTGGGGTCCCGACCCCAAGGTTGAAAAGCACTGCTCTAAACTAACCTATTGCCCTACAGAGTCACAAATACTTTTTGGGGGTGTTGTTGAATAAACTACTGCCATTTGCAGACTTTTCCTCAGTGTTGAGTTCTAAAAGTTACTTTCATACATGTGTGACTGATTCTTGGTCTTTTGGAGGACACTGCACTGGTACACAACACTGTGCAATTCCATTAAGGCTTATGTTGCTTTCTGCTAAACAGCTGAGCCGCCTGTCAGGCACTGGACAAGCAATACTTTCTGCAGTAAGTAAACGTCTCAGTCAGTGAGACAGGTTTTTTTGCTCCTTGTTATATTCCTATCAAAGATGAAAGGCAGAGTTATGCTGTTGTATAACATAACATAGGCTGAGACACTGAATACTGATGTCTGCAAGGTCTGTCCCACTGTGGAGAAGTCAAACAGGAGCTCTCTAATGCTGACAAAAGATGAGAGAATTCTGAATATCAGAGTGTAATGCCTGTGAATTATTGTTCATAGCATGATAATAATAGAATGCTTGCCAACAAAAGCACTATTTACGATCACAGAGGTAGAAAGCAAATAAAGACAAGGGCTTTCTCTGTGCTTATTCTGGGTTTGATCATATTTCCATTATGCAATTTTTGCAAGCAGAGTTAGTGTTTAAAAAATCTGCTGACAACACTAAATGGCTGCTGCCTGTGGTTTGAGTATTAAAAGCATGAAGAAATCATTTTTATTGGTCCAATATATTATTAACAGGTAGTTTGAGGCAAATGATACTGTTGAGATGAGATATGGGATATATTTGATATTACTAAGAGCCAACTATGTGTAAAGAATAAATATTCCTTTGTCATTGCATTTCATGTTTCTTTAAACAAGAAAAAAAATCTTTTTTCTTATCTCCCTGTTGGTATATTGTGGCCTAAAAATACCCATTAGGACCTATGTGGACCCCAGAGCTGAACTTCCCTCCCTGGCAAACTGTAGCAGAGGTTGTGATGCGGGCTGCCGGTGTGACCCCAGCTATGTCCTGAGTGACGGCCAATGTGTGCTTTGGTTTCTGACTGTGGCTGTGAGTATGAGAGCCAGTATCACCCTGTTGGCTCCTTGTACCCTTCAAGCACCAGCCAAAGTGTTCCTGTACAAAAAAAAAGGACAAGTGACCTGCAATCCTGTACCCTGCAGCCACATGAAAAACTGCTCAGTCGACAGTCGGTCTTGCCGGGTTTGTGCCTCTACAGTACCGGGTGTGCCAACTGTTTGCTGGCTCTGGATACATCATTTTTGATGGCTTGGTTCTGCCCCATCATGGTGTTTGTAGCTATGTAGCATCAAAGCTCCTCTCAGAAACCATGCATGACTATGCTGTGATACTCAGACATGATGTTTCCAAAGTAAGCAGTGGTATTTCTGTGTGTTTCTCAGTGTCCATTGACCATGAGACTCTGTGGAATCTTCAAGTGTTACTACATGTATTTCCTTTGACCAATAAAAACCCAGTGTTACTTTTGTGGCAGTTTCAAAATGGTCTTTTCTCTATATTTGACTTTTCTTAAGTGATTTATTACAATAATAACTTCTGTATTTTGTGTTTTTTCAGTGAAAATCAGGTATTTTCCAATATTTAATTTACTGATCATGTAAATGTTTATAAAAACTCAGACTGAAGTTGAGGGATATTATATCAGAAACAGAGAAAACTGAAGAAAAAGTAACTTTTGTAGCAAATTGTCATTAATTGAACATAAACCCAGTGTGTCCATCCACTGTCTTTGATCAAACTGCATTGGTTTTACTGGTGAATCAATGTTGTAGAGGATGACAGTGTTTCTACATTCACTACAGTACCTCTGAATGTCCAAATGGGTCATATCTGATGACCATGTAAAGATGACAAACTGTATTTTACACCAATTATTTACACGTATTGATAGGATTAATGGATCAACAGGTATTAAACATTTGCATTCGTAGATGGTTGGTGGATGTTTGGGTCTTTATGGGTTAAAGCTGCAAATATTTTCTAAAAGTAAAAATGACTGGTCTCTGTGCTTTTGCAGTAAATGGGATTAAACATTGCATGTCTTTTTATAATGGCGTATTTGAAGCCTGTCAGAATGGCAGCAGCCTGACTGTCACCATAACATCAGGGGTGAGAATTGAGTTGTCCTCTGTCCAGAACCTCAGGTTAACTGTACCACGGCAAAATGAATCTACTGCTCCAGGGCTCTGTAGAAACTTCAATGGGGGCAAATCTGATGACATGGAGCTAAGTGATGGTCATCTTACTGAAAGTATTGCTCAATTCCTACACAGCTAGGGAGCCACTGAACAGAGCTGCAGTGAGACTTGTGGTAGAGAGTGTGACCAGTGCAACGTGCCCCCACAGGCAAAAAAAAAAAAAAAAAAAACGACTTTGTGATATCCTCTTGACACACGGTTCTGCGTTCATCCACTGCTGGAACAGAAGTGTGGATGTCTGTGTTTACAGAGATGTGTGCATCAGAGCAATTCCTTCTGGTGCAAAAGGAAGCTGCATGTCTGACAGAAGAAGTGCATGCTGTAGACTGCCAGGCTGAAGGAATTATTCTAGGATCAAGAAGAAGGGATACTAAGTCATTTATTTATTTATTATCATTAGTTATTTTTTCAATGTATTGCATTTGCAACACTGATTCTCAAATGTCCTGACTACAGTAGCCCAAATGAGTGTGTTGACTAAAGTAGGAACTCATGTCCTGCTTTACTGTGACCTGTTTCTTCTGCAATTGACTGCTTTGAAGGATGTTTCTGCTTCCCTGGAAAAATGTTTGATGAGGGCGAGTGCGTAATGTACAGTCAGTATGGGAGTGTTCGTCATGGTAAACATGTCAAGATAAAGTGAAAGATGTATTTTAATCGAATGTGCAATTACTTGTTCTACCTCCCAGTGCTTTTGTTATTATTTTTCTCATACAGTACTCTATTTTACAAGTGTGTATTTGTGTCTGTCTGTGCAATAACTGTTTTTAGAAGTTTTAGCGGTGTTCATGTTTGGTTTATGTTTTGTTCATGTCTTTTTTCACTCTGTGACTCAGGGAAATGCACAAGAATTCCAATGTACCTATAATGCATGGTTGCAAATGGCAAAGAAAGTCTATTCTATTCTATTCTATTCTATTCTAATATGGACAGCAGTTTAATGATTATTATTATATGGGTTTTCAAGTGAATATTACATCTGCCGCACAAAGAGATACTGGTGGTGGATCAGTCTCATTTCTTATCACAGTCGCTTGAATGACTATGTTTCAACTCCTCCTGTATGACTTCTTAGGTAATTTAACTGTCCTAATTTCATTTAATTGTTTGTTAGCATAAAGTAAAGTAACTTCTAGTGTCAAGTGACTCACTGTTGTGTCCCCTGTTTACATTTTGCCATCAGGGAACTTCAGTGCGTGAAGACAGGTCAGAGGTCATGGAGATCCTGAGGAGAAAACCTAGAATGAAGACAGAGCTAGAGGTTGTGATTGGCGTTACCATGGGGACGGTCAAAGTCAGTCTCTGGTACACTTAGTTAAATTACAGTGACATTTCCCAGGTAAGTGAAAATCTTTTGCAAAAGAAAAAAAATGAATACCATTAAAAATAATTACCTGTCTTTTCTTTTTTCAGTGAATAAGTGACAGCATGTTCTAAAAAATATGCGATAAAAATTCCATCTTTTCCCACTGTTGTCATGCTGCTTTGATATAAGTGTCTTTTTTGTTTTTTTATTGGCAGAAACGTATGAATTAAGCCCACAGACCTAAGACTAGTGACCAGTGATTCAACAAAAAAGAGGGCACACCTTTATCTAATTCCACAGTATGTGAAACTAAATGAGGCTTACTGCTGCCCTGCCCAAGGGTTTCTGCCCGAATGCAAACCAATTCAATATTTGATTTTTTTATTATCATTATGTAGAAAAGCTAATGCAAACTTTTGAGGGCCATGTAATATTTGCTTTCTCCCTGTTGCTGATAATTGTTGCGCTCTCCTCTACCTGCTGTTATTCTTGGGTGACACACAAAGCCACCTGTTTCACCAGCACATGATTACCAACATTAGTTTAAGCTCTCATGTATAATTACTGAGGGATCATCCACCCATTTTGTAAGCTTTACAAAGAACACTACTTTGTATAAGCTTGAACTCATATAGAAGGACAAAATATAAACATTGGCCCTAATTGACTTTTATGTATTTTCCAGTACGTGTACAAGTGCAGTAGGTGGTGTGATGTTTAACAAGCTGAAATGACCAGTGAAAAGGATAAAGATGTAACAGCATACATAGAAATGTGGAGAATGTTGTGACTGAATGTTTCTCACAAACATGACGTAATGGCTGCATGAATTCCTGTGGCATTAACATTATAAAGCAGCAATTACAAAAGTTTAAAAACAGAAAAGGAAAAACAAAGAAAATTCTCTCAGTGATGAGTCAATATTATTCAAATATTGGAATATGAACTATGTTTTTATATCCCTCAAATCCCAACCCTATTATCAAACCACATATTATGTGGTGTACGGTCTTGGGTAACTTTAAAGATAAGTTCTGATGTTGTTCTTATCACAGCCTCGCCTTGCCCAGTCTAAAATAGATTAAATTATTTGGTTACACCAGAATATATAATGTGGGCCACTATCAGCTTGACCTATGTCTACTTGATCTCCTGATGTTACATATTTAATGGAAGTGGAAGTTTTACTAATTCAAAGTGCAACAATACTGGTATTCTAAGTCTAAGTAATATTCTATTGTTCTTAATCCTAATCTTATGTCTTAATTGTATATCATAATCCTATATATATTTTCATTATGTAACTTTTTTTTTCTCAAATATAAAATTAATTTGATGTGTATAAATCTGAAATTGGCCATAAACATCCCTGCAGATATTCTTCTACAAATGAGGATCTATGAAGTGGTGCAGTTTCTCGTCCGATTTCTGAGAATTCCCATCAAATTGTACATACAACTGGGCGTGTTATGAAAAGAAAAAGATGAATGATTCATTATATATAGTTGGTATAGCACTGCACACCCATGTCAACAGACAGCAGGACTTACAAGTCACTGCCAGGTTCAGCCTTAATTTGTTTTAGAAAAAGGGTTTGTCCTCCCCATGTGACTTTAGAGTTATTGATTGGTTGCATTTTTGTTCATGATGATATATAAAATGATGGAACTCTAAAATTTATCACACCCGTGCCTCTCAGCAGGTAAGGACTGTTATTCTAAGATTTATTATACTGCTGTTAGTTGTAGATGGATCAGTGTATTGCATTATTCATCTTTACAAATTGTTTTGAAAATAAAAATGTCTTTCTTTCAGCCATGGGTTCCCTGTTGCTGCTTTGTGCATTGGGGGCTCTACTCAGTTGTGAGTACATTTTTTAATTTATTTTTATTATTATTATTTTTAGGTTATGAATGATATTTTTCTGTGGCAGCTTCCTCATAATAGTGTGACAGGTACATTTTCAATGCAGTAGGAATTATCTGTGCTTAAAAACGGTTAAGTCTGACAAAATATATCTTTCTCTATTTAATCAATCCCAGTAACACTCCTCAAACCTTGGCTCAGAATTGTTTGGCATGACTACCTCAGCGATCGCTCAGTTTGAAGCAATTTATCCAGGTTGTCAACCCGATCAGTTGAGTGCATTGTTGTGCAGCCAAACCAGGTGCTGTTGTGAAAGAAACGGAATGTTAAACAGGTGAACAATTTGAGAGTGCAGCACATAAAGGATAGCCATCTAAATTGAAATTTGCTTTTGTTGAGAATAGCATTTACTTTCAACTGTTAATGAGTTGGGACTATTATACTGAATGGGTCAAACCGGAGAGTAATCTAAATCCCTCAGGCCCTGACAGAGCCCAGAAAATGTTCTTTTCACAGCAAAGGCGCAGATATTGATAATATTTCCATTATGCAATTATATTGTCTGCGCAAGTGACTAATGGAGAGCTGCTGAGAAGCAGTCAAGTGACTATTTCTCAGTCTAAATCTCTTTCAGTGGTTATCAAGAAAAAAGCAATCCATCCATTATAGACTAGCATCCCTGCTTTTAACTTTGAAATGAAGGTATTTTCAGTCACTTTCTTTTTTGTGTGTCATTTTATTTCTTTATGGTGTGCACGCAATACAAAAAGTCTCAAGCCAAATGTTGCACTGCCAGACTTTGAATGTTTTACACATTTACATCATGGCCTTTTTAAAGTACTGTTTTATACTTGATTATTTAATTTTCCTAACTTGAAGAGTGGTTTTCTCTTTGACGTGTTTTTCTGTTTCTTTGCTCTTCCCTGTCTGTCAGGTCCATGTAATGCTGTTTGGGCAGGGAAGGAGTTTGCCCTTTCATTTATGCAGAATTATGCTCCACGCTACGATACTCCTCGATTCCAGGTGTACATCACTGCTGTTCAGAACGACGCTAAAGTGACAGTCCATGTGCCTCCTTTAAACTTCAAGGAAGAAAGAAATCTAAAGGCTGGAGAGGGGGTCACCATCTGTCTCCCAAATACTGTTGAGATATATGGCAGCACAAAGTCTCCTAACACAGTACGCATTGAAGCCTCAGCAGATGTGACTGTAACCTCGTTCAGCTATAAGCTGTATACAGCAGACACCTCTGTGGTGTATCCCATGACTGAATGGGGTACTGAATATTTCATCTTTACACCTGCTGGAACCCCGTATGGCTCCTTCAAAGAGTTTGCTGTGACAAATGGAAAGGAAAGCAACAGAGTGGAGATTTTTCCAAAAAACACTATCAAGTTCCAGCATCGTATGTATGGGAGTGGCAGCCGACTGGTAATAGATCTGCAGCCCTATGAGACTGTACAACTCCAGAGCACAAATGAACTCTCTGGATCCAGGATTGTTTCCCAGCACCCTGTTGCTGTTTTCACAGGCCACAGCTGCACCTGGCGATTCTCTAAATGTAACCATGTTTTTGAGCAATTAATACCAGTAAATAAATGGGGATCCAACTTCATTGTGCCTCCCTTGGACTTCCAGAGAAAGTTTGACAGTGTCTACATCCAGGCTTCCCAGTCTACTCGTGTCACTGTCCAGAATGGAAACCGTAAAGATCCTTTGAAGCTAACTAGGGGACAAATGGTGGAGATTCGTTACCACAACCCTGAGACACTGTTCATTCAGGCTGATCATGGCATCCAGGTCCTCCTACTCTTCAATGGTGTTACACGTGGCTGGTTCCAATTCTACGATCCTTTCTTGATGACCATTGTACCCACTGACCGCTTCTGCTCCTCATATTCACTAGAAGCTTTGAAGGACTTTGACAACCAAGCCCTGATTGTGGCAAAAACCAATACAATGGCAGAACTCCGGATGGATGGCACAAACCTGCTCCGTGATGTCCAGTGGAAAAACGTAGCAGGGACAGATTTTTCATGGGCGAAGATTTCCTACAAACAAGTCCCAAGCAACAACAGACACACTGTGTCCACTTCTGGTACCCCCTTTGCTCTTTACAGTATAGGAGTCAGCCAGATGAATGGTTATGGTGCCCCAGGACACTGTATCAAACCAGGTAATTTGCACATAACTGTTAAAAAATATCTCTCATTCATCCACTTGAATGATCCTTATATATATATATATATACTTTTATGTCTTGTTAGTAATTCAGCAGTGGGATATAGCATAATTGTTTGATATTTGTGCTCTCCAGGAAGTGGAGGCCCATTATCCTGTGATAGTATAACCTGCAGTGGCAATGAAGTATGTGAAGTGAAGGGTGGGTACCCTTCATGTGTGCCAAAGCCGAGCAAGCCTGGCACCTGTTGGGCCATGGGCGATCCACATTACCGTACGTTTGACGGCCGGCGCTATGACTTCATGGGTACCTGCACCTATGTGATTGCTAAAAACTGTGGAAAGGATGATAATCTCCCAGCCTTTGAAGTCCTGGCCCAGAATGAGAACAGAGGCAACCTAAGGGTGTCATATGTTGGCCTAGTCATAGTGAAGGTGTATGGGGTCACCATCATAGTAGCTCGCTCTGAGACCGGTCGTGTGCGGGTAAGACTCTCTATTTCTACCAACTAAACATTCTTCCCATTTTAGTTTTAGTTTTTTTATTGTTTTTTGTATTATTTATATACATATGTGTATATATATATATATATATATATATATATATATATATATATATATATATATATATATATATATATATAAATATATATATATACACATATATATATATATATATATATATATATACATATATATATATAAAGAGAGAGAGAGAGATACAATATTTACAAAATGCATGTTTTAATGCTAATTACTATATTGCTTTTTTTTTCTTCTTTGCAGATTGACAACACTCTCTGGGCTTTGCCTACTGTCTTGAACAATGACAAACTGGCTCTGTTTCAGAGCGGACGATCTGTTGTTATTGAGACCGCTTTTGGTCTGACTGTCAAATATGACTGGGAACATTCCCTTGTGGTCACTCTCTCTGGTAGTTATGCTGGTAAGACTTGTGGTCTCTGTGGAAACTTCAATGGAAACCCCAGTGATGATTTTACCACTCCCTCTGGCAGCCAGGCAGGTGGGGCTGTGGCTTTTGGGAGTAGCTGGAAGGTTCCAGGCCTGGTGAAAAATGCTCTTTGTAGAGATGACTGTGTGGGTGGGTGTGAACGTTGTGAGCACAACTTGATGAAGATGTGGGCAGGTGACTTATTCTGTGGGCTCATCACACTTGTACTAGATGGGCCGTTTAGCAAATGTCACTCTGTCATTGATCCCCAAGCATACCTAGAGAACTGTAAATATGATGTTTGCATGGGAGGTGGCCTTCGACATTTCCTCTGCAGAGCACTGGAAGCTTATACTGATGCTTGTCAAAGTGCAGGCATCCAGGTCCATGATTGGAGGAAACTTGCAAAATGTCGTAAGTGTTATTAACTAAGTTGCCTTGCAAACTCTTTTATTTGTTGTGTCTAGCATTTATCACAACTGTCTCTCCTCTCTCTTCTTTTAAGCTGCTAAATGTCCACGCAACAGTCACTATGAGCTCTGTGGCAATGCCTGCCCTGCCACTTGTTCTGATCCTAATGCACCCTCCAAATGCAAACGCCCATGTGTGGAGACCTGCACATGTAACGCAGGCTTTGTTTTAAGTGGAGAACACTGTGTGCCTGCTAAGGAATGTGGCTGTACCTATGAGGGTCGATATATTCCTGCTGGGGAGTCCTTCTGGGCTGATGAGGGCTGTCGACGAAGGTGTAAATGTGTTCCAGGAAAAAGACGTGTGGAGTGCCAAGACAAAGGCTGTGGGAAAGGGCAGCAGTGCCAGGTGGTGAATGGTATTAGAAAATGTCAACCAGTTTCCCATAGTACCTGCCAGGCTACGGGTGACCCCCATTACAAGACCTTTGACAAGAGGAAGTTTGACTTCCAAGGCACATGTGTGTACCAGTTGACTGCACTGTGCTCTAACGATCCAGACTTGGTGCCATTTGAAGTGTTGGTACAGAATGACCACCGGGGTAGTAAGGTGGTTTCCTACACAAAGTTGGTAGAGATCAAGGTTTACTCCCTCAGCATTCTCATAACTAGGACACACAAAGGCATGGTTATGGTAAGAACTACATAGTCATATTTTACACTCTCAGTAATATTAATCCCACTATCTAAACAAGGTGAATTTCTCTTTCAGATAAACAATGAGCTGCTCAACCTGCCTGTGACCCTGAGAGGAGGAGAGGTGTCTGTGTTTAAGAGTGGCTGGTATGCTGTGGTCACCACAAATTTTGGCCTTAAGGTTTCCTTTAACTGGAACAGTGCTGTGTTTGTAACACTGCCCAGCAACTACATGGGCGCTGTTTGTGGCCTGTGTGGCAACTACAATGGCAAACCACAGGATGACCTGATTCCAAAGAATGGTAACAAACCTGTCTCAGCAAAAGATTTCGGTTCCAGCTGGAGAGTTGCTGAGATCCCAGGTTGCGTGGAGGGCTGTAAAGGGGTGTGTCCAGATTGTGACATCACTGAGAAGATTAAATATGAAAAAGGGGAATTCTGTGGTATTCTGAGGGACCCTAAGGGGCCATTCCGTGACTGCCATGCCAAAGTGGACCCAGCTGATTTCTTTGAAGACTGCGTTTATGATGTATGCCTGTATAAGGGCAGAAAGGATGTGCTGTGTCAGGCTATTACATCATATACATCTGCCTGTCAGGCTGTGGGGGCCAAGGTGTACAGCTGGAGAACTAGTCAGTTCTGTGGTGAGAACTTCATTCATTATAATATTTCATATAATCATAATAATACATGTAGTAGTGGAAAAAGAATAATATTGCCATGTTTACCATTCGCTTTCAGAGAGACTACATGTAGCTTTGAAATACTGCATCATCTACAATATTAATTTTCATATCAGATGCCTCAACTATACAAAACATTCCCATTGTGTCTCTTTTTCCTCATATTTAATATCCCTGGTCTGCAGCGGTGAAATGTTCAGCCCATAGCCATTATGAAATTTGTGCAACTGCCTGTCCTGCCACTTGCCATAGCCTGACCTCACCTCAAGGCTGTGAAGCTCACTGTGAGGAGGGCTGTACCTGTGATGAAGGCCACATCCTCAGTGGAGATTACTGTGTCCCCTTCTCGCAGTGCGGTTGTGTTTATGAGGACCGCTACTACCGCATTGGGCAAGTTTTTTATCCCAATGGAAAGTGTGAGGAAGAGTGCAAGTGTGGACAGGATGGAGAGGTAATTGATACTACATCAGAAAACTTGAATCATAGGTGCTGTATTTGACGGTGATCTTTGATATTTGTGATTTTCAACACTTGTCTTCTTTTCTCAGGTCGAGTGTAAGAAGTTCACATGTGGCCCTAATGAGAAGTGTGCAGTAGAGAATGGTGTTCAGAAATGTCATCCTGTTGGGAAGGGTGTGTGCCATGCCTCAGGAGACCCCCATTATCGCTCCTTTGATGGGCGAACATTTGACTTTCAGGGTACCTGCACTTACACACTTTCTAAGAGCTGTGGGCTAGAAGGCACCCACCTTGTGGCCTTCTCTGTTCAGGTGGAGAATGTGCAATGGAATCAGATGATGAACGGGAAAGTGGTATCTGTCACTAAGCTAGTGGCTGTGGAGGTCTATGGTTACACACTCATCATGAGGAACAACATGTTTGGAGTGCTTGTGAGTAAATGTTTTGTACCTCATTTGAACAAAGATCTAAATTTATGTTACAGTTAAATTATTAACTGCTTCTAAATTGTAAGAGAATATATAAGAAATGTAAGTGATCTAAGTCTATCTTAAGTGTGATAATTTTCATGGCATCAGTGCTTTCTTCATAATTAGACTATATTTCTGTCCATAGGTAAATGGAGTATTTAACTACCTTCCGTTGAGTCTGAATGATGGAGCAGTGCAAGTCTTTCAAGAAGGCATGCATTACGTTATTGCAACCAATTTTGGTCTGCGTGTTACTTATGACCTGGTCTACCATGTTACAGTAACAGTGCCTGGAAATTACCGTAATAAGGTCTGTGGCCTGTGCGGCAATTTCAATGGAAATGCAAAAGATGACTTCAAAATGCCCAACAACAGGGTTGTCAATAATGTAAATGCCTTTGGAAAATCATGGAAAGTCACAATTCCTAATGTGGTGTGTGCAAATGGCTGTGAAGGGAATAACTGTCCTGACTGTGACCCAGCTCGTAAGGCTGTATTTTCCAAGCCCACTTATTGTGGGATTGTTACAGCACCCAATGGTCCTTTTGCAATCTGCCATAGTAAACTGGACCCAAAGCCATACTTCGATGATTGTGTGTTTGACGTGTGTGCTTCAAATGGTGATGGAAAGGTGCTATGTGACAGCATAGCAGCCTATGCCTTCAACTGCCACATGGCGGGAGTAGATGTCAAAAACTGGAGGACACCTTCTTTCTGTCGTAAGTGACAAGAAAAAACAAACTTTTTAATTAGATTTGAGTGGTGTACACATAAACTGATATTACTTTTGCTTGATATTACTGCTAAACTTATAACTCATTAGCATATTGTCTTCCTGATCATTTCTTTCAGCAATGAAATGCCCAGCCAACAGTCACTATGAAGTCTGTGCAGACGCCTGCTCTGACTCCTGCCCTGGCCTCACAGAGATAGTCGCATGCTCCACCAGCTGTACAGAAGGTTGTGAATGTGATGCTGGCTTCTTATTCAATGGTCAGACATGTGTAAAGGAGAATCAGTGTGGCTGCTATGACAATGGGAAAACTTACAAGGTAAAGCTGAACTCCTCTGTCGTACAAAAATCCATTTCATAAACAAAATTGAATAAATGTTGAGATGGGAGTGACCCTTTCAGCTCATTTCAATTTTGCAATTTGCTCAATGCAATGCTTCCAGTACTGTATGGTTAATGTAATATGTATTTTTTTCAAGTCTCCAAGTGGCTCAAGCAAATTAATATAGAAACTATCATGCTGATGTGGCAATAAAGTTGCCTTTGCCTTTTCCAAAGTGTTGGACACTAGCCAGTTTGCTCTTCAATACATGCACTATGGACCTCTCCTGAGCATTAATTAGCAGATTGGCTAAATGTATATTGCTTATTAAGATGGAAAACATAAAAAAGCAACCGCTTTCACTATCTGTATTATTTTTCCCTGTATAATGAAATTGCTCTGTGTCCCCAGCCTGGTGAAGTGTCGTATGATGAAGACTGTACTACAAAATGCATGTGTAATCCAGAAAAAGGCTTAGTATGTGAAAAGCACTCCTGTCCTCCAAGCACCAAATGCATGGTCAAGAAAGGAATTAGAGCATGCTACAATACAGGCAGGACACAAACACTACACTATTAACCTTTTACTGTATATAGATGCAAAATGAAATTAACATTTGTTTTAATTCTCCTGTTTTTATTTCATATAGATCCCTGCAAAGATGCCAAATGTCGTGTCAAGGAGAAGTGCCGTGTTGAGAAGGGTGAAGCTGTGTGTGTCCCTGAGTACACAGGCATTTGCTGGGCATGGGGTGACCCCCACTACCACACATTTGATGGATACAACTATGACTTCCAGGGCACCTGCAAGTATGTCATCTCTAAGACCTGTGGTGACCTGGATGGTCTAGTGCCCTTCTCAATCACAGAGAGGAATGACAACAGAGGGAACACTGCAGTCTCCTATGTTAGGGAGGTGTTTGTGTCTGTATATGGGTATGAAATCATCATTCGCAAGAGCCAAGTTGGTCGAGTCACGGTAAGAGTTCAGTCTCCTGTCTGATGTGTTTGACCTGAGGTGTTTCAGGATATACAGCAGAAATATTGTTGTGAATTTTTTTCTACAGGTGAATGGAGAGCTATTAAATCTGCCATTGCACCTGGATGACGATAAGGTCAAAGTGTTTCACCGTGGTGGCAGTGCAGAGATAGAGACAGACTTTGGCCTTATTGTCCTCTATGACTGGAATTGGAAAGTTACTGTCAAACTGCCCAGCAGTTACTATGGCCTTGTCTGTGGTCTGTGTGGCAACTTCAATGGTAACAGCCGGGATGAGCTTCAGAATCCAGCAGGACAGGCTGTGCCATCAGTAATAGAGTGGGGCAAGAGCTGGCAAACACCTGACCAGGACAAGGACCATCCCTGCTGGGACACATGTGTCAAAAACTGTCCTACCTGTAATGGCAATGATCGTAAGCTTTATGAGACTCAGGCCTTCTGTGGATCCCTTGCAGCAAAGACCAATAGTGTGTTTCAGAAATGTCATGGAAATTTGGATCCCCAGGCCTTCATGAACAGCTGTGTATATGATATGTGTTTGAATAAGGGAGACAAAAAGATGCTGTGCCAGGCACTGGCCTCCTACAGCGAGCAGTGTCGTGAGCAAGGAATAATAATTAAGGGCTGGAGGAAGAAGTTTGGCTGTCGTGAGTATTTAAGACAAGTTTATTATATTCATTGATTTAAATCAAATATTTTACATTTATTTTCACTTCATTTTTTTTTCTTTTCTTAGCAATGAATTGTCAGCGTCACAGTCACTATGAGGACTGTGCCAGCCCATGCCAGCCAACCTGCCCATTCCCTGAGCAGAAACAAATCTGCCAAGGTGCTTGTGTGGAGACATGTGTGTGTGATAAAGGTTACGTCCTCAGCGCTGGTGTCTGTGTGCCTGCAAAAACATGTGGTTGCTCATATCAGGGTCGCTACTACAAGCCAGGTGAACACTTCTGGGCTGATGAGGTTTGCGGTCGTCTATGTGAATGTGATACAAAACTGGGCATGGTGACATGCCGCGAGGCTTCTTGCTCTCCCAAGGAGACGTGCAACGTAGTGGATGGAGTGCGTGCCTGCCGGCCCATCAGTCATTCCACTTGCACAGCCTCAGGTGACCCACACTACCGGACTTTTGATGGCCGCAGGTTTGACTTCCAGGGCACTTGTGTGTATCAGCTGGTGGGACTGTGCTCTGAGCAGCCTGGTCTGGTGCCCTTCAAGGTGACAGTGCAGAATGACAACCGGGGAAGCAAAGCAGTATCCTATACAAGAACGGTCACATTCTCTATATATGGCATCAAAGTCACCATTAGCAGAGAATACCCCTACTATGTCCTGGTAAGTATAGATGTGGAATAGTATGAAGCATATGGCTTGTTTGATACATGATGGAATACATAACTTGACATTTATTTTTGTGATTTTGGGGGAAAAAAAGAAAATAGGGCACAGCAAAAACTTGTAGTAATAGTATTAAAGATGAAAACAGGACAGATATTTAAATGAGTGAACAAAAGTGTCGTCTCTTATTGAGCTAATTCCAACATTCCTCATGTTCTTCTGCATAAACTATATTTAATTGCATATTAAAATTTTGATCCACACAGTCTTAATTAAACGAAGATTTAACTGCACATTAGAATGGATTAGCAAGGGCTGCAGAATTATTAAATCTATAATCTCCTAAAAATATTCTTTCCTCCCCCCCCTTGTATTCTGCTCATCAGCTCAATGGACAGCTTGTTTCATTGCCGGTGGATTACAATAATCAGCTGATCGTGTTTCGAAGTGGCTGGACGGCTGTAGTGGAGACAGATGCTGGTATCACCGTGACCTTTGACTGGCGTAGTACAGTAACTGTTACTCTGCCTAGCAACTACCAGAGTGCAGTCTGTGGTCTGTGTGGAAATTACAACGGAAAATCCCAGGATGACCTGACCATGCGAAATGGACAGCCTGCCTCTGATGGAACCAAGCTGGGAGAGAGCTGGCAAGTGGCCCTTGTTCCAGGTTGTTCATCGGTCTGCCAGGGGCCATGGTGTCATGCCTGTTCAGGCTCCCAAAAGAATGTGTACCGAGCCCAAAAGTACTGCGGTATTATCGCTGACAAAGCAGGGCCTTTCAGAGAGTGTCACAGCCGTATTGACCCTACCCCTTACCTGGAAGATTGCATATATGATGCCTGTCATTATAATGGTCACCATGGATCAGTGTGTGATGCTATTAGTGTGTATGTATCTGCCTGTCAAAGTCTGGGAGTCACCATCCGCTCCTGGAGAACAGAAACATTCTGCCGTAAGTTTATTGTTGTATTTTATTCCGTCACTTTATAATTTTATTGTCAGTTGCAAAAATATTTGTTTTTGGCTCATCTTCCATTCTCTTTTATCCCCATAGCAATGGTGTGTCCAGCTAACAGCCATTATACCCTGTGTGCCACGGGTTGCCCAGCCACCTGTTCCAGCTTAACCTCCCGTAACTGCCACAGGCGCTGTGCAGAAGCATGTGAGTGTAATGAAGGCTACCTGCTGAGTGGGGACACCTGTGTGCCTGTGAGAGACTGTGGCTGCTCCTACGATGGCCAGTACTACAGAATAGGAGAGGTCTTCTATCCTGAAACCGAGTGTGTAGAGCAATGTGTCTGTGGAGAGAACGGTGCAGTGTCATGTCAAAAAACCAAATGCCGTCCTGGGGAGACATGTAAGATTGTGAGGGGAGTGAAAGGCTGCCACCCAATAGGGCAAGGCAAGTGTGTGGCTTCTGGAGACCCTCATTACATTTCCTTTGATGGACGGAGGTTTGATTTCCAAGGTACCTGCGTCTATGTACTGGCCAAGGTGTGTAATGATGGCAAAGGCCAGCTGACGCCATTCACTGTAACTCAGGGGAATGAGAAGTATGGAAATGGAAAAGTGGCTGTTACAAAGTCAGTTGCTGTGGAAGTCTATGGTTATACCATTTACATCGAGCAAAGAAAGCCTTGGAAAGTCATTGTGAGTTAAACATATTTTATCTAAAATGCTAAATTGTAATTTTTCAGAATTTTTCCAAAAAAATAATTGTTGTTATCCTCTGTTTAGGTGAATGATGAACTTCTAAACCTGCCACTCTCCCTTGATAATGGCCGTCTCAGAGTCACTCAGGAGGGCCGTAATGTAATTGTTCGGACCGACTTTGGACTCACGGTCCTTTATGATACTGTCTATTATGTTGAGGTGATTGTTCCATCTACATACCAGGGTAAAATGTGTGGCCTTTGCGGCAACTACAACAAAAACTCTGGTGATGACTTCATCCTTCCAAATGGCAGAAGAACAAACAACATTGACGACTTTGGAAAGGCTTGGGTGGTAGATCTGCCTGGGTTTGATTGCGGGGGTTGTGGTGGTCAGTGTCCAGTATGTAGCGAGGCCAAGGCAACCCTGTATGGAAAGCCAGACTCCTGTGGTATTATGAGTTTACCTAATGGGCCTTTTAAAGCCTGCCACAGTAAAATTGACCCTGCAGCATATGTTTCTCACTGCGTATTCGATGTTTGTGCTTCGGGTGACAACAAAGATACTCTGTGTAACAGTGTACAGGCCTATGCTCTCGCCTGCCAGAGCGCAGGAGTTAAAATTGAGAAATGGAGGAGCAGCTCTTTCTGCCGTAAGTAATACACAAATATAATTGGTGAAAAGTTGTCTAATTTTATTTTCTATTTAAGTGAATTTTGTTTTCTCTTGCAGCTGCTACCTGCCCACCACACAGCCACTATGAGGTCTGTGCAGACACCTGTGGTGGAACCTGTGCCAGTTTTATTTACCCATTCACATGTTCTGAAAGCTGCTTTGAAGGATGTCAGTGTGATGCTGGCTTTGTTTTTGATGGTGTGCAATGTGTTTCCATGGACAAATGTGGATGTGTGCTCGATGGCAAATATCTTACGGTAAACCTGTGTTCATATTTTTCTTATATAAGGTGACATACATACAATAATAGACGACTATGTGCTTAACATTTTAATTACTAATGAACACAATTATTCACTGATCCTGAAGAAAATGTATGAATCATTACACACAATCTTTGTTTCCAGGTGGGCCAAGAGGTTGTGGACAAGGACTGTCTATCCAAGTGTGTGTGCCAGGCCTCTGGGACAGTGAGGTGTGAAAAGATGTCCTGTGCTAGTGGAGAGGTGTGTGCAGTCAGAGACGGGGTCAGGGGCTGCCATGTCAAACGAGGCCAATGCAACGTCAACCAAGTTGCCCACTTCACCTCGTTTGATGGCATGTCTGGAGAAATGAATGCTCTCGGGGCATTCGAAGTGGCATCTATGTGTGATGAGACCGCAAAGCTGTGGTTCCGTGTGGTTGTGGACATCAGGGTCTGCAGCAAGGGTGGACGTCCAGCTGTTAATGCTGTGTATGTGTTCTTTAAAGAGAGTGTCATTGCAGTGAACAGACAGCATGTAACCTGGGTAAGATATGTTAAAATGCGATTTAGATTTAAAAAGTGCTTCGCTTAAATTTGCTGTTTTTGTCTCAATCAATTGTTTTTTTCTCTTCTTGATGTCAGGTAAATGGCAGGAAAGTGTCTCTTCCCAGCAAAGTGACAGGTGAGGTGTCAGTCCACATCTCGGAGAGGACTGTGATCATAGAGAGGCCATCTGCTGTACGGGTCACCTACTCAATTTCACAGGAGGTCACAGTAATTATTGACAGTAGCCTGTCTGGTAAAATGTGCGGCGCCTGTGGCAACTACAATAACAACTCCAAAGATGATATGACAACAGCAGATGGAAAAATAACCACTGATGTGTCTGTAGTCATTGGCTCCTGGAGTGCTGGGGACTTTTCTAGCTGGTGAGTGTTTTAAAGTTTCTGCAGAAACATAATAAAAAGAGATACATGGCTGCATTTTAAGCTTTTTTGTACAACGCTTTTTTTTTTTCTGTGCTGGGATTCATCTGCTCTCACCACGTTGCTCTACAACTCCTGGTGGTTACTTTAATTGTTTTAATAATGTAACAACTTCACCTATGCTGTTAACCCTCAGTTCCATTCTAGAATAGAAGTTCTAAACTTGAACTTCATTTTGCCCTTTATGAGGCAAAGTGCAAATTTAATTTGACCCCTGAAATAATCAAGTACAGATCAGCAAGTGATGGGATGGTGCTATGGCTATTCAACCGCTTATTCTCTTAACAGCAAGAACTAAACAAGGACTCTACAGAGCACTTTTAAAGGAATGAGAGTGTGGTTTTTAATTGCATTTGGTCCAATTTAATTAAGAAATGCCAGAGAATCCCCTATGGTAATTACTGATTAAAAAGCAGGTGAGGCTGACAGGCATGGCCATCAAAAGCTACCAAGCTTGCAATCCAATCACTGCTTGTCATCCAAGGACACTTAAGACTCATCTGGGTGCAATATTAATTTGAGCCCTCATCTTTAGTTCTGTGTTCTAGCCTTAAGTCAGTCCCCTAGAGAAGGCAGTTGTGCATCCCCTTTCCTCTCTTCATTCGATATAGTTGTCTTTTTGTTTGCATTTTCACAGTACAAGTCCCCCCCACACACACACAGACAAACACACTGCACAAGAAAATACCCTCAAGAAATAGCGCTGCTCCTGAGTGTTTGCATATGTCTTTAAAAATGCAATTTTCAGAAGTGTTGCTTGTAATCTCTGTTGTGCTTGAGTGAACATGACTTTACTTTTCTCTAGTGCCCTTTGACTGCAATTCTCTTTGTTTTCTTTTCAGTGGCCTGTAGAGATATCAGCTCCGTGTTGAAACAAAACAGCTGGTATAGAGGTAAGAACTTGTTCTAGTTCTTTTCTCAACAAAACAATGATTTGATGTTTCCTCAGCGCTGTATAGTAAAGATTACATTTCTGCTTTTATTCCCCTTAAACAGAATGAAGAAGGATGTGAAGTCATTCATCTAAACCTGCTTGTTTACAACTAGTCTTACTCATCATACTGCTGTTCTTTCTCTTAATTCTCAAAATGTTTTTTTGCTGTTACTAACAGACTGGTCCTTTTATTGTTTGAGTAGTAAAAATATTACACTTTCTTGAACAACATCTCCATCTGGTGGAGGAAGGAATTTATCTGCTTTCCTGTTAAACTGCAGCTCACAATAGAGGAACAATCACGAGTTACCAAGACTTATCTGCATGATCATACATGACTTGGTTTAAAATTGTGTGTAAAATGTTCTCTCTTTGTAGTTCCAGTCAATAAACACCTTTTTTTCAATACACAATGTGGCCATGTTATTGTTCAACAGAACCTCCTTGCTCCCAGAACTACAACCACCCAGTAGTTTTTGTGGTAGTATTTGCAAGTGTGTGTGGAATTTGGCAGTTTGGAGTGGGGGAGACCTTGGGCAGACAGTTTTAAAGCAGCTGAGAGAAGACTAACAGACTGGCCATGAAAGCACACTGATGTTTAGTCTTTCACTTCAGTGCACAGAGTAAATCACACCTTAGTGCAACAATCCCACTGTTTATGCTGCTTGTGTCTGTTATATTTGCTTGGAGGGGAAATCAGTGTAAGTTCATTCTGCAGGAATCTTCTGCTATCTGTTCTGGCAACAAACAGCATGCAGATAATTTCCCTACACAGTAGCACAATACTGAAGTTGTTCTGGTGTTGTTTACCTCTGTGCAGGGCAGCCCTGGGGTAATTTTGGGGTGTACTTCAGTGGCTGTCAACTCACACCAGCACCCCGCCCCCCTCTCCTTCTCTCTCTCCCTCTCTCTCATTCCTCAGACCAAAAAGAAAGACAGATCTAGTTGGTAGAGCAGAGACTACTTGAGAATCTCCATAGAATGCAATGCACAATAACTCATCTTTAATCAATGGTTTTCATATTTTTCAAGTTATAGTTTAAACATTTGCATTGCATAGTTTTTCCTGGCTGAAGCTGTAAGTCAAAAAACTTTTACTTTTTCTTTTTGTTAAGAAGAGTTCGTCTCACTGGGCGGAGAGAAAGTATCTCCAGAGTTTGTAGGAGGTTGACACACGGTAAGTTTATTTAAATGCACACATTTGCGCTGTCTCTAAAATGGATTTCATTAATAACAGTGAACATAATAACACTGGTCAGAAATAAGAGCGTCCCACGCATAAAATCTGCAGCCATAGTTCACTTTTCTTTGTTTTCATTTTCCTGTCTTGCGTAGGTTTTTTGCTAGTTTATTTCATTAGCCTCTTCCCTGTACATGGCTTGGATGCCTGTGCCAACATGTGACCGCGTATGGCTCATAAAAAAATGTTTCCTTCCCTACTTTTTTTTACTTTTGCGTTCGCCGGCGTGAATATGAGAAGTAGTTGCAGACATTCTGTCCACAGAGTTCATTTTACTCCAGTGTCTTGTACAAACAGTGCTCCCAGTTCAGGAACAGTTAACAGCTACCAATTTACAAAAAGTTCTGTATCGCGATAATTAGCGAGATCAACAACGGGATTTTAAAATAAACATATAGTAAACATTATAATCCAGTATTTCGCCTTTTCACTTCGAAAACAGATGCTTATTATTATTGTTTCCGTTTTCATAGCACCTTTTATACAACTTAAAATATATTTACTTGGGTAAAATAAAATATGTACACTAAAAAATCCTATTGTTTTATGTTTTGAGTGCTCAAATCCTATCTCATGTCATCTCTTTTCCCTGTGAGGGTTAATTTAAACTAGACCATTTTAATGACTAAAAACTCCACATGTGAATCCCACTTTATTATAATCTGTGATAATTAATTTTTTAAAGTGTTGCACAATGGACTCCTTTCATATTTCCCTATTATATTCCTCTACATCACTCAGAAGCCTAACAAACAAGATTATTGGATTGGTTCTTGTTAATATAACTCACCCAGTATTTGTTTGATTAAACCTGATTGGCAGGCCTTTGTTGTTAATCCTGCTCCCAGGGTTGAAATGTTCATTTTTCCCCACTCCAGCTCCGTGTTTGCACCCCCACTCTAGTCATGCATGAATCCACGGCAGTGCTCTGGGCCAGGGAGGGAAACCTTGGCTCCACTAATGTAGTCTTTGATCTTTGCAATGCAAAACATTTCTCTATGGCTTAGATTTTCTGCTTTCGCACAGCTAAAGCAATGAGTACCTATATTGCATTTTTGTTTGGATGTCTCAGGCTGTGATATGGTGTGAAGCAAACAAAACTGGAGCTCTCTGGTTATGGAGCATCCCTAACTCCAGCAGTTGACTGGTTGTGTAACCTGAGCCTGTAAACATGGGTGTAAGAAAAACTCAGAGAATGTCCCAGTTAATATACAGGCAGAAAAATAACCTCAGGAGCTTCATGTTTAAGTATGCACACACCCCATTTGTAAAATAGATGAGGCAGCAAACTGAATGCAAGTCCACTGACCAAATATCAAACGCAACTTAACACCAGCCTTCCCATGTACGCCTCTGCTGCCAGGCTCCATGTTCTGATGTGCCGAGCCTGAAATAGACCCTCTACTCTTACCCACAGGCAGGGGAGAATATTATTAAGACGCATAGTGTCTACAAATATGACTGACCCTCTTGGCCCAATATCTATGTTGCAATATCAAAACCTCATCTGGACTGGTTATAAAAAGTGTATTTAAAAAACACTGCGCCACTCAGTACTGTGCTAATTCAGAAAACAAGAACCGGCTCTAACCGAATTGAACTTTATCTAGGTAATGTCTAGGGAACACTAAGCAATTTGAAAACAGAGTCCCCTCTGTCCTCTCCAGAAAAGCTGTTAAAGCTGCTGACGTGCTTCAGTTTGGAGGCAGTTTGTAAATCCCACCCACTGTTTTATCTGTAAATCGCGTCAAAAAAGCCTCAACTTCCTGTCAGTATAGTGTAGATGCAAAAAGTGTGGCTTCTAATCCAACATTGTACTTGTGTAGTGGATCAAAAAGTTTCACTTCTTATCAATGAAACAGTAGCAAAGACAAGGATTAGAGGGAAAAGATACATCTGTGGTGGTTTTGGTCAATCAGTTTCAGCCAGACATGGTCATAAACAGCAATTGAACGATGTATGGACAGCACATTTTTTACTGTTAGTACCTGTTACCCTAAACTACAGCTAAACTGTGATCAGATAAGGTTATGTGATCATTCTCATTTGTCTTATGCAAAAACTACTGCACCAACACACGCCCTTTAGGTTTTGGAGCAGATCCATTAAAAGGGGCGGTGGCATCAAATAGTTTTCTCTGTTTTTATCTTGCATGGCCCAGAGTAAAGTTAGAGCTTACAATGCTAATGGGTAAAAAACAAGCAAACAAACAAAAAAAAACAACTATCCAGCAACTCAGAAAGACTTTTTTTTCCTCAAAAAGAGTCAGTTAAACTGTAAAAGAGGGAAATATAACTTACTTGTGGTTTGTTTTTGCGCAAGACAAAAAGTGGACCATTGGCCTTGGTGTAAGTCTGTGTTCTCTGAATGCCTTTCCAGTTACTTCTCTGTTGTTTGTTCTTATTTTTTTACAAAACCAAGAATCATGTTGTTTTTGTCTTCTTACCAGGTACAATGGATCTTCTTTTGTTGACAGCGTTTAGCACCTGGCTGGCTCCTGCACTGGGTGAGCATCCTTTTCTCTAAACATGTGGTGATTTTAGTTCACATTCCCCCATTAAAATCAACCTGTGCATAAGCCTCCTTTTCTCTAGGCTCTAGTTTTGTTATGTTCTTAGCTCCTCCATGCTAAATGAGCTGTCTGTATAACAGGATCAGCATTTGGCAGGGAAGTTTTTGGTAAGTTTCCTGCATTAGTGTTAAGTGTTGATGCATGGCCGTTTGACATTTTTGTCCTTAATCTTCAGTTTCCGCTGCACTCTTATTTGGTATGGCTGCTTGCCATGTCTTCTTTTTTGTCCAGCATGTAAAACATGACTTATATTTGTGTCAGGTTACTGTTTCCAGCATCATTTACATTTGAGATTTTCCATTTTCAAATGTTTCATGTCTGTGCTTTGCTGTGAGAACAGACCGTGTCAAACAAGTATAAACATTTCCTTATACTGAAGTCTGAATAATCTTTTATTCTGCCGCTGCCGACTGCTGCCAAGTTTTCCATTGTTACTGCAGGTCCTAGTCCTTGGTTTGTTTCTCTGTGCTCCCTGCATGCCATCAGCTGAGCCTGATGTTAAGCAGATTTGTCTAAATTCAGGCATTTTTATCCCTTTTTGACTCCTGGGTCTGTTAGAGTCAGGCCTTATTTTCAAGGGCTTGTCAGTACCAATATTTATCTAAGATGTGGTTTGGCCTTATGGAGGAAAAGACTAGCATTAGTATTAACTGCCTGTAAATGAGGTCAAAGGTGATTCTGCCTCTGCAGCAAGTATACTACATATCGTATCAAAAGTGTGTATACAAAATGAATGAATTCTGGGTTTCAGCTGTATCATGCTCATTTGCAACTGTCAGTAAAGACAAAAACTGAAGTTATCTTAGTGATTATGGAGGCCAGTGGCATAACCCTCCCCTTAAATGTCAGAAAGATTTCTCAGCAGATGTCTCCACATCAAAACTATGATTAAAAACAACTACCATGAACTGTTTTCTCACCCTGTACATTTGTGCTTACATAGTGACACAAAGGGAAGCTGAATTGTCGTTTAGCTTGTGACCCAACCCAATATATGTTTGATCATGATCAGAGTGTTACATGAATGCAGCCGTCCAAGCAGAGCAATGTGAACAAACAGGAAATTCATACTTCTTTATAGAGAAGTACAAGTCAGGACAATGAAAAACATTTGTACTTTAAGTAACTTGGAGTGGAAAATGTTCCAGCTGGTAGATTTTCTGCAAACTTTCTGTTGTCAGTTTTTGTGATGTTTTGTGATGTTAAGAATCTCTAAAGCAATTTAAGCTGAACTGATAAGTCGGGTGTAACATAGTATTCACAGCATCCCACGCTCCAACCTTTGTTATCTTTTTACTCTGCGTCTCTACACCGTTTACTGTGAAATAAAGGCAGATGCTCAGATGGTAAAGATGATACATACAAAGGTAGTGCAGACATTCATTCCTTTTTGTCCTCTCTCTCTCTCTCTGGAGTTCATTCACACCACTGACTTCTCATAGACATGCTCTTACACTACCAGGTAACTGTCATAAAAAGACTAACGATTTTACTTCTTTTCTCGCAGCTTCAGCAGCAGATGACGACAAAGGTATGTGTTATTTGAATGTAAGTGTAGAAAAGTTTAATTTAGATAAGCTGTATTCTCATTTTAGCCGGCATATATATCAGAATCAGCGCTAAACCACTTAATGACGAGATGAATGACTGCAGCCGTTGTACTCCATGAAGAGTGTCACTGGGTAAATGTGCACTCTTACAATACTTAAAGACGGGATGACCTTCATGAGTGCATTATGTGGTTGTTGTAGAGACGGCTGTAATTGTAAGTGAACACAGTAGTGTCGATGAAGAACCTCCTTAAACCGAGTAATGGAGCAACATGAACCTCTTATGTGTCTTTTCACAATATAAGCACACAACAAATTAAATAGTACCTACTGCTTAACACTTTGGCTCTATTATCTATTCCAAATGCTCCTGTGTAAACTTTGACTTCTAAAAATGGCTACCATGGTGTACTAATCAATTTTTTTTCTTTCCCAGAAGACTACGACGTTTCTTTTCATTATGGTGAGTGCATCACAGATGAACATGGTCTTTTTTTATCGCCGTCCCTCGACAGGAAACATCTGGAAGGTTGACACAAGTTAGCATTTTCCACTTGTTTTTCTAAAAGTCATGGAAAACTTTCACCCCTTGGCAAGTCTTCATAGGTCCCACTGTAAATATTTCTAATCCCACCCCTTGTGCTTAAGTCCTGGTTGTCTGCTCCTCCAGGGACTCAAGATATACAGTGATTTTTAGTTAAAAACACTTTCATCGATCATGGACTAATTGTGTCATTGTAGGTAAAAGCCCATTTTTTGGTCATTTACACCATTTATTGTACATGTCTTACCATCCCATCATTTTGTGTATGTGCTGTTAGTTTCTTTTGGATCTACCTTTCGCCATCAAAAGCAATAGACATTATCATGGTGCTTTGTTTGATTTGATTTTACTCTGATAACTTACACAGAGACAGTATACTTTCAGAGATTGAATGATTCGTTCAAGGTTCAAGATTACTTTATTTATAGGTAGGATGGGTAGATTTGTTTTGCAGACATAGTAATTGCTTTTGGCATTAGAACAAAACATACATTGAACCTACAAAACATACACTGAACCTCATCTGCCTTTGACTGAGTTTAAGTCATCCATTTTCTTCTTTTTCTTGATATACAACATTTCTACCAGCACCATAGGTATGTTTTTGCTTTTCCTGCCTTGTTGAGAGACAAAGCACAGATTGAACACTGACAGCGGTGTTTACAGTTTCTCTGACCACTGCTCACAAAAATGTGTGGTCACCCCTCATGACCATAACGGGTCTGTGTTATAGCACAGTCATATATCTGTGCAGTTAGAGGTGTCACAGTGGAATGCTGTCGAATTGAAGAAGTGTGTTGAATATGTTGCGAATGAAAACTGACCATGAAACATGAGATTCTGACAAAACTATTTAGGCTGATTGTTGATTTAACACGCAAATGAATTTAAGTAAATGACTTTCGTTTCAGATTATGAATCTCTGAGAATCGGTGGCCTGGTTTTTGCAGTGGTACTGTTCCTCATGGGCATCGCTCTCATTGCCAGTAAGTTCTTTAACTTCATAAATGTGTAAAATGTCGTCTGATACTAATAGAACGTCTCCTCTCAAGTAAAAGTACAAACTATAAAATGTGCCAAAAAGTAAAATCAAAGTGCTACAAAGCAAAACAAAATGACCCTTGAATCATGAGTACCAGTATTAGTACCAGTATTAGTTGTCCTGGTCTCAGACATTAAAATAGACTGCACCTTTTCTCTGTGATCAAGTCTCCTTCTGCTGTCTGTTTAGTCTTGTCTTGATGTAAATATTTGACGTCGCTACATCTGCTGTGTGTAATATGCACTGCTTTATACACTACGCGGTTGTCATTCCATGTTTTTCTATCTCATTCATTTCGGACGGAATTGGCTTTGATGTTGTCATGGTGCACAATGACATAAAATAAAAGATAAGAAGAAAAAAATACTTCCACTTGAATGCAGAAAAAAGCAAAGTAACAAGCCTGGTTAAGAATACCAGTAGTAGAAAGTACAGATATTTGTGTTAAAATTGAGAGTGTACAAGTGAAAATATGTCATAAAAATCCGGTGTAAAGCACAGATACCTTATATACTGTACCTGTTGCCACACTGACCGACTTCACAGTGCTCCAGATTCATTTAGGACTGCAAAACAAGCAGACCTCTGTTTAGCTCAGAGGGCTTAAGCATCAGGAAAACTGATGCATCTTGTACAGTCTTGGCACTCAAACACCCTCATGCTTAGTGTATCACAGCAATTTGCCCTTTATACCATATCCGTTTTCTTACTGAGTGTCCTTCCAATGTTCATCCTCCTACCTGCCAGTACATGCTGTTACTGCCAGTTGTAACCCTGTAACCAAAACACATTAATAAATTATTAATCTGGAGCCCCACTTTCCCTCTGCTTCTGTTAGTTAAGTTCAGGGTGGATTCTTTAGCAGAGTTTAAGGCTATGGCGCCACATGACAGATTTATACAAGCGGTGCAGTCACAGAAATGGTGTTGAAATACTCATAATGTACATTTTACAAGTACAATCTGATATCCAGATGTGTACTATAGTCTATAGTATAATATAGGTGTGATAAAACTAGACTATACTAGTGCCTAGTTTTGTCATAATGAGAGAATTCACAGGAATTTCCATATAAACAGTGTCACCAGCTCACCAAGACATGAAATAGAGCTAATTTACACACACACAAAAAAAAACAAAAAACAGCTGTGACAAAATCTGAATGTAGAGGCGAAAACAACAAATCAGAAGAGAGAACATACTGGAAGCACTGTTAAAAATAAATCTTTGATGGCAATAGTCACCCTCTGGCGCCTCCCAGTGACAGTGTAAGTGAACAGTGGCTTAGTCTTATCTAGAGAGATTTTCCCTTATTCTTAATCCTGTGTGAATATAGGTCACTCCGTTGGTCTACCATTCGGTCACACTCAAAAGATTTGTAGATACGTTCTGTAATTCAACAGCTGGCCTCATTGACAAATCCCGCATGGCTGCAGATAGTCATGTCTTTAGTTTGATCACACTTAACCAGTGAGACACTGCTGTGACTGTGACTGACACTGCATCTAAAACTCCAATGTGGGCTCAAATAGACTCTGTTATTTGTGTAGAGTCAGATCAGTCACAGGCTTTACAGATTGTGAGCAGGGCGCAGAAGATCCTGAAGATATTTTTGATGTATTATGAAGTAAAGAGCATAAAATGGTTTTCAAAGTGTTTACATGGTCCAAAATAGAATAGAGATGCTTTTGCTTGGAACTTATTCAACCTCCAGCGTTTTAGTCACCGTTTAACAACTGAATTTTGCTGTGATTTAGAAACATGAATATAGTCTTGTACGAGGGCCAGTAAAGCACAAGCTTATAAGTCTCCCCAGGCTGGCTGCCCAGACAAGCTTATTGGCACAAAGTCAAGATGGTAGTCGTATACCTATCAAGGCATGGAACAACATCTTCTAGTTTTACAGGAAAGGCTGGTGGTGCAAAGTTGTGTTTTATAATGTTTTATATGTCTCTTTTATGCAAGAAAAAACAAAGAGAATTAAACCTGTACAACTCTTTTTCTTGTGTTTTCATCAAAACAGCCAGAAAATGCACTTGCTCAAAGAGTAACGAGACACGGTAAGTGAAGTAAAACAACAATAAGACATACTTGAAAATAATTATTACATACAAACATAATTTTAGTGAATGTAAAATAATGATGTTTTCTAATGGTCCATTTTATTGTGGAAAAATTAAAGTTTTTCTTTGATTCCTATTAATTTGTCACAGGCCCAGGGATCCTGATGTAGAAACCAATCGTGTGAGAGACAGTAATGATCAAAAATGGTAAATAAATAAAATGAAACTCATTCAGCAGCTTATTCAATACAGTCCATCATGTCAAATATGTGAATCTCTTTGTACAGATTGGTACACCGATAGACCATGAGCTGTGGAATTCTGGTAAGTTTCCAAAAAATATGGAGGCCATTACTTGCAATAAGAAGCAGAAAGGTACAATTTATACATTCACACTCAAAAACCTTTCTTTCTCCCCAAACTACTGTCTACTGTAACCACTAGGTGGCAGCAAATACACTGATCAAAGCTGAAGACAATCTTTCTATGGACATGGACAACTTTCTTCGATTTCATAATGTTACTACGCTCCTTTTTACAGTTTTGTAATGTTTTTAATCAGAAAATGTTGCTAGATAATGTGCCAACTTTATATGAAGGTAATAGTGTACCAAGTGCAATAAATAGTTTTTTTTTTGACTGTGAGATTCATGCAAAATAAATTTTCAATAAATATGGTCTTGTGTTTTGTGCTTTTTTACTGTTGTATAAATATTGTATGTTCTCAGTTCTAGCAGCAGGATAGTGTAGAGCCCTCTGTCATACTGCACAACAGCTTCTGCTGACACAGCAGACAGTTCAGTTACACATCCAGTAGTAACTGCCAGCAGTGAGAGTGTAAATGATTAACACCTTATATACTGCAGGTTGCAGCATGTAATGTGTTATGTGCTGTAATGTGCAGCGCTTAATTTTTGCCAAAGTGAGTTTGGCAGCATCTGTGAGTGTACAGTAAATCCTGCAGATGTAAGCATTACTATCACTGGGCATCTGCAGCCACATACACAAAGCACTGCACAGAAGTCAACACAGGATGGGGGGGGGGTATTATTATGAGCATGTAAATTACTGGTGTAAAATTAGAAATCAACATAATCTGCATGACCTACCATGTAGCGAGAATGCGTAAGCCTAGCCTACTATTGACTCTTATTATTTTCTGTGCCATGAGAGTCATTCTTGTGTCTGGGAGTACCCCAGGTCTGCACCACTTCATTAAATGTGCATGCATTGCTTCACAGTCACCACCAGAGGACGCCTGCTGAGTTTGAACAGAGGGTCCAAGTATTTTGTTGCCTGCTGTGCTGTCCACCTACCTCTTCATTTCCATTCTTTTACTGCAACCCAACGACCTGCTTCCTACCTCTGCCCTGCTACATTTGTGGGAGACAAAGCTCCTCTTCATCTCTGCTGCGCAATTATGCCCACCACAGGTTGGTTTGTTTTTCCTACTCCATAAATATTTAAATAGGATGTAAAATAAACAGCTGTACTGATAACTACATTAAAAACAACACTAATCGTGTAACGTGTTAAAACTTCATTTAGATGAACAACTTGATTTGATTTTGCATATTTAGTTTTTATTTTTCCAGTTTTGTGCATTGTTGTTCCAGTGCCAGGAGCCAAGTTGCTGCTGGTGCATTGTCCAGTCTATAGGAGTCTTACAGTAAACTCCCTATGGACTATAACAGATTGCAGGGTTTTGCTCCTAGTTTCTGTCAAACTGAACAGTCTGCGTTTGTTGCAGGAAGAATATGGTGAAAGGAATTAAAAAGTGCCAGCTCAGCCACTTGGGAATGAAGAATCAGCAACATGCAAGCTGCAGTATTGACTCAGACAAACTCAGAACATGTTCAATTGGCTGTAGTCAACAAGATATATCTGCAAAATAAGTCCCTGTGTTGTTGAGGAGTTAATTAAACTAAGTAGAGGTGCTGTATGGTATTTAATCACATTACATACTGGAGTCTTGTCACACTAAATCACCCTTTAAACCTCTTCATTCAAAGCTCTTTTACTTTGTGCTGTGATAAGACCCCTGTGTTCTGCTGCTGGCTGTTAACCCACTTTTCATGGTGCATCTTTTTCTGCTGAGCAAAGATGCTGCATTGAGCGCCGCTCAGTGGGGAAAAATACTCCTGAGGAGTTGTGGAGCCAAGCCTGCAGATCTGGGAAGCTGCAAACCTTGCTGTCCTTAGATCTGAACTGAACACACATGATCACAGGCTATTGTTTCCTTGGTTTTGAACTCAACTCTCCTATTTTTAAGGCTTTATAACTGAACAGGTTTTTTTTTTTTTGGTTTTTTTTTTTTTTGTTTGTTTTTTTGCAGAATCAATGTTTCCAGACCGAAGTGACTTTGATTATGGTAAGCTTTTTTTTCTGTTCAATAATGTCCAAACCTCTAAAGAACAATATTTGATTTGAAAATGTTTTATTTGTATGTTTTAGTGTGATTATAAACTGAGGATTCTGTTCTGTTGTCTGTGGTGAAGTCCCATGTGGTTTTGTCCCCTGTAGATTATGAGACTTTGCGGACCACAGGGGTTATCCTCGCTGTTATTATGTTTGTCTCTGGCATTTTAATAGCCCTGAGTAAGTTTAGACCTCAGATCATATACTCCTTGAATATAGAGACTGAATCACGTGTACATGAGCAAATTTATCTTTGTAATTTATGTATCATTCCCCCAAACAGGTAAAAAATTCACAAAATGTGTAAAATCCTCATCCAAGTAAGAATTGTGCAAGAATAAGTGGATGATTTGCCTGTGCATGCTGTATGATTATAACCTCTTAAGACACCGGCCAGTGTGGAAAAAATAGCTTTTCCAGTATATTTCACTGAATAAAACTGAGTTTCCCACAGTTCTTCCCTGGATGCTTTTTTTTTTTATTTTCCTAAATGCCCCCTCCTGTTCTGCATATACAACCTAAAATACACATCCAACAGATTGAAGAGTCTGACCACAGTTTTGGGTAGCAAATCACATACAAGATTAATATGAATCAAACTCTTCATGTGTTGGTAGTGAGCAGGCAGTTTTACATCCTCAGCTGATCGCATGCCGCTTGTATGGCGAGACAAGAAGAAAAACAAGAGCTGCTGATTGAAAAAAAAAAGGATAAATAAAATCTGCAAAATGGGATGTAGCTAATCTCAGCCCAGAACCCTGTGGCTTCAACTGTGACCACTGTGACATGCATCCACTTGATCAAATGCACCTAAGACAGAAGTTGTGGCCACAGTTTTCAGAATGCTAAAGTACATCATTTATCAATGGAAATCTTGATCAAAGATAATAAGTGTAATTTCCTCTTTTTTTTCCTCATAGTTCCAGCTCATCTGGTACCCAAATTCCAAAGACAGAGGGTAAGTTCACTTTCCTGGAGGGAAATGTAGATGTTCAATCTGTGCATAGATGAACTGTTAAATCTTTTGTCTCCCTTTGTTTTTTCTTTTTGCAGTACCTCCTCAAACTGTATAGGAAACACCATACATGCTTGAAAGAGCACAAGGATGTCATCACACGACCCCTGGCAGCGAAGCCGAACACACTCCAGTTGTTTATGGCCGGTGCTCTTTAGGCTAATGTACCTCTGCCAGCTGAATGAGTGATAAACAGGGTTTTCCAATACTCCTTCACTAAGCCTCCCTCTGGTTTCTGTTGCAGGGTCACGTGTGCTACATACAATTTAACTGGGGCTTTAATTAACATAAAAACAAATCCAAGTCATTAGATATTAGTAATCATGAGACTCATAAGATGTCGTTTCCCCTCCTGACCTCTTACTTTAGAAAGACAATAAAATTAAGAGCATGAAAACGTAATTAGAATTCTAACAAGACAAAATAAAAACTGCATGCACGGATCAGATGTTGCAATTTTGGTCTCCTCTGTTTCCTCTTTTGCCTTTATTTTCAAACACATTTAAAAGAATTGAGATGATATAAAATAATGAAAAAAATCGACAAGAAATACAAATCAATACATGTTTTAAATAAACTTCTTCATTGAAACAGGCAGCATAAAACCTTAATGAAAATTCAGTTACAATTCTCAATGTATTATTTTAAAATAAAATATGAATGAAGTACAAAGAAAGTGTATTTGTTTTGGGCTTTATTAAAAGAGGTTCTCTCTGTGTGATTCATGAATGATTTTTCTGTTCCAAATATAAACACTGTCTGTGCAGCACCATTTTCATTTCTAAATTCATCTTTTATAAATGTCAAGGTATTAAGAATTTAAATTGAAAAAATGTTTCCTTGATGTACTTGTATTGTTTTCTTCTTCACACACAACTTTATAAAATCATAATCTGACAGTGCAAACATGATGAATCACTCAAGCAAATATAAATTCATGTGACTAAATGTTATTTTTGTTAAGGCAATACAGGTCGGTGGAAATTGGGCTTGAAAAATAAACTCCATCTGTATGTCTTGTAAATGGATGGCAGGTATTTTCCATTCTCCTGTGAATGGGATTGATCAAAGATTGTTCTCAATACATCAAAACAATCTCAATGAACTTTAAAATCAGTGTTTTTGTACTTTTACTCATGACTCACGGCTAAAATGTACAGTCAGACAGTTTGTCACCGTTCTTACTCGTGTTTGTGAACATTCTTCGTCATATTCAGTTTCAAATACATAGCAGTTGTTTCTTTTTCCACACACCAGTCCACTGAGGATTTCACTTGTTATTACAAAAGTATGATGCATACGACAAAGTTAAGCTATAACATAGTTCTCATTTTCAAACACACACATTTTTAATGTGCACTCATATTCTGACTGAAACAAAGACCATCAGTCATGTTCAGTCATCATGATGGGGTTTTGACAAGGGAATAACAGGGGTTTCAGGGACAATGTACTGAATGTCATACTAACGATTTCACAGAAATCAACATAAAACAGGGAGTGTAGTCGCTAAGGAAAATGAACACTACTGCACCTTATAAAGCACAATCTATACCTTTGTATCAAATGTCTAATCATTTAGCCTATATTACCTTTTGAATTAAATATAATTAATGCCATGGTTGTTTTTTTTTCATTTCAACATGAAAAATATACAATTTGACAAAAATAAATAAATACAGAAAATTCTTCATATTTGTCAAAGTCCTAAATGTGCCAATTCATCATCAACACCATACGCTTGTTGAGAAGATCTAATAGTGGATAAATAATTCATGTCTCTACATAGAGCAATAAATAAAGCTCTGTATACAGACATTGAGGTACGAATAATTGAAGCTTCATGGATTAAAGCATTGTTTGTGTAATCCAATGTGAATTATATTGAGAAACGACTATGCCAAACTAACTGTCAACCTATAGACCAGGAACTCCCTAAAATGCCACAGTAATAAAATCCCCTTCTCAATAGAGGAAACATGTTTGAGGCTCATTCCCGTTAAATGGGGATTACAACTGATTTAAGTCATTCTTGGTCCAGCAAGGACATCACACGCCGACGAGATGAAGCGTTTCGTTTCTTCAGCATGAGCTTGAGCTAGAGGGGAAAAGAGAAAAGCGTAATGATGACTAGGTTTAGTCAGACAGTGGAGTGTGTGTGGACTGAACGCTGTGGTGGATGTGGATACCTCACCTGTTCCCCGTGGAGGTCGCTCTGCAAGAGGTGAGCTGGTTGGTCATTTTCCAGGTTGCGGATACTGGGATCAGCTCCTTTGCTCAGCAGCAGCTGCAGGATCTCTTCCTGGTGGGGGTTACCATGGAGACCAGCTGCCATGTGTAAAGCTGTGTGGCCATGAGCCTAAAACAAAAAGTGAATGAGTCATGACTGTTTATTTTGCGGTTTACTGTACATACACTATGTCTGTGCACAGACACTTCACACATGGCCACATTAAAACACAACTATGATTTCATGTCTGTGTGGGACTTACTTTCATATTGACAAACTCTTTCATGTTAGCCAGGGGAATCTTCAGCAGATAACGAACCAAATCAATATTCCCCTCCTTTACAGCCAAGTGCAGCACAGTCTTGTTACTTTTGATTTCCTGGAATCACAACATTGGAAGTGAATGAAAAAACACAAGAAAACCACACAAAGTCAGACTGAGACAAAACAAAAGACAGAGGGAGGTGTTTGTGTGTGTTTGTGTGTGTGTGTGTGTGTGTGTGTGTGTGTGTGTGTGCGTGCGTGTGTGTGCGTGTGTGTGCGTGCGTGTGGGGTTGCATTCCCTATCATGGCCAAGATGAAAGAAAACCTGGGCACTTTGCCCTTCAATGAAAGGTCAGGGTTTAGTATTTCAGAGCTGCTTTCTTTCCTGACTGATGGCAGATTTACTAGTTTACATATTAAAAGATCATAATTCGACACTGTACCTGGCTGAGCAGAGACGACCCTGCACTGAGAAGCATCTGCACACAGGAGAGCTTGTCTGCAGCCTTGGTCTGAAGGCTGACGTCGGCCAGGCCACTTGAAGATAACGCCTTCATGGTGATGCTGTGAGAAATGGCTCCACAGTGAAGCGCTGTCATGCCTGAAGCAAAGATGAGGGAGACACATTCATGTCAATCACAACAGAGGGGATCTATCTATCTATCTCTCTCTCTCTCTCTACAGATATATATATATATATATATATATATATATATATATATATATATATATATATATATATATATAGATAGATAGATAGATAGATAGATAGATAGATAGATAGATAGATAGATAGATAGATATAGATATAGATATAGATATGCCTATGTGTGACTTTTATATTGGTAAAGTGACCAGTTCCCACAAAGCAAAATGTGGACTACAGTATGTTTGTGAGGGACACTGCTCAAACATAGGATAGTCTTCGATTTTAATGTCTGTTAAACTCACTGACTATGAATAATAATAAAATAATAAGCCTGAATCTGTTCATCTGTCATTCTGATCATGCATTACAGCACTCGAAAGTTATATCAATGATACAAACTATTGATCACTAAACACAAGTTTCTCTTCCTGTTTGGGAATAAGAATTCAGATCCCACACAGTGTGTGGATGTTAATGCATATTTTTAGTTTTAATCATTTCAGTGTCCAGTTTAAAACATTTGTTAGAAAATTAATCAACTATAAATCATATTATATTGATGAACTGTTATTCATTAAATTAACCCATAAAGACCCAGTGCTAATTTTGTGGCCGTTCCCAAATTAATTTTTCTCTCTATTTAACTTTTCTTAAGTGATTTATCACCATTTATTACCCTCTGTATTTTTTTAATTTTCACTGGGAGTCATGTATTTTCCTATATTTAATTTCTTATATTTAAGTTAGATGTTCATGAAAACACAGTAAATTCAAAGGTTATTACATCAAAACAGAAAACTGGAGAAAAAGTGACTTTTTCAGCAAAGTTATCAATAACTGAACATTAAAATAAGTGTCTCCATCCACTGTCATTTATCAAACTCTATGGGTTTTACTGGTGAATCGATGTTGTAGATGATGACGATGTTTCCGCGTTCACTGCAGAGCCTCTAAACGTCCAAATGGGTCATATCAGATGACCATGAAAAGATGACAAATTGCATTTTGCAACAATTATTTACATGTACTGATAGGATTAGTGAATTAACAGGTATTAAACAGTTTAGATCAGCAGATGCTTTTGTTCACCCGTGGCTGTTTGGGTCTTTATGGGTTAAATCGAGTAACTTGAAGTCTGCAACATATTAGATTTCAAAAGGGATCAAAGCAACAATACTCCTAATGTTCACAGAATCGACACATGCATGAATCTGCATCCTCTTATGCAGATTTTGCGTGTAACTGTAATTTTCTTGAACTCATATTGTATTTACAAATGGGTTTATCATTTGCAAAGAAATGTAACTGAACTGGTGTAACTTAAATGTACCTTCAAAATTCCGTGCTTCCAAGTTCACAGCAGGTCGACTGGACAGAATCTCCTGCAGGAAAAACATTTGTGTTAAAGTCCGCTGCCAACACACGCCTGGCCTCCTGCTTTTAAATGAAAGAAAACCAACTCTGCCGGTGTTTTACCTGGAGAACCCCTGGGAAACCGTAGTGGGCGGCCAGATGAAGAGCGGTTTGTCCCTTAATATCACAGGCGTTGATGTCTGCTCCTAATGACAGCAGGTCTTGCACAATCTCTGGATGGTTTGCCGTCACCGCCACCAATAAAGCAGTCTGCATGAGCACGCATTTAAAGGAATTATCAACTCAACCTTAAGAGAACATTTGCTTCAGAAGATGTGTCTTTTTTTTCCTTCATGCTGTACCTTTCCCTTGTGTTCTTTGGCATCAAGCTTCCCTAAATCCCTCAGCTTCTCTGCAGCAGCGTAGGCACACTCCCTGAGACCCTTGGCAGTGTAGATGTGCAGGATGCTGACAGAACAAGAACGCATGATAGATTAGATTTAAATGAGCCGTAAAAATCATGTAACCCCCACAAACACTTTACACTATTCCCTTTCAGAGTTAAAATTTATCTTTCCATTTTATCTGGGTTTCTAATCATCCAGTATGAATGGGCTGACTCATTGAAATCTTTAGTTTCAATGAATCTTTCGAGGATTACTAAACGACACGTGGTTCTCACTCTCGGCTTACAACTGAAAAGGAAACTCTTGCATAAGTAAAATCATGATGCCTGCTCACATATGCTCTTTTACAAAACATGCGTAGTAGTATCAGTATTAGATATTTCAATTCTTACTCTAACAGGTGCAGAATGAAAACCTGTTAGATTGTGCTACTTGTATTATGTTCATGTAGTTTTGTATTAATTTCACAGAAACATGATATTTGTCTGTTGGTGCACACTAGCAAACACACAGGAAGTACTGAAACACAAGCCTCCATATGCTCACACAGACCAATATAAGATCATATTCTTCAAAATCATAGAGATGTATTTTTATTTTAGACACCAGTTCTACATTCTTCAACTGTTATTTTCATATTCAGTAAATACTCTATATTCAGTAAATACTCTATAGTTACATCACCCTGTATTACAGCTTTAAATGGATTTAAATCAGCCTGTCTTTCTTTTCTTCTGAATTTCAAACTCTACTTAATTTCATGACATTTCCACTTTTTTCACCGGCACGGTACTCACGTATCTCCATCTTCGTCCTGCCCGATAGCTCTGCTGTAGTCCATTCCACTCAGCAGCATCCTGGCTTCTTTCAGCTTGGCAGCATCCAGAGGAGTTCCAAAAGTCATCTGTGTGGTCTGACTGTCCAGAAGTGGCCAAGATGAACCCAAACTGGGATCTGGGACTGTCAACGGGCACTCCTGCTGGATATAGAATAGAATAGAATAGAATAGAATAGAATAGAATAGAATAGAATAGAATAGAATATTCAAGGTGTCCAGTAACTTACACAAAATTCACAATATCACAACAATGCAACAATTATGTACAGGAGTATATAAATACAGAAGTTGCATAGTAATATAAAAAGTACCATAATAGTAAAGTAAAATAAAAAAGCTGCATAAACTAAAAGAATTATAGCCCTTGGTTGTGCTTCAATGTGTTTTTATAGATAGATAGATAGATAGATAGATAGATAGATAGATAGATAGATAGATAGATAGATAGATAGATAGATAGATAGATAGATAGATAGATAGATAGATAGATAGATAGATAGACGGACGGACGGACGGACGGACGGACGGACGGACAGAGAGATAGATAGATAGATAGATAGATAGATAGATAGATAGATAGATAGATAGATAGATAGATAGATAGATAGATAGATAGATAGATAGATAGATAGATAGATAGATAGATAGATAGATAGATAGATAGATAGATAGATAGATAGATAGATAGATAGATAGATAGATAGATATTTTATTAATCCAGAGGGAAATTCAAGTATTCAGTAGCTTTGCATACAGCACAAGAAGACAAAAAACAGACAAATCAAACAGGCAGGTTAGTAACCAGATTAACGTTAACATAGGGTTAGTATATATCAGTGGTTCCCAACCTTTTTTGGCTTGTAACATCACAAATTTCTGGCGACCCCCGACATTCAAAACGAATTTTATTTTTTGCCAAAATTTATTTGTTTTTGATCATGTAATAGTTTGCTATACTATGTTGCAAATAAACATTAATTCAAGATGACATTTAGTCTGTATAATGCATATTATTATGGACAGAGGCAGAAAAGCCAGGTGTCGATTATGGCACAATGAGAATTTTATTTTCCTTGGTCAGGATATGTACAGTCAGTCTAGCTTGGATTTACAAGGCTGACAATTAATACTGAACAAACAATAACTCAAACTATGAGTTATGAAAGAGCTGCAGCATCTGAAACCAACCACAATCAACATTTGAAAGATAAACAGTACCACAGTGCTTCAGTTTCAGACTCAGAGTTTGTCATGTCTTTTATGTGCTGATTGTCTCTCTCAACTCGCCATATATTTTTTTATTAGTAAGTTTTTTTTGTTTTGTTTTGTTTTGTATCAATTAATAGAAATTTCACACGACCCCATTTGAATTCCAGGCAACCCCACATGGGGTCCCAACCCCAAGGTTGAAAAACACTGGTAAATACCCTAAAAAAACTTGATAGAAAACTTAATCTAAAAGTATTGCCAGAAAACTTACTCTAAAAAACTTCCTGTACAATACTGTAAACAAAACACTTCTACTTTAAAAATCTGTAGAGAACTAAAAGTATTGTCAATATTTACTTCAATAGTTTAATTCAGTATTTGAGCATCATTTCAGCTGATGTCAGTCAACATCCTATTAAGTGCATGATTGTTGCAGCAGAATTGAAAATCGATCTTACATAAGTGTGGGATATTGCATCTCCAAACGTTTGCGGCTGTGTGCCATAGTCTGGTGTCATTGGAAGATTGTAAGCATAGCTGGGTCCTGGTTGGTTCAGGTAATAACTGAATGAAGGTTCAGGTGCAGTGGTCCACGGCTCAAAGCTCACTGCCATGTCTGAGTAGCTGTTTGAAGCACCTGGGATGAAAAGGAAGTAAAGTTATTCATCACTGATAACTCAATCTGTGATGAATAATACATGCTCCTAGTTTTCAAGTTACCTGTGCAGGTAAACGGTTCCAATGATGACAGATGCTGAAAGACATAACAGAGATACTGCTCTTATCTGTGGAGTTCATTTGTATCTGTAGAGGTGTGGGGATGGTCAGTGTGGCGTCTTACTGTTATGGTGGTGGGAGGAACAGGACTCGTGCTGGCTGCTGAACAGGATGGTGGCACCGATGACGTTTCACGCTTCCTTTTCTGCTCCAAGAGTTTCTTCACTGTGGGCAGAGTGCAACACGGCTTCTCCTTCGGCGCTGAAATAAAACACAATGATGTAAGGATGAGGTGAGTCACGTATTTCTTCACAAATCCTGAGCAAACTGCCATCACATTTAGATGAAGAGCAAAGACACGGGAAAAAACCAAGATATTGAATTTACATATTCTTTACCTTAGAAAGTCCAACTAGAAATTGGGAGATCTTATTAATTATTAATCAGCTTTAAAACCCTTAAACACCCAGTGCTACTTTTGTGTCAGTTCCCAAAGGATTTTTTCTCTATATTTAACATTTCTTAAGTGATTTGTCACCATTTTTTATGAAATAATCCTCTGTATTTTGCATTTTTCTGGTGAAAATCAGGTATTTTCCTATATTTAATTTATTAATCATGTAGATGTTTATAAAAGCTCAGATTAAACTTGAGGGTCATTATACCAAAAAACAGAGAAAACTGAAGAAAAGTGACTTTTCCAGTAAAATACATCATTAACTGAACACAAAACAAGAGTTTACGAACGCTGTTATTTATCAAACTCCATGGGTTTTACTGGTCAATCAGTGTTGCAGAAGATGACGTGTTTCCACGTTCACTACACAGCCTCTGAATGACCAAATGGGTCATATCTGATGAGCATGAAAAGATGAATAACTGTATTTTACATAAATTATTTACATGTATTGATAGGATTAGTGGATCAACAGGTATTAAACAGTTCAGATCAGTCAATGCTTTTGGTCGCTAGTGGATATTTGGGTCTTTAAGGGTTAATGTATAGCCCTCATCCTACAAAAAGTAATGTCGGTTTATTTATACATTTAAAAACCAACAAAAAAAAGTCATAATGCAAAAAAAAATTAAACAAATCAAATGTCTTTCTGACATCATTCAAAGATGGAAAATATTTGTTAAAGGCAGCTTTAAAAATCTGAAAAAAAGAGGAAAGACACTGACACATTCTTCCACAGAGGGAACTACAATAGTCAAGATAAGAGGAAACACAGACATGTAGTGTGCTTTCCAAATCTTAAATAGACAAGACAGATTTTAATATTATAATCTGAAGGAAATGTGCAAAACTGGTGTTGATGACAGATTTGGTTCAGCTATCAAATTAAATTTTAAAGCAGAATAATCAAATATACAAAGATAACGCCTGAATTTCTTCAAATGTCAGACTTTTTTTTAATCCAAATTAGGTTATGATTTTTGTCCAAATGTTGTTCCACTTTTAATGGCCATGAAATGTGAAATATGCCAATTGTCGCACACAAATAAAATGACATGGACATCCCAGTACAATCAGCCTCTGTGTGTCTGCAGGCGTCTCTTATTTCCTGTTGGTGAAACATTTGCATTTTGTATCTAAATTGCATTTTGACTGTAAATTGTCAATGAGCCAAATGTCCTGAGGCAGGTTTAACAGCACAGAAACATGTAGCACTAACATGACAGGCTTTGAGCATCAATTTGTATTCATACTATAAACCTGAACAAAAAAGGCCAAAACAGACAAAAAAGAAGGTTTTCTCTTTCGTTTCAGTTTTCCTGCTCCCTTTTTTAAGTACAGTACATTAGCAAAAACATCCATTATACTATGAGTATGTTTTCCCCCTGCTGATACAGAAATATCATTTCCATTTAACGGGTAGAGGAAATGAGAAAAAATAGGAAAAAAATATTACAAAACAGAATTCTGATGTTTCCAGAAGATGATGTGACCACACAGGTTGTTTCCTCAAAAAGTGCACCCCACACGTGAAAGATAAAGTGATATTTCCACCCTGTGCGTGGAACCGGTGTAAGATAAACCTCCTCCATTAGGAACAGAGACTTGTGTGGCCATGTAAACCAAACAGATTCATCAGAAAACCTTAGTATGGGATTGCCACTGCTTATTTTCTATGACATCTTCCTGTCTGACTCCGTTACGCGAACAGCAACGCAAACCACATCTTCCTGCCTTTGGTGTGTCACAGGCCCGTCACCCCGACACATGTAGCTGTCTTCTGCTTTCTGTTGCACCTACATGTCTGGCAGGCAGAACAGGCGGGGACAGAAGCAGGGTGACATCTTCTTTTGTCACTTTTCTCTTTGTCTTTTTAGCCTGTGAGTGTTGACGGCTGTGGTGCGCCGCGCAGGGACAGACAGCCCTAGTTATCAGAGCAAATACAAAGACGGCGTACTTCTAAAAACGACATGCAAATAAGACAAGTGACAGAGAAATAAGACCTCCAGGTTAGATTTTTCTTGCCGGTGAGTCTTGTTGTCTCTCTACTCAAAAACAACAGTGTCACCTGGAGCAGAAAACCTGTCCCACATAATAAATCCCTGTGTTGTGTTGTGTTGTGTTGTGTTGTGTTGTGTTGTGTTGTGTTGTGTTGTGTGATGTTCCCAACAATAAATGTCACTTTATCAGAATAATGACATCAGTCTGTACCACTGCGAGTTTCATTTTCAAGTTCACAAGGTGCTACTATAGGTTAGTCAAACCTTGACTCATTTGATCTTTATACTCAAATGTCACCTCTGGCCTTTTTCGGATGATACGCTATTGTAATATGCACCTAAGTCGTATTGAAGTAAAGGTCTGTTGTATCAGCAGAGGGAAACTAGAGGTGAGGAAATGACAGAAACAGAGGACATCTTAACTGTGAGTTTACTCTAACTGCCCACACACTGCGACAGGCTACTCTGCCTGATGTGCCATATTCAAATAGACTTGTGGAAACCCCTGGACATTGAGTCATGTGCGTGGGAGGTTGGGGATTCCGACGACCTTTCTCTTTTGGCTCAGTCCTCAGACCCAGCACAGGCCAAACATATTTCCTCTTTTTGTGGTTTAACAGAAAGAGCACACAAGAGAAACCACGTAGCCGGTCAGAGTGTGAACAAAGAAAGTCAAGCAAAACAAGTGTCACCCTCCCAGAGCCTGCATGTCTACTTTTCATCAAAAGAGGAATTGAAAACTAGTGCGTATGGGTGGGGGCGGATCAGGGTTTCCCCAAATAATGCCCCGACTCTTGGATTCACCAGAAATATGGGTTCATTCATTGAAAACTGAGATCGAGATGTACTTGAACGCAGCATTCAAATGACTAGAATTATATACAGCCCCAAAGCCTGCACATAATAGAGACCAAAGATATAATCTAATACATTAATCTAGATCTGTTGGATTATATATGTAAATAATATTCAATTTTTCTCTTATTTTTCATTTTTCAGTTGTTTGTGGGGGATTTTCTACCTGTCTTCTTCTCTGCAGTTGCTCGTTGTATGTTACTGCTGTTAACTGTTAAATTTCCCCATGGTGGGAGAACTAAAGTCTTGTTTTATCTTATCTTATCTTATTGTAAAGCAGCATTAAATTAGAGTGGGAGTTCATGTTAGGCTGGTTTTAATCTGACAAAGTGTTTAAATTGACACACAATATATGAATAAGTAGAAGTAAAAGTATTTAGAAGTCATATAGACTGGAATAATTACGTTTCCAGACACATTCCTCCTTTTTATTCCTATTTATACACATCAGTAACACCTTTTATCAAGTGCAATGAGTCCCAGTTACAGTTTGTCTCAATCATTTCATGAGAAAAGGTGAAAAGATTTTATACCAACACTATGGGCAACAGAGTAAATAAATTAAAAGTGAATGTGAAGTTGTATTTAAAGTGTTTCAACATTAAGATTATGATGATATTATAATAAATGCTGAAAGTTGGAAGCATCCAGCAAACTTTTCTAACTTGACAAAGTCATGATTCAAGTTCTTACCTTAGACATGTCAATCAAATCCTGCAAAATAAGTGATAATACTGTGGTTTTTGGTGTCATAAATAAAGCAGAATACTCACATTTATCAAAGTGCATGTCAGAAGCGGTTTTGCCTTGGAGTATTCAACAGTTCCTCCGATCGGTGTGGTAAAAAAAAAATAAAATAAAAAATGGTAAAAAAGGAACTGTAGTCGTGATAGAAATCTGAGGGATCCGTGATGTCCGTGTGTCTCGGAGTGTGTGTGACTTGTTGTCTTATCACTTGTTGCTTGTACACACAGAGCACGTTGTTCCCAACGCCGCCCCCAGCTGGGCCACGCCCCACGCAGAGGGGAAGCCACAGACACAGCGCGTCACCACGGCACGACAAAAACACTACGAGTGGGGGGCAAACAGACGGACCAAAAAACGGACCCACAGAAGAGTCCAGTCCGGTCCGACAGGGTACAAATGCAAAAAGTATACTGAAGATATTTACAGTGTAAGAAAGAGGTACAGCTGTGGAAAAAATAAAGAGACCACTGCAAAAAATATTACTTTCTCTGATTTTACCATTTATAGGTATGTGTTTGAGTAAAATTAACAGTCATTCATTCATTCATTATCTGAACCAAAGGGTAAGAAATAGGTACAGCTGTGGAAAAAAATAAGAGACCACTGCAAAAATATCACTTCCTCTGATTTTAGATAGATAGATAGATAGATAGATAGATAGATAGATAGATAGATAGATAGATAGATAGATAGATAGATAGATAGATAGATAGATAGATAGATAGATAGATAGATAGATAGATAGATAGATAGATAGATGGATAGATAGATAGATAGATACTTTATTCATCCCATAGGGAAACTTACAGGTTCCAGCAGTATCCACAACTTCAAAACAACAGTAGTAAAACACAATAGTAAGAGCACAATCGTAAAAAGAAAAAAGAAAAAACTTAAATTTTCCACAAGGAGTCAGTGCAAAAGGAGACTGTTGTGCTTAGAGTCAGTGCAATGAATGAGTCTGTGCAAAGGATAAGGATAAAGTGCAATGTAAACAATGCAATGTAAAGTGTGTGAGTCCTACAGTCCAGGGGGCATGAGCAGTGTTCGTATTAACTACTACTGCTACCTAGCCCCCCCCCCCCCCCCCCCCCCCCGAGTAGAGTCAAAGAGCTGGATGGCATGGGGGAGGAAAGACCTCCTCAGTCTGTCAGTGGAGCAGGACAGTGACAGCAGCCACTCACTGAAACTGCTCCTCTGCCGATCATTTATAGGTATGTGTTTGAGTAAAATTAACATTCATTCATTCATTCATTCATTATCTGAACCAGAGGGTAAGAAATAGGTACAGCTGTGGAAAAAATAAGAGACCACTGCAAAAATATCACTTTCTCTGATTTTATCATTTATAGCAGGGGTGTCAAACATGCGACCCATGGGCCAAATCCAGCCCACCAAAGGATCCATTCCGGCCAGTGGGATGAATTTATGAAATGCAAAAATTACACAGAAAATATTAATCATTTTAGTTCAGGTTTCACATTCAGACCAATTCAATGTCAAGTGGGTCAGACCAGTAAAATACGGTTATAATAACCTATAAATAATGACAACTTGAAAATTTTCTCTTTATAAATGTAAACATTTTTATGTCATTTTACTGTATTTATACTAAAACAAACAATCATTTCTCATAAGGATAACCTGAACAAGTATGAACCCGAAATGTCTTAAGAAGTGCAATTTTACCAATATTCTGTCTGTTATTAAATGTTTTGTATGTTTGTAGATCCACAGTGATCTGTAAGTTATAATATACATGTGTAAATGATAAGCTGAAGCATAAAACTGTTAAAATTGCAATTATTTTTCTTAAGAAATTTCAATTTGTTTCTGTTATTCACATTGTTTTAAAGGATAGTTTGTAGATATAAACATTTTTATAATATAATTTTACTTTTTTCATTCTAAAACTGTCATGCCTGCCGCCAGACGTTAGTCTGGTTTTGTCTGTCTTGTGTGTTTGTCTGTCATTTCCTGTTTTATTTTGTTAAGTTCTCCTCTTATGTCATGTCTGGTGTCTTTGCTTCCTTTCCCTAATCTGTGTCACCTGTGTGATTACCTGTCCCCGCCCTGATTTGTTCCACCTGTGTCTCATTGTCTTCCCTCCCTTTTGTGTATTTAAGCCCTGTGTTTTCCCCTGTTTGTTGCCAGTTCCTATTTTCCCTGTGAGATACTTACCAGTGGTTTTTGGATCCTGTCTGCCAGTGTATGACCTGGTTTGTCATCTCTGTTTTTTGCCTCTTTGCCTTATCCCTGTCTGTGCTTCTGCCTCCAACTGATTACGTGTGTTTGACCTTATCGGCTGTTTTTATGGTATGTGAGCTAGCCTGATCCTTATGTCCTGTTGCCTTTCCGTCTGCCTGCCCGTGTTTGACCTGGTTCTGCCACTGACCTCCCTCTGCTTTTCCCTAGTCGGATTCCCGACGTGCTCTACCGATCCGGGCTGTGGGTTTTTGTCTCCAGTCCGATTTACTAACCCAGAGAAGAACCCGGGACTCATTGGCCTCAAGATTTTGTTCATTATCAGTGAACTGTCAGTGAGCTTGGTGTTTAAACACTGAACTTTTACATCTGTCTCTGGGTTGTGCATGTGGGTTCAGTCTATGTACTCTGTGCATTACAAAAACATGGAGAAAAGTTTGGAGTTGACATTGTCTGTATAATGTTATTTTACTGGTCCGGCCCATTTCAGATAAAATTTGACTAAACGTGGCCCCTGAACTAAAATGAGTTTGACACCTGTGATTTTATTGGTATGTGTTTGAGTAAAATTAACTTTCTTTCATTCATTATCTGAACCAGCTTTATCCTCACTAGAGTCACGGGGGTCACTTGAGCCTATCCCAGCTATTTATGGGCGAATGTGGGGTACACCCTGGACATGTCACCAGTTCATCGCAGGGCTGAACATATAGAGACAATCACTCTCACATTCACACCTGTGGGCAATTTAGATTAACCGACTAACCTATCAGTGCATGTCTCTGGATGGTGGTAAAATGAACATTTTTGTTTTATTCTCTAACTACCCACAACATTTCTCCCAAATAAAAACGTTATTTAGAGCCTGTATCTGCAGAACACGACACATGGTCAAAATAATAAAAAGATGCAGTGTTTTCAGACCTCAAATAATGCAAAGAAAACCAGTTCATATTCATTTCTAAACAACACAATACTAATGTTGTAACTTGGGGAAAAGTTCAGACATCAATATTTGGTGGAATATCCCTGATTTTCAATGACAGCTTCCATGTGTCTTGTCTCTCCTCCATTGCTGTTGGATGACTTTATGCAGCTTCTGGTATAGAAATTCAAGAAGCTCAGTGATGTTCTGTGGCTTGTGTCCATCCATCTTCCTCCAGAAGTTTTCAAAGTGGGTTCAGGTCTGGAGATTGGGCTGGCCATGACAGGGTCTTCATCTGGTGGTCTGTCATCCACATCTTTATTAACCTAGCTGAGGCCAGGAGCATTGTCCTGATAGAAAAACCAGCCCTCAGAGTTTGGGAAAATTTTCAGAGCAGAAGTCCAGTAGTTTTCAATAGTTATTTTTGGATTCCAGTTACTTTTGTGGTACTAATAGCACTGTTTTTGCCTGTTGTAAGAAGATAGTAATGGCCACAGTAGTAGTTTTTATACTTCTTCTTAAATAAGACATGGATCAGGTGTTTATTCAGTAGAATAAGGTGTTTTTGTGTTGGAATTCAGCAGACACAGGAATGGAATAGCTGTCATACATGCAGACATGCTGATTTCACAGGAAATTACAGTGGTCTCTTAATTTTTTTCCAGAGCTGTATTTTAGTTTAGAGGCCAACATACAGAACAATATGATGGGACCAGTAAAATATTAGCATAAAAACCTAGAAATGATGACAACCCCCCAAATTTCCCCTTTGTTTTAGTGTGAAAAAAGTAAAATTACGTGATGAAAATATTTACATTTACAGAAAAAAGTTGAATAATCCAAACAACCATGAACAGCCTGAAATTTCTCAAGAATGAAGTGGGATTTTAACAATTTTATGCTTGAATGTTTTGTATGTTTTGTGCATAAAAAACAAAGAATGATTTAATAGATGTAAAAAGATTAAAACAACATAAAAGACACATGATAAAAAAAAAATAAAAGATGCAAAGAGATACCAGAGGATTTGATATAAAAGGTAAAACAATATATAAAAGCCTTAAAAAAAAAAAAATTCAAATGAATTAAAAGACACAAGAACACAAAAAAATAATGTAATAGACATTAGAAACCTAAAGTACATAAAAGACACAAGACAACAAAAACCACAAAGGTGACATTAAAAGATTAAAACAATATAAATGACACAAGAAGACAAACAATATAAAATATCTAAAGACGGACATGATGTAAAAGGTAAAAGAAGACAAAAATGACGTTAGGAGATTAGAAGTGTCGGAAGTGAATTAAAATACTTATGAAGATAAAAACAACCTAAAAGACAGACAAGACTGAAACAATGTAAAAGACAAAAATGACAAACAAAGATCTGAACCATTATAATGACACAATAAACACAACATGACAAAAAGGACATAAAAATTATACTTTCAGATACAGTTTTTGTTACTGGGTGAATGTAGGGAGGAAGGAGCAGGTGTTCAGCTTCCTAACACTACTAAGCATGTACAGCATGGTAAATATTCTATAAGTACTCACAAAATCTTTCAAATGTAAGGAAAGATGCAACATGAAATGAAAGTGCATGAATACCACAATAAGTTAGTGTCTGCAATATGGACCTTCACTCAGCCATCATCAATCAATGTTGACACATAAAATTTGGATAATGGAAATGAAAAAACAGATTATTTTTAATTTTCAGAGAGCTAGTTTGTTTACATCTGCATTTATTTAATAAAAACATCATGCTGTATTCCAAGTACATTCCACAGTAGTCCATCTTTCAGACCTTATTTATTGTATTTTTAGCCTTCAGTGATTTCAGTCAGACATTATTAAATGTTAATATAAGTTTATTTTGACCCCAACAGATTAACTAACCCACAGTCGTTCAAACCTAAACACTTGTCTTTCTGAAAATTAAAAAGAGTCCCCTGTCAGTATTAAATTAAGTTAAATTAAATACATGCAAATGAAATTTCGATTTTCCAAATTATGAGTAACTTGATTAAGGCAAGAACAGTTCATTTATATAGTGGCTTTCATACAAAAGCACTGCATATTAATGCAAGGAACATCCAGAGGAAAACAAAAACTTCTTACATAAACAGAAGACAAAGATGTTAGAAAATATCAGAGGAAGAAAGTACAGAGTATAGAACCAGAATAATATCATAACAGAATAGAATAAAATATTAAAATAATTCAATATGAGCTTGATGAATAGTTGTATCTGTGTCAGACAATTTGTTCAAATATGTCAAGAATGAATGAATGAATGACAATATGGGAAAAAATGACTGAAGTAAAATAAATAAATAAATGAAATAATGATAGCTCTTGCAATAAATAACAAACAGTAAATGCTTAGGGTTTTGTCTTCAGATGAGTTTTAATAAAAGACAAACAAAACAACATTATTCAAACATTTACTGTCATTTAAAAGAAAAACACTTCATTTAGAAACCTGCTTTGTGTGTTAATAATGATGAATATATTTCTGGTGTTGACTCAGTTCCTCACTGCACTACACATTATCACCTTCAAACTCCCATGAGTCGTTGGTTCTTAAACACATCATGTGTCAGTCAGAAGGAAAGTGAGAGTCCAATCCCGGGGTCTGGATTTAAGTGGTAGGGTTTGTATTCGTTTACTTCAAAGTCATAGTTTTATCAAAATGTTTTACCCTATTTAGGTGCATCCCACTGGAACCTTTGTGTCACTGATTTAGAATAAATGTTTTTACTTTTTTCAACCACAAATGTTTCCCAAATGATTAAACATTTTAGTCAGCCAAGGACATAAAAGTATACAGAGGTGGAGAAAATAGAGACCTGAAAAAACATTTAACAAACATGCCCATGGGTTTAAGGGAAAGGAAGGAGGGTAGAATTTGATTGTAATTTTATTTTTAAGTGACAAAGTAAATGAGATTTTTTTTAATTTTTTTTATTGTAGAGTCAAATATTTTACTGAGAATATTTTTTAGCAGGTGTCCAGTTGTCTCCTCTTCTGTAACTTATTTTCATTGAAAACTGAGAGGAAGAGATGTACTTGAACACATCATTCAAATGACAATAATAATATACAGCCCCAAAGCCTGCACATAATAGAGAAGAGAGCTATAATCTGATGTACAAATCTGGATCTGTTAGGTTGTAAAATAACATTAAATCAGAGTGGGAGTTTGTGTTAGGTTAGTTTTAATCTGACAGAAGTAAAAGTATTTAGAGGTAGTAAATGTAGTCATATACACTGGAATAATTCAGTTTTCAGACACATTCCTCTTTTTATTCCTATTTATACACATCAGTAATCATCTTTTATCAAGTGCAGTGAGTCCCAGTTAATCTTTGTCCCAATCATTTCATGGGAAGAGGTGAAAAATATTCAACAGTATATGGGTAACATTATAAATAAATCAAAAATGAAGGTGAAGTTGTATTTAAAGTGTTTCAGCATTACGATTATTTGTGATGTTATAATGAATGATGAAAGCTGAAAACATACAGCAAAACTTTTCTAACTTGACAAAGTAATTATTCAATTTCTTACAAAAGTATTACCCAAGTGACTTATTTTCATTTTAACATTTTGCTGTCATTGTTATATTTAAAACCAGTTTTACAGTATCCATCTGTAAATATGTGGACCGTTTACACTGATTATTTATTTATTTATTTATTTATTTATTTATTTTCTGTCAAATGTTACACTAGGAGCTGGTTCCTTTTTCTGCTACCTTCTTCTAAACTCATGTTCTTGTCATTCGTAGTCTATTTCTAGGTAAACCTACGCATGCCTGTGGATTTTTTCCTACATGTTTAATGACTCAGTTTCATGTTTTGGAAACAGCGCCCCCACACATAAGAGCCAAATACTGCAGGTTACACTGGTCCATAAGTAAAATGCCTCCAGAATAGAAGTGGCGAAACCTAACCAAGTTTGAGTCACTAATAAAGAAAGATTAAGTCATAATGTTGGTTGGCTGTAGTTTCCAAGATACAGTCTGGGCTGAAAATGTGAAACTCAGAGGATTAAAGAGAGAATGAGTTTTACTCAAAAGGAATGTTTGTCTCAAAGCAAATAGATCTACTTTAAAACACTGTCTGTACATTATTTCACATTCACTTTTCAGGCTCCTTCTAGTGGAAGATTCATAAATGTATAGTATAAATATACATAAACCAACATTTATCTGTAATAACACTATCAAATGCACCAGCATTTCATTTGTTTTCATTTGTCATTTGTTTTCCAAAACATCTTATTCAAGTATATCAGATTTAGAACATTTAATCTCTAAGACAGATCATTTCTAAAAAAAAAAAAAAAAAAAAATAGTTAAATTAATTCAAATAAATGTAAAAGGGGAAAAAAATGTATATCTGTGTTATTCACCCATAGACACTTTTTTTCTTGTTTTTTTCCACTTTCTTTCAAGCTCATTTAAGTAGTATGGGTTTCCGACCTCTGTTTTTAAACAAATTCCACCAGACCAAATCAGTTTCAGTCTTTATTCCATTTCTAATGTATGGCTATTATATATAACGTACCTTCTCTGTAATTACGCTGAACTAGGGTTGTTAAACATAAGGCTCGCGGACCAAAATCAGCCCAATCTGGGCCACAGGATGAATTTGCAAAGTGCAGAAATGACCATAAAGTTGAATGCTATATTGTTCAGTTGTGGACGCCTGTTACTAAATGTTTTGTGCTTTTGTAGATCCACTGTGATCTCCAAGTTGTACGGTACATGTGTAAATGATAAGATGAGGCATAATATTGAACTTTCAGGTTGTACATGGTTGTTCAGGCTATTCATATTTTTTGTGAAAGGATAGTTTGTAAACATAATACTGTAATTTTACTTTATGTACACCAAAACAAAGAGCATAATAACTTATAAATAATTACAACCTCATATTTTTCCATTAATTTACTGGTCCGCTTGAGATTAAATTGGGCTGTATGTGGCCTCTGAACTGATATGAGTTTGACATCCATGCACCAAACACAGAACCTCACTGGATATCCTCCTGAGATCCATTAATGCATTTTTGTCCTCTGTAGGGGATAAGAGTTTCACAGCTTTACTTAGAAAAAAAAAAAAAATCCTGTCCATCACAAAGGACATTTCATAAAAATTTTTAATTGAAATTGAAATTGTATCTGAAAAACGGTTGCATTATGCTTTTTCCAAACAAGACAATTATTTAATATAAAAAAGCCAAAACATTTACTTTCCTGGGTCTCAGGAGGACATACAGATGGATTTAGTTTTGTTTATTTGTGTATATTCTTCCATATGTACATGGATGTTTTATTGTCACTTTATTTGGGTGTGTACAGTATATACTGAACTCTCAGATGTATACTCTATGTTTTTATACGTACCACACTGTACAGGCAATCCAAGTAAGTGTCAGTCGGAGGTCATGTCCTGCACATATGCTGCTAATGAAGGCTCACAACTCCCTCTACTGTTGTAAAGGATTCAAATCAACCAAAGAAAAAAAAACAGGCACCGCTGACCTAACAGGAAACTAACATGGGTGACAAATAAGTTATATAATTTAACCCATAAAGACCCAAACATCCACCATCTGCTACAGTCATCAACTGATATGAACTGTTTAATCCCTGATGATTGACTAATCCATGTAAATAATTGGTGTAAAATACAAGTTGTCATTTTTTCATGGTCATCAGATATGACTCTTTTGGACGTCCAGAGGCTCCGTTTTGAACATGGAAACAAAGTCATCTTCTACAACATTGATTCACCGGTAAAACCCATGGAGTTGGATCAATAACAGTGGATGGACACACTTGGTTTATATTCAGTTAATGATAGGTTTTGCTGAAAAAGTCACTTTTCCTTCAGTTTTCTCTATTTTTAATATAATAATCCTCAACTTCACTCTGAGTTTTTATGAACATCTACATGATTAGTAAATAAAATGGAAAATACCTGATTTTCACTAAAAAAAACACTAAATACAGAAGACAGTATTACAATAAATGGTGATAAACCACTTGGGAACAGTTAAATATAGAGAAAAAAATCATTTGGGAACTGCCACAAATGTCACACTGGGTCCTTATGGGTTAAAAAGGCAACAGACAAACAGATTTTGACAATATTCCAGACATTATTTGACTGTATTTATGTACAAACCAACATAAGAATAACTTCTGTGGATGAAAGACTGAGCTCGGTTTTATTCAGAAAAGATTTGTTGAAATTTACTGAATAACTACTGCCACTGAGAGTCAGCAGAGACTTACAGAGAGAGAAGTGACATTTCAACATCCCACCCACTCGTGTACATTTTGTCCTCAGTTTACTTGTGTATATCCGATTTACAATTGGTCTGTTTCTGAAGACAATCCTGGACATAAATGGAGTTCATGTTTTCAACAGTGGGTTCTGATTAATCCCCTCTGACAAAATATACAGAAAAGAAAAATATACAGAAAAGTATGTGTAGGATAGAATTGGACAAAAAGAAAACATCACCCATCTGATATTATAAACACAATGTTATATTTATTTATATTAAACTTCTAAACAGTTGAACAGTTGAATAGTGCCTTTTATGCTAATATGTCGACTGAAAAACAAACAGGCAGTGCATCAACCACACAATATCAGAGGAAGGAAGATGATTTACGTCACCCCTTAAAAGTGAAAACAACTGGGAAACGACCGCCATATTATGTACTGGATCCCACAGGCGACACACTGACTGAGGTACAACAGGTATGAGAAGCTTTACTCTCTCTTCCTCACCCAACTTTTAACCATTTCATGTCTGCTGAAATTGTCAAGTCCAGATAAACTGCTACTGAAATCATACTGTATGTCATTTTATTAATGTAGTAAACCAGGGGTCTCCAGTCCTGGTCCTCGAGGGCTGGTATCCTGCATGTTTTAGACGCATCCCTCTCCCAACACACCTGATTCGAATGATCAAGCTCTGCAGAAGGCTGATGATGACCGTCAGGTGTGTTGGAAGAGGGAAACATCTAAAACATACAGGATACCGACCCACAAGGCCCAAGACTGGAGACCCCTGTAAACTATCAGAATGTGAACATTAATAAAAGTTCACTTGAAAGTATAGTGAATATTAGATTATGTGTGTCAAACAAATGTATTTACCTAATATTATTAGAGTGTTTTAATGGTTTTAGGGCTGATTGTTTTTTTGTTTTTTTTCCATTTTTCAAATGCCTACGCTTCAGATTAAGACTCATTATAAAAGCAGACGTTTTCAGTATAGCCTAATGCAAATCTGCACATAACAAATGTTTAACCTACTTTTCTTTGTATAATGACTAGAAATAAATCTCAGTTGTGCCAAAATTACAACACAGTGTCTGAAGTACACAAAATACTGTTCTGGCATTTTTGAAGCATTTGGCACAAGGTACAAATTTAACATCTTTTTTTGTTTTTCAGAAAATAAAAAGTTGACACACTTGGCGATGGCGTATAACACATTCTGTACTGTTGCCCTGTTTCTTCTTAGCAGTAAGTTTTTCTCTCCTACATACACACATATATGTATTGACAGGTGGGCTCACACAGGAAAATGAAACCACAGACATATTTGCAAAGTGGAAACTTAACCGACAGAAGTGTTGCTGCATGATATTAATAACCCCAAAACTGATGTGTTTCTTCTTCTTGTTCTTCCTTTGACTTACTAAGTCTCAGTGATGGCACTTGCAGGTATGTTCAATAAATGACACAAAAATTTAGAATCACCATAGTTATTTAACAAGCAACATATTGTCGAGATAGGAGAAATAAATGTGATTGCTATTTTTTTTTCTTTTTTATGTTTATTAACTCTTTCCCCGCCAGAGCATTTTCCAGTGAGTTGGTAGCCAGCGCCAGCCGTTTTGGTCATTTTCACTAATCTTTGGAGGCTCACTGAAAATGTTGTGTTAGGAGTATGTGAACACTGAATACATCAAAAGAAAGAACAGAACTTCAACTTTTAAACACAAAAAACTATTTTATTCTATCTTTATTCGTTCGTGAGATATAAACATTTGAATATTGGTCATTTTCAGGAAAAAACTGAATTTTGGGCAAAAAGCTGAGAAAATTGCATTTTTTTCAAAGATATTGATTTTCAAGAGAAAACTGATTTCCTATTTACATTTTTGACTCTTTCTTATTTACCAACAGTAACACTGTCTTCAAAATCACAAAATAAAATAATAATAACAGCAATAATAGTAACAAACAGCTCTAAGATATCCCATCATTCCACAAAATGTTAGGGGAATCCACACCAAACTTTAGACCGAACATCTTGTAAAGCACCAGGTTCCTTCTAAACTTTGCACATTTACATACATCAGTTATAAGTCTAACACATAGTAGTTTAGCTTTTGGATATAAACACCTCAATATTCCTCATTTTCAAGAAAAAAAGAAACAAATTCACTAAATACTGCAGATTTCTGGCCTTTGGCTGCACCAGGTCCTCCTGTTGGACCAGCTGCTGTGTTTGATCTGTAAATAATTCTATGGACATCTAGTTATTTATCTCTGTATGAATATATGTATTTATTTATTTCATACAAAAGCCAAATCCAACAGTGTCTTCCCTGTGTCCTGCTGACATTCTACAGCTGAATATGTTCTGTGTCCTCAGTCTGAATCTGAACTCACTCTAACAGATGCAGACTAGCTTTCCTTTGTCTTGTCCCATGTCTGTATGTCTGTCTTCTCCTTGAATGTCCACTAGAAATGTCTCTTTTCTCTTCCTCCTGTCTGTCATTTTCTCCGTGTCGCTCTGTGCCCCTGCCCCCCCCCACCCGCACCTCCGTGTCGGACCTGAGCCGCTCCTTGTTTCCCGTGTTCCGTCTTCGTCTCCCTCACCTTCTATTTCTCCGTTCCTGTCTCTAAATGGTTCTTCTGTAGCTCCATCATATATTGAATTGTCAGACTCTGTCTCCATAATCATCTTTAAGGCTTTTGAAACTGCGCGCGGTTCCTGCAGTCTTCATTTCCTCATTCAGTGACTGCCGCTGGATGCGTTGCCATGGGATACGGAGACTCCAGTGCAAAAACGTTAAACCCGGCCCGTCATTTTTCCGAAAAAGCTGCTTAATTGTTTGTTTTTGGACTAAGGAAAGTAATTCACATGATCCACAACACCTCCAACTACAGTATAACAGTGAAAACACGGATTGACGGAAAATCTCGTCATTGGCGGGGAAGCGTTGGGAAGCAATTGACGGAATATCTCGTCAATGGCGGGGAAAGAGTTAATTTGCTGTTTGCCAGAAAGCCCTGTTACCTGCTACAGGATTGACCCTGGGACGATAGCAGGCGTCATCTGTGCAGATGTGCTACTGACCCTTGTTATTGTCGTTGTTACTTATCGATGTGCCAGCTTTAGACGTAAGAAGATCGAAAGCGGTAAGAAAATGGGCTGTATTTGTAGAGTTTATCTATGTGTACGCTGTAAAAAATTCCAAGTTGGCTCAACTTAAAAAAATTTGCAACCTCGCTGCCTTAAAATATTGATTAAAGCTAGAAAATAATTTCAGGTAATTTCAATTCACAACTAAGTTTCTCCAACTTAAAAGACCAAGTTCACGTGACTTATTGCTTTGTTTTGGAAACTTTCTTTATTAGGTCAAACAAACAAATATTTTTATTGAATCAACAATGGAACTCAAGTAATCTCAACTCACTTTTGATTTAGTCTAACTATTTAAAGTAAATTCAACTCACAACTAAATTGAAATTACTTGAAATAATTTGTTAACCAGATTTAAAAATAAATTGAGATTACTTGACTTACATTGTTGATATGACAAACATATTTGGTTATTTGACCTAAAAAGTTAAGTTCACACAACAAAGAAAGAAGTCACGTGAACTTGGTCTTTTAAGTTGGAGAAACTTAGTTTTGAGTTGAAATTACCTGAAATAATTTGCTAGCTTTAATCAATATTATAAGGCAGCGAGGTTACAACTTTTTTTGAGTTGAGTCAACTTTTTTAAGGAATTTTTTACAGCATAAGAGTGATGGTATTAAATAAGAAAATATCCATTAACTCCATTTTAACACTTATGCTCTTAATCTTTTTTAATTATTGTCAACATTTCTTACTTTTATTAAATGTTTACTTTTTATATTTTTATCTCTGCTAAGTGTTGTGCATCATTATTCATCTCACCAACTCATTATGCTCTTCTTCAACTCTTCAAATACATGATGCTATTATTTAAAACAATACAGTCTCTTTTCCTGTCTCCACAGCTGATAAAGTGTACATGAATGTCCGGGCAAACTGCAAGACTTAACCCAATGATGGTACTTTGAAAGTGTGGATTTTCCAGTATAAATCAAACAGCTAAAATAAACTTACACATTTAACTTCAATGCAATAAACACAAGTGTAATTTCCTGTACATAGTTTAAATTGATTTAGTTTGGTACCTTTTATTGTTTTTTATTTTCAAAATGTATATTGATATTTTCAAAACCAAAAAATAAATGTATAACTTTGAACTTTGAAAGACTGTACTTTTTTGTTGTTGAATAAACTGAACATGGACGTATCAGTCAATGAATCATCTCTCAGTCTGAAAAGTAAAGTTTTTCATAAAATAATAAACTCATTTCTTATCTGTTTCATCACAGTATACAAAAGGGACATTTGAGGGATGTGGAAAATAAATTTAGGTCACATGTTCTTTTATTGTGGTTTTAAGTGGCTAGTGGACACTTCAGCCAAACACATGAGAACACTGTGATCTGCCTCTTCTATCCTTTTATCTGTGTTCTGTGATGTTATGTGACAAAACAAATTCTTGGTACAACCACTCTTGAATAGGTGCTGGGTAGTTGTTGCAGTAGTTGTTCTCATCTCCTGCCGTCAGCCTCTATCTGGAGTGCCTCAAAGTTCAACCCTGGGACCTCTTGTAATTTCTTGCAGTTGTATATTAATTTTCTTTTCCTTACCATTGATCCCAGACAAAAACATTATGTGCAAAAACAAGTACGCCTCCTGTTAGAACATGAAGGTGTGCTTTAATTTCACTGAAACTAAGATAATTACAGATAAAACTGTGGTTCAGCAGTAGCTCAGAGAATACCGCAGCAAATGTGGTCAAACGCCTTCGCTAAACCATAGGTCATGAGGAAATGCAGCCTTTGGAGATACTGTCTTCTGTGGGCTACTTCAGCAGAAACAGCAGGTGTACTGAAACTGACTTTATGCAGCACCTTATCTCTTCAGTGAACTAGTTAAATACACTGATAAAAAAAAACAAAAGACAAAAAGAAGGCCAGACTCTACAATCATGTGGGGATTTCTGAGTCCTCTCACATGAAAATGACCATACAGTGAGGAAATAGTGACACTAGCTTCCTTTTCTGGTATTTTACTCCTCCTAAAAGAGTCACATGATAAGAAGTCTCATCACTGGTGGACAATTCAGCATCTACAAATCGTCCATCCCCCAACTTCAACATCTTGTTTATACGTGTGAAATCTGAAACAGAAGAGAAGGGCGACTGGGTTTCAGCTTCTCCCTCGCATTTCCTCCTGAGACAACTAACACAAACACCAACGCGAAGATGTCCGATGCACTTTGTATCGCAGGTTCACTGTTTGGTGAGTGGTGTGATACGTGTTTTTTCCAGTAGTACATATAGCTACACTCTGTTTCTGTTGGTATTTGACGTTATGCTGACTCTGTCTTTCAGGCACCACAGAAAGTCAACAGGGTAGGTATTATTTTCCACTTTTGATGGATGTTGGTGTGTAGGCTTTTGTATAGTTTTTTTATTTACTGTCTAATTGTGTGTGTTTACCCTCCAGAATGTGGTTCCTGTTACCTAATAAACATGGGGTCTGTTGTGGCCATTATTGCCTGTGACATTATGTTGACCATTTTCATCACTATCTCAGTCTTCTGCTTTGCCAGCGTTCATAAGAGAAGGAGAGAAGTGGGTTTCCATGATGGTGAGTCCTAAACTGTGTAGTATTTTTTGTTGAAAATATACTCATGTCAGCTCAGTGATAGACTTAGCTCATATGCAGCATATTATGTATAAGCATCATACATATGAAGGATTTTTTTTTTTTTTTAAAGCACCTTATGAGGGGAACACTGCAAAAATCTAAATCTTGCCAAATGTATTTTTCTCATTTCTAGTCAAAATATCTCATCACACTTAAATAAAATTAAATAAAATTATCTTGGTAAGATTTCTTGAAATAAGATTTTCAGGATCTACTGTCAAAAAATATATTCTTATATCTCACTTACCAGTTACTCTTTATGTGATTATGTCTTATTTTAAGTGTGATGAGATATTTTGACTAGAAATGAGAAAAATACACTTGGTAACATTTAGATTTTTGCAGTGAAAGTAACGTAAACTTAAATATGCAAGATTCAGTGTGATTTGCAGAGGCATTTAGGTGTGGAAAGAGAGGCGTAATAGTGTAAAAATGTCTTCATCTGTTTAAAAAAAATCAACTTGAGGCAGTAGTTGTGACTAAAATGTTCTGAAATCACATTGGGGAAATCACAGTTAATGTCCTGTTACTTAAATTAGTATTATTTACATATATAATCCAGTATGTGTTTACTTTATGTACTTAAAGTTTGACTGATGAATTAAAATATCTCTGGATGATTTAGTAATTTAAGATGTTCATTAGGTTTAGGCTTAGTTTAGAAGAGTCCTTACGTTTTTTTTGGTGTGTTTTAGTTGCCTTATGGAATGAAAATGCGATCTACTTTGAAGCTCAGGATAATTTCACAAATCTTTATATTTTTATTGTTGTCTTTGTATTTCATCTGTTTGAACTGATTTTTTCCTTGTTTTTTTGATAATGCCATTCGGTGATGGTGATAAGTTTTTATGTGCGATACTTTTTTTTTTTTTTTTCAAACAGGTAAAAGAAGTATTCCATCAACCATATCAAAGAAAATGGTGGCAGAGGTCGCAGAATCACCATACCAGGTAAAGCAGAGCATAAGCCTTAAAGACACCAAATATGAAAGTGGTTATTTAGGGTTTAATATGCATTTGTGTTTAATGATGAATTACTTTGACTTCTTTTAGGAGTTACATGGAGTCCAGTCAGATGTGTACAGTGAGCTTCGACACTATAGGAAGTAAAACAGTGACGCTACAAAAAAATCCTGATGATGTTTTGTTTTTTCTTGTTAAACCCTAATTATATCATGCACAATGGCAACTTGCTATATTTTGTATACTCCTGCAGCATTATAGGAAACAACATAATACATATTATATCTGTTGCATGTTCTGGATTTGCATTGTATCAACAGACTTTTGTGCTACAAATTGTGTTCTCATTCTTGTTTTTTTAATTACTACATGTATATAAGTTATGTATAATATTTGTATTTAACTAGCTGTAAATTAAACTACATTTCAAAACCCAAGTAAAAGAAAAACACATTATTCTGCTTCTTTCTTGTTGTATTCATTGTAGTGAACAATTTCATTTTCACAGTCAAACATCAGAAACTGTATTTAACTTATCTGTCTATAATAGTAAAAAGCCCAGTGTAGATATGTCCAAACTGTCTTCTTTTCATACATTCGTTTACATGAACATATAGCCAAAAATAATTCTAAAAATCTAAATCAGGATGAAAAAGTCCCTGGAGCCTCTGTATGTGGATCCAGGCAGTCTGCTTCCTCTGAGTCAACAGATGGCAGTTTGTGACTCATTCTGAAGAAAAAGAATCTACAGGAAAAAAAAAAAAAAAAACAGAACACACAACTGTTACAGAACATTGCATTAATAGAGTATGAAAACAAAGGTATCATGTCATGTTTCATTGTGTGACAAAATGTAAACATAAAAAACATGTCAAACAGGTCAGGTGGATAAGGGACATTATGTTTGCACCTGAAGTTGGAAAAGATCAAATTCACTCTGAGAGGAAATAAGGACAAATTTAACAAGGTTTGGATGCCTTTCCTGACTTATTTTGACAACATTACAGATGTGATAAACTAGGACTAGTGGAGTATATTTAGATGAAGACTGGTAACTTAAACCAATGCTGTGTTTATTTATTTCATTTCCCCTTTTTCCTTTTATTTATTTATTTATTTATTTTTAATTTCTTAATTTAATTTAATCTTATTTATTTACCTATTCACTTTTTTATTTTTATTATTATCATTCTACCTGAATATTGTACTTTGTTCTATTATTTCTTCTTTATCACAACATTCTCTCTTTTGTATTTTGTGTTCTCTTTTCCTTTAGAGCAGGGGTGTCAAACTCATTTTCTTCCGGCGGTCACATTCAGCCCAATTTAATCTGAAGTGGGCCGGACCAGTCAAATAATTGCATGATAGCCAACAAATAATGACACCTCCAAATTGTTTTAGTGCTAAAAATAACATTCAGTTTTGCCAGTATTTACACTTACAAACTATCCAAACAAAAAGGATGTAAATAACCTGAAAAAAATGAAATTTGTTAAGAAATATAAGTCAAATTTTACCAATATTATGCCTCGACTTATCATTTCTACATGTGCATTACAGATCAGATCAGATCTACAAAGACACTAAACACTTAGTAACAGGCAGAATAATGTTAAAATTGTGCTTAATTTTCTATAGACATTTCAGGTTGTTCATATTTGTTCAGGCTATTCACATTTTATTGTTAAAAGATAGTTACCTCCGCCAAGGAGGTTATGTTTTTGCCAGGGTTTGTTTGTTTGTCTGTTTGTTTGTTTGTTTGTTTGTTTGTTTGTCTGTCCGTTAGTGTGCAACATAACTCAAAAAGTTATGGACAGATTTGGATGAAATTTTCAGGGTTTGTTGGAAATGGGATAAGGAAGAAATGATTAAATTTTGGTGGTGATCGGGGGTGGGGGGGCCCACGGGGGGGGCCACTGATCAGCCTTGGCGGAGGTCTGCGCTCTCCGAGTGCTTCTAGTTTGTTAATGTAAACATTTTCATAATTTAATGTTGTTTGCACTAAATCAAAGAGAAAAAATTGGTGTTGTCATTATTTATAGGTTATTATGGTATTATTTTTGAGTTTGATGGCCTAACTTGCACTTTGCAAATTCATCCTGTGGGCCGGATTGGAACCTTTGGCGGGCCAGTTTTGGCCCCCGGGCCGCATGTTTGACACCTGTGCTTTAGAGGATCTGGGATCATGGGGTGGGGGAAGGGCATGGGGGGGCCATGAGGGGATCTGCTGTGTACATTTACTGAATTTGTGATTTGTATGTGTTCAACTAAAAAATGCCAATAAACAGATTTAAAAACTTAAAAAATAAAAACCTGTCCAATAGTTGTTTCCCATACCAGCTGGATTAGGTATAAATGTAAGACACTAATCAAAACTGTCAAATTCATAGAGGACACTTACTGTTGTATGTGTGATCATCATGAGGATCCTCTCTTAGACAAACTGGACTTGTTATTTTGGGGTGAGACATTACCTGGTAACAATTCCCATAAAGATAAAAATGGTAGTTAACACGTATTATTGATCAAAATGTTTAATTACAAAACAGAAATGTCATACCTGCGGGATTTTCTGAACTGAAAAATTCTCTGGTTTCTGTGGAAATGTTAAAACCAACTATTATGGATGCAATAATTTGTAGGAAAAAATGTTTTGTTTCATGTGACCTGCTTTTACCATCATAGTCTGCATTTCTGCCATGGCCGACAAGAGCAGATTTCCCACTGTTGTTCTCCGGACTGTCCCAATCCCGCAGCCGTCTATCCCGGCCTGGACTCAGAGCACCGTTCAGGTCATCAGCTCTTCTTTTAGTTGAGACACTTTGGAGATTCATACCCTGACTAGTGCTGCCAGTCACATTGGCTCCACTTAAGCCACTCAGTTGTTCTCCAGCATCCACAATTATTCGCTTGTTACTATTAATATCAGTGACTTCTCTGCTTGCCTGTTGATCATTGAGCTCTTTACTCCCGTGGTCCTGAACCAGCCTGCTGCTCATGTCATTCACTTCAGCTTTTCTTGATTCATTTGCATTATTTTCCTCTGTGGGATAAGAAGTAGTGATCTCGTAGCTGTCGGCATCTTTGGGAACATCTAGAAAGAGTAAAAATGAACTGCTCCTCATGTTGTGTGCACTACTAGATATTGTGATCTAGTTAAAACTTACACTTGAGATGCTAAAAAACAGAATATGGTTATGGCAAATTATGTCATATGTACTTCCCATAATATACCCTAAAACAGGGGTGTCAAACTCATTTTAGTTCAGGGACCACATTCACTCCAATATGACCTCAAGTGGGCTGGACCAGTAAAATAACAACAGTGAAAAAAGTTAAATTACATTATGATAATGTTTACATCTACAACGTTTCCTGAAAGATCTGAATAACATGAAAAACTTGAAATATCTTAAGAAAAACAAGTGCAATTTTAACAATATTCTGCCTCAGTTTATCAGTTTATCATTTACACACGTGTGTTACACCTTACATTACAATTACAAATACACAAAACATTTAGTAACAGGCAGAATATTGGTAAAATTGCATGTACTTCTCTTAAGACATTTCAGGTTATTCATATTTGTTCAGGTTATTCACATTTTTTGTAAAAGGATAGTTTATTAACGTAACCATTTTCTTGTAATTTTACTTTTTTTTTTTCCACTAAAACGAAGATAAAATCTGCTGTTTTCATTATTTATAGGTTATTGTGATAAGATTTTACTGGTCTGACCCAATTGAGATGTATTTGTTCTGTGTGTGGAACCTGAATTAAAATGATTTTTACACCATTGATTTTTAATGTCTTCAGTATAATTCATCCTACGGGCCAGATTGGACCCTTTGGTGGGCCGGATTTGGCCCCTGGGCCACATGTTTGACACCTGTGCCCTAAAAGGTAACTTTAAAAAAAAAAAAATAAAGCAAAAAAACAAAACAAAACACTATATGTCTCTCAGTTCTACTTTTAGATCTTGGCTGATTTACTCTAATGAGGAAGTAAAACAATGCAATAAAACAGAAAGTAGGTCAATAAAGCCACAACATTTCAAGTCACAAACCTGTAGTATTTGCAGGTATCATCTTTTCAGTCATTGTTCCAAGTGTCTCTATAAAAATGATAATGAACAGGTTAAGTAATATTCAGTATTTTACACTAATGACAGCTAAATGCATAGAGCTACTTGACACCAACAACAGCACAAGCACTATTTTGCATATCCTTCCAAAATGTACGAGTGAATTAAATAATCTCACCATTCAGGAAGTGCAACTGATTTTCTGTTTGAGCTTAAAAAAAAAAAAAATTGGAGCTTGTGTGTGGAGACTGTGGTACTTCAAGTAAATTTTGGTAATGAATCAACTCTACTGCATAAATATGAATTATTTGTCAATGAAAATCTTTGAAACGTATAAAGTGCTTATGATTATTGTCAGTATACTTCATAAACATGGGAAAAAAAAATTCACTGCCATGTTTACTTCTTCTGTCTTAGCACTGGTTTACCTCTCACTGGAGTTGTTACCACCATACTTCCAACAGGAAAAAGTAGGAAACAACACATGAAGCTGAAACCAAATAAATAAAAGTATCAATAGAAAAATGTACATATCAAGCATAGTATGGAAATGAATCAAATGTCAATGATGAAACAAATGCTTGTAAAAATTCATTTCTGCATTGCAAAATATCAGCACTTACAGGTTCATTCTAGAGTTCTTGGTCCAGAGGAACGTGGCAGAGTCCTGTAACAGTTTGACTGCCATCCTCTGCTTCTGCACTTTTTATTCTGTGTCTTGCCCCAGTTAATTATAGATCATGATGAAATGTATCTGTGGTCAAAGACTGGGTTTTTTGTGTGTGTAAGAGTGCATGACTTAAATAAGCTGAGTTTGCTCAGTTTACAAAGGTCTATTCATTGTGTGCGTTCAGTGTTAGGGTTTCCTGAGCATGTTCACGACCTCTGTCTATTGTGAGTTAATTACAGGTGGTTGGGAAGCTTTTAAAGTGATCCTACAGACTGTGAATTGTTTTAATACACTACTTCACCATTGTCTATTTTTTCTGCACAGCCCTGAAGCCATTTTGCCTCAAAGACCCCTCTTACAATAAGAATGTAATGGACAATAGTCTGAAGCTACGGTTCCCAAACTTAGGGTCAGGATGCAAAATGAGTCACAAAGGTGTTTTTACTCAGTCAACAATGATATGTTGATTAATTTACTGAAGCAAAATAGTGAAGAGTGTTAGAGAGTTTATAAATGTTTACCTATATATTGTATGAAACACAAAGAGGAGGTAAAAGATGTAAAGGGGAAAAAAACAACATAAAAGAAAATGATGTAAAAGACAACAATATGAAAATGACATTAAAGATGAAAATAGAGAATTATATAAAAGATGCAACAAGACAAAAAAAGATGAAACACTATACAAGATTAGACAAAAATACACTAACATTGTTTTGTCAATCAATGAATCAATAAAATGTACACATTAAGGTAATCCAAGATGTATTTTGTATGTTTGGGGTTTTGATCTGAAAAAGTTTGGGAATCACTAGTGCAGGGGTGTCAAACATACGGCCTGCAGGCCAAAACCAGCCTGCCAGACGTTCCGATCCAGCCTGCAGGATGAATTTGTGAAATGCAAAAACTACACTAAAGATGTTAACAGTCAAGGGGTTTCAAAATGTCTCCTAATTTTTAATCTGAAAAAGGTCAAATGACATGATGAGAATATTTACAGACTCTCCATGCACAGTAAAATGTGAATAACCTGAATAAATATGAACAACCTGAAATGTCTTAAGAAAAATAAGTGCAATTTTTACCATAGATCCACTGTGATCCGTAAATTATGTTAATAAGATGAGACATAATATTGTGGAAATTGCACTATTTTTCCTAAGAAATTTCAGGTTCTACATGGTTGTTTAAGTTATTCATATTTTCATAATACAATTGTATATTTTTCACACCAACAGAGAAAAACATTGGATTATTATAGGTTTTTATGCTATTATTTTACTGGTCTGACATCACACTGGGCTGAATTAAAGTGAGTTTGACACCCCTGCTCTAGTGTATAGAAAAAGAAATATCCTAAAAGCCATGCCCATGCATGTATGCACCGTTTCATCTCTTGGAGCAGAAATGAGGTCAGCTGAGGTTTCAAGAATAGTTTGATGCTGCATGATTTCAGACATGTGACTGAAGAGCTGGACTTTATGAAACCATGGAACATCATGGAAAATAATGGGAAGGGTGGATGTGGTATATCATACATGTTGTAATAAAGTATTTCACACATAATGCATTTAAATGTACATAGTGTAAGCTTAATAAACCATCTACTTTATACCTTAGAGGATCCAGAGACCAAATGTTATTCACACGAAACGGTTAGATCACAGTAACTGACAACCTCAGCAAACGAACGGTAACGACTAAATCACTACAGTTCGTTCGTTCCACTCACGTTAAACTTTCTGCCAGTCGAATGGACTTGTTGGTGTCAACAACATATGTAATTTTCCCCCATGAAAAGAAAAATCAGAGCGCCCTCTGCGGGAAAGGCTGTTCGCACTAAGCTCTTGATCCCAAGCATCGCCATATTTGACGTCCTAACAACGCTGAGAGGTAATCGTGTTATTTTATCACGAATCGTCGTGCGTTTGGATCTATCGTTGAGTGTTTCACAGGTGACGGAAAGCAGAGAACAAGTAACACAATTGCGTTACCATTCCACTGTTAGATCACAGTGTTTGTTGGATGTTTTTTCAAGGCGTTGTCAGTCAGTTGCCTCGCCAGCCACCAGGCTATTCACTCCCGTAGCCTGCTAGCTTAGCACTTTTTTACCTTTAGGAAATATATTTTTCGAAGAGTATTATTGGGCTACACATTTATAATGACCAAGTGTGTATCACTTTTATTTACTGTGGGCGGAATTGATATTTCTCTCCGCTAGAGTCTTTTTTTACTGTGATCTGAAGGTAGTTGTGACTTTCCAACCGGCTTTTCCAGCTAGCTAATGCTAACTAGCTAGCTCCAACTGGCCGGTTTACCTGGTGGCTAGCTAACAGTTAGCTCCACTACACTTGTACAGGCCGTGGGCCACAGGGTTTGTGCGCACTCTTACCTTTTGGTTAAAGTATTAAGCGGGCAAACTGGCCATTTCCGAACCAGTATGTTATGTCAAAGAGCACCTTGATAGCACGTTTCACACAAGTCCGCTGATATATTGAGTATTACTAGTTAATATACAGTTGGCATATGTTAGCTCAGATAGTTAGCTCATGATTGCTTAATTCACAGCATTGATTTTAATCAACCTACTTTCTGTCCTTTTTTCTACAGGAAATACCACCGTTGTGTAGCCCCTAGTAATGACTGCATTGAACCCTGTACCTCCTGATTAGACTGGTTGGATGCCCCCATTTAACATTCAGGTTTCTCCATTTCACAAGCCACCATATTTAAACACTAGACACAACTCATTTAGTTTTAGAGGCAATGTTTTTGTCACATGTTGTCTGTGGTGTGTTCCTTTTCGGTATAAGTCATTTTTAGTAAGTATTTTGATGTTTATATGCCAGAAGTATTTGCACCAATATGGAACACATCAAGCTGAATTTCTTATCTAAATGAAGTGTTTTATAGGATCATAAAAGAACATTTCTCAGTTCCACATTTGGTGTTGAACTGTACTGGGTTCTAACCGGGTTTTGTTCCGTTTTACATGTAGCTCTTTCACCAAAAAGGCATCTCAGCTGCTCCAGTTCCAATTCATCAACAACCCTCATCATCCTGGAGGGAACCTACCAGGTAATATCTTATTTTAGAGTTACTACATTTTCCATCATTTAAGCCATCGTAGTGTTGTGCATGGAGTGTTGCATATTTAAAGTATTCATGTTGTCCATTTACACTGCTGTAATTTCAACTAATATTTAGTTATGTCTGTTTATTCCTGCTTTAGGAGATTTAGAGACTATCCTGTGTAGAATATGTCTGGCCCTGTTCCAAGCCGTTCTCGAGTTTACCCCGATGTAAACACACAGAGACCTCGGGAATACTGGGACTATGAGTCCCATGTTGTTGAATGGGGGTAAGGCAAAGGGAATTGTTGGTGCTTTAGTTGTTTTTGTGTTGTTTTGTTAGTTAAGCTATCTCAGCCATTTTCATCATGGCTGTTTGGTCTCTTTGTTTTTCTTTTACAGCAACCAAGACGACTATCAGCTAGTCAGAAAACTAGGAAGAGGCAAATATAGTGAAGTGTTTGAAGCCATAAACATCACAAACAATGAAAAAGTGGTCGTCAAAATACTGAAGGTATAGAGACATGTAGAAAATGGCACATTGTTATGTTTTTTTCCACTAATGTAATGAGATTTTAATGGCTCTACAATAATTCCTGTTTCCTCAGCCGGTCAAGAAAAAGAAAATCAAGAGAGAAATAAAGATCCTTGAGAATCTGAGGGGTGGCCCAAATATCATCTCACTGTTAGATATTGTCAAGGATCCTGTGGTGATTTTCTTCTTTTTTTGAAAGTACAAATTTGTTAAACATTTAAGTGTAAGCTCTCAACTTAAAAAGTGTATTTTGTGTGTGTTTTATTTTTTAGTCACGAACTCCTGCCCTGGTCTTTGAACATGTGAACAATACAGACTTTAAGGTAAAGTCAATGGATCATTGCATTTTTAGATTTATTTTTTAGTATACTTTTACAAAATAATTTAATCTAATGACATGTATTTTTCCCAGCAATTGTATCAAACCCTATCTGACTTTGACATACGGTTCTACATGTACGAGATCCTAAAGGTAAGAAACACATTTTAAATCATTAATGCTATACTAAGTTGTAGAACACACAAGACATGTTGTTCTCTTTTCTTTAAAGGCTCTGGATTACTGCCACAGTATGGGGATAATGCACAGAGATGTCAAGCCACACAATGTCATGATCGATCATGAACACAGAAAGGTACTGTCCCACCTGCAGATCGTTCTCCTCAAGTTTGGTGTTTTCTACTTTGTCCAACAATGAGAATTTATAACTTCAACTTTTTTTTCTTTCCATTCAGCTCCGTTTAATTGATTGGGGCTTGGCAGAGTTCTACCACCCAAACCAAGAATACAACGTGAGAGTGGCATCCAGGTACTTCAAAGGACCTGAACTGCTGGTAGATTACCAGGTGAGGCCTCCCTCTCTGCTGTCATTGTTTAATGGTGTTGTTTATTCAAAAGATAATCAGAATGTGTATTGTTAAATTATATAGAAGGAAGCTGTGGGATTAGATGAAGCCTTGTGGCCTTTGATTTTCAGATGTATGACTACAGCCTGGACATGTGGAGTTTGGGGTGCATGCTGGCCAGCATGATCTTCAGAAAGGAACCTTTCTTTCATGGTCATGACAACTATGATCAGGTATTTATGAAAAAAATCTGTCGTCTGTTAGTAATCTTAGTAGTCTGTGTATGGTCTTGAAACAGTTCTACCTGTTTTACACTGCCTCACCACATTTTTCACACACCAGCAGTGAAACATTCAAGATTAGTTTTGATTTTAAAAAAAATAAAAAAAATCTACATTTCTATAATTGGGATTGTCCATGATAGAATAAACTACTTTAAAGAGATGTACATATTGTTAAAAAAACAGCCTGCATCTTATACTCCTCCAAACCAAAACATGACTTTTTAACTAGGGCTTTGTCTAACATTTATTTGACTGATCCGTCAACAACAATCCCAATTGTTTTATTTTGTATAAAATGGCAGAAAATTATTTTTTTTTTAAAAAGTATTTTCCAAAGAAGCAGATGACATCCATAAATGTCTTGTTTGGTCCCAATATGGTCAACCTAAATATATTGAGATTAATCTCAGAGGAGGAAAGAGAGAAATTTTGACTCTTTTTCTTCAATAAAAAATACACTTATAACAGATCATCAATACCAATATATAGTCATCAGTTAATAGTGAACAACTAATAGATGAATTGTTCCTACTTGTGCTGTTTTGATGTTAATAATGTTTTGTTTTCCTTGCAGCTTGTGCGAATTGCAAAAGTACTCGGCACAGAGGACCTCTATGACTACATTGACAAGTACAACATTGAATTGGATCCACGGTTCAATGACATTCTTGGAAGGTAAAACATCCCCAGTCTTTTGTCCATACCTAACTATGATCAAATATTTGGTTGTAACGGTTGCCTGACATTTTTCTGTTTGTATTGTATCCTCGTTTCACAGACACTCACGTAAAAGGTGGGAAAGGTTTGTGCACAGTGAGAATCAGCACCTGGTCAGCACAGAAGCTCTAGACTTCTTGGACAAACTGCTACGCTACGACCATCAAGCCCGGCTCACAGCCAGAGAGGCCATGGATCATCCCTACTTCTGTAAGTTGACTGTTTTTTTGGTTTGGTTTTTTTTTTTTTGCTGAGTGAACTGTCTCAAAATAACACTGAATGTACTAACTCATTTGTCTTGTTTTGTATCAACACGTGTTGTTTCTCAGATCCCATCGTTAAAGATCAGGGAAGGGGGGCCACTCCTGGAGGGATGGCTGCCAGCTCCACACCTGTCAGCTCCTCAAGTATGATGGCTGGTGAGTTCTCCTGTTCATCATCAATAATAAGTAACAGAGAATTCAGTTATTTTGGAAATCCTCTTGCATTTGGATTTGGAAAAGACAAGCAGCTAATATTGCATTTGTGATAATCTCCAAAACAAAACCTAACGAACCTCCTCTCTCTTCCAGGCATCACCTCAATGTCCTCCTCACAGCCACTGGCTAACATTGCTGGATCACCTGTCATCTCTGCCCCCAACACTTTGGCCACACAAGTCCCTGCAGCCACTGGGGCTCAGCCCTGAAGCCACTTCCCCCCTGTGTCTGTGTGCGCTCATGGCCATGTCCTGCCTAGCTCTCACTGCAGCCTCGGGCCATGGCTCCCCTTTTTATGTTGAAAATAACAAAGAAGATTTAAATTGCTTTTCACATTCAGTTATATTTTGACACCTGGACTTGACAGAAATGTATTGTTGCACCTGTCAGGATTATTAGAATTAATTTGGGTGTGTTATTTGACAATGCCATTGTCGAGAAATTCTAATAAGATGTAGACATGAAGAGAATGGATAATAAAATTTATTTTGTATGTTCCAAATATACAGTCTTGCTTGAAACTGTTTGATGGGGATCCTGCTGTATTACACTGTGAACCTTTACACGACTTCACAAAACAGAGTCAGGAATCTGGTGTGCCCCGACTAACAGTGCTTGATGGTTGCACACGATGTAATGTGCAGCAGTTGTTGGTGTTTTGAAGTTGTTAGACGCTATCATTCTTTAATTGGACTTTTGTAGATATTCTACAGTTACTGTCAGGTTGCATGCACCCAATGCTGAGTATCACAGGGTCAATAGTTTGCCAATTTTATGTTTCTTTCACTTCTGTATGTGTATGTATGTGTTCATGTTTGTTTTTTATGAAGTCTCTTACACATGATTTTGATTACATAGACAATTTTGTAACTTCTTTTGTTTTATGTTGGGAGGACTCATCACCTACAAAAAACAACTTCAAAAATAAACAATTTAAACAGGGTTTTGCAGGAACTATATGTTATTGAGTATACTGTCTGATGGCTGTTTGCACTGATAATATCTAAGTGGGTTTTAGGTAGAAGAGTGTCGGTGTGTTCCACAAAATAATTTAATTTGCAAGATGAAGTTGTACTAAAGGATTTACAGTATTACAGCAATCTAAAAGAGGATTTCAGATGTTGAAAAATAATTTCTCTGAGGTTTGTGTGAATGTTGCATAATGGTTTTTCAATATCTGTACAGGTGTGTGTGAGAGAAAGTGGATGTATGTATAAATGAATAATTTTCTACACAATCCTGGAATAATAGTTGAAGGTATGAATGAATACAGCTCATACAGTATTCTAGTGAGGATCAATACAATAAAAGACAGAGTGACAGCAGCGACTCATTCAGATCATTTTTGTCAGTGCTAATAAGAACAAAAAAAAATGTAGCCTCTGTCACAGGCCATTTTAGATTTATAACAAAGGCTGCAAATCCAGCAGAATCAACAATAAATTCTGTGTTAGTAGACTTTTAAGTTATACAAATGTTGTTACACTTGTAAATGGACTTGGTTTTATTTCATAAAGTATTTAGCCAACTTTCTCTGCATAGAGTTCATGTAGATGGCAGTTGAGTTAAGATGCAGAAGCTCCGACCATTTGGAGCCATGCTGCATTCAGGTGCTCCCCATGGGTTGAAAATTTGACCACTCTAAATTTACATAGCATTTAGATACTCTTATGAAGCTATTTTATGAGTAAATGAGCTAATACTTTTTTCTTTTTTTTTAAAATTATTTTTTTTTATTTATTTATTTTTTTTATAAATGGATGCGGACGTAAAAACACATGTCCACATTATGTAGCCTAATTTAAACTTTTCGGTGGGAAAACGTATCTTTTAGCACCATTGCTCAAGTTGTCTCGGTCTGACCGTAAGATCTAACTGATGTAGCAACTTTATCTAGTGTAGAAATATGCAGCACTACGTACCATGAGGGGTACGAATATAGTAAGGATTATTACATAAAAAGTCAGTTTAAGAACAAGTTAATTTACATATTTCCGATAACTCTGAACGCACCATTAGTCGCGCCTGCTATGGCACGCCTCGGCTGTCGGGGTTTTTATAAAACGCTGTGGAAAGTCGTGTTTATCGTGTGCTAAAATGGGTAAAGGAGTGATCATTTCGCTGGTGGTTGCTGTAATAGCAGCCCTAATCGGTGAAAGGATTGTAAATATAAGGTAATATGGACGGAGACGGCTGCTGTTGGCGATTGTTTTTATGTTTTCGTCTGTTGATACAATAAGTTTTATGTGGGTCACCTGCTTTGATACAACTTCTGACCTGGAAACTTTGCAGGAAAAGGACGCTAGCCTCCAGGGAGTTGGTCCAGAATCACCTACCTGACTGCGTTTTCATCCCAAATCTGAGTAAGTAACACCGTAATACTTTAGATGCACTTCAGACTACTTTAGTGTTCACAGTGCGGCTGTGCTTTCAGATGGAGGCTCTGAGGATATAACTATACTTGGAAACGGCCTCGCATTCATCAGCACTGTAAGTATTTAAAGTTGCAAAACTGTCCAATACCCATCCCCAAAAGAGCAATGCACAACATTTAATATGTAGATCCTGCTATAAAGTCCTTGCATTTCCCCATCACTGTCCATGCATGTCTCTGTCATTTCTTACTTCAGTGTTCTTGATGACTTTGCACAGTACAGCTATTGTTTGTTTAACCCACAGACTACTACCCAAGATAAACCTGCATTATTTACTTAAAGAACATGAACTTTATTCAGTCATTTAATTTTCTACTTTTGTATTTGATAACATTCACTGAAACTGGAACAAACAGCAGGGGGTTGGGATGGGGTGGGGCGCATTACTTCTACATCTGGACTTTGATAATTTATTTCACATCAATCTGATGTAATTATTGTTAGTAAAAAGTGTAAGTGCATGTTTTTTGTCTTTTTGAATAATTTATTATTATGATTATTATTATTACTGATTAGTCTTTTGTAAGGTTCCTAATCTGTCGTGATTTTTTTATGTCTTGTAATGGGATTGTTCATGGACTCAAGAAGATCAATTTATCATTTTCAGATGTCGTTCTGTATGCCAGGGGTGACAAACATATGGCCCGCAGGCCACACCTGGCCAAACCCGTTTTCATTCAGTAGCCATTCAGCCCAATGTAATCTCAAGTAAAACAAGTGGTGCCAGGCACAACAAAGCCTGCCCCTCGCACGTATTTTGCCCATTATTACTAAATGGGAAGATTTTAAAAATCATAAAACATTTTAGCTTCAACCTACTTTTCCCAAAATTTAATGACATCTATTCTGGGTCACTGGCAATCTATAAATCCAATTTGGTATGAATTCAACCAACAGTTTTGCTGCTAAAGTGTTAAAAAACAAAGAAACAAACAAACAACCCAAAACAATACCCCTTGCCTACCTGCCCTTCAGGGGGGTGGGGTAATAATGGCATAATAACTTAGAGATAATGACAACTTTAAATCTTTTTCTTGGGTATTAATGTAAAAAGTAAAGTAACATTTGAAAATATTTTATTTACAAGCCATCCTTCCAAAAGATGTGACTAACCTGAATAAATATGAACAACCTGAAATGTTGTTCATAAGTTGTAAATAAGTTCAGTTTTAACAATTTAATGCCTGTTACTAAATATTGTGTGCATTTGTAAATCCAAAGTAATAATTAGCTGTTAAAATTGCACTTCAGCTTGTACACGGTTGTTGTTCATGTTATTCATATTTTCATAATGTTAAGCTTTTTTTTTTTTTACATTAAAACAAAGAGGAAAAAGTTGGATTGTTATGATTATGATAATTATTTGACCACCCTGACCCCCCCCCGTATGCTGCTTATGTGTGAACTGGTGTCATTATCATATGTCTAATACATACAGTTAGTGCCTGACATGGCAAGTTTTGGGTCTTCTTTTGGAGATCTCTCCTCATATTCTCACACTTACATCTTTAATATCTCAGGGTTTGAAGTACCCTGGAATGCCATCCACGGATGAACCAGGAAAACTCTTCACCCTAGACCTGAAAGAGCCACGGTTGAAACCATCAGAGCTCCGCATGCCCAGAAACTTCGATCTTGAGTCATTCAACCCTCATGGCATTAGTGTATACAGCGATCCGAGTGGTAAAAGATCACTTATGTTAATTAATATACCACACAATGATGTGCTTGACTGACATGACAACCTATGGTTGTGTATATGAGGAACACACACTTTTTTTATTTGCAGATGACACGGTATACCTGTTTGTCGTCAATCACCCTCAACACGGGAGCCAGATAGAGCTCTTTAAATTTATTGAGGACGACTACTCTCTGGTGCACTTGAAAACCATCAAGCATGAGCTGCTCCACAGGTATAGCTTGTTAACATATTCACACGATAAGCATTAATACAATCATTTGGCGTTTAACAAAATATATCATCTTTTTTTCTCTCAGTGTGAATGATATTGTTGCAGTCGGGGTGGAGAGCTTCTATGCAACCAACGATCACTACTATACCCATCAGATCATGAAAGGAATAGTGGAACCTTTACTGGCTCAGCCTTGGTCTAACGTTGTGTACTACAGTCCTGAAAAAGTAAAGGTGGTCTCTGAGGGATATTACTTTGCAAATGGCATCAATATCTCACCAGACGAAACGTAAGTGTTATATGGAGGTAAAGGCATATCATCATATCATATCATGTCTCCAAAAATATCTGATCTTTGGCACTTGTCTCGTACATAGGCACGTATATGTGGTAGATCTGTTAGACCACAATGTGCATGTGCTGGAGAGGAAGGAGGATGATGCATTGGTGCCTGTGAAGGTAAATATTACAAAACATAATCAATATGAAAATGCACTAGAACGTGGAGCCACAGAAGTACAATCAAACCATTGTATACTAATGATTGTGTTAAGAAAATAATAGTTAAAGACACCATGGTAACATTATACATAACTTTGAACTAGTGCAGGGAAATATACCAGATGGACAGGTATTCCAGTTTTAACCCATACTGTGAATTTTCACAAACCACTATACTGTTACATAAGTTATACAGTAGCTGTAATGCTTTAAAGAGTTCTACAGTTGCGGAAAAAGTTATTAGACCACCCTTGTTTTCTTCAATTTCTTGTTCATTTTAATGCCTAGTACAACTAAAGGTACATTTGTTTGGACAAATATAATGATAACAACAAAAATAGCTCATAAGAGTTTAATTTCAGAGCTGATTTCTAGCCATTTTCCATGTTTTCTTGATAATAACCAAAATCACTTCACTTCTTACATCAGTAGCTATGGCATTGTTCTGCCAAAAACAGTGCTTTTAGGCATTCCATGTTTTCTTTTCTGTCTATTTTAGTCTCATGATACACACAGGAGTTAGTACTTCATTGCATAACCATTGTTTTTGATGACTTTGATGGCCTAATAATTTTGCCACGTCTGTATGTAGTATTGCTGTTGCAAAGTTTCAACATCAGGGGGATGTCACACACTAGAACACACAACAATCACACAATGAATCAACCTTATGTATGCAGAGACTGTTACACTCACTGAATAAAGTATGAAGCTCATTGTTTACACATATTTGTATTATAGGATCATCGAGTTTTGTTATTCAAACTAAACCTCATAGCCAGTTATTTTAACAGCCATTCAAAATAACAGTCTTATAGTTATCAGATCGTTTACATTATAACTCTGTTAGCTTAGCTTTGCTCTGTAAAACCAAAAATTGCCTCAGTTTTCTACACTGAAAACCTGTTTGGAATCACCCAATCAAGGTCAGAACTGTCACTGTTTAGTCTGAATCGTGGATCAACAAAAACAATGAACCTACCAGTTAATATCACATAAGAGTTTTCTTTTCTACATATAGCCCTTTTAATAGGTTCAGACAATGATTAAAACAGTGAACTGGAGAAATGTCTTACATGCTTTTTTATTTTAGGTTAGTTTACAGAGTTTATAAAACTTGATGAATTATTATGTTTACATTTGGCAGCCATTTCAAATTAACTGCTTCCTTTAAATATTGTAATAAATATCCGACCGAAACCTTTTATATTTTAAATTTTACATTAATCAAATCATCATTATATGTTTGAAATTAAGATGATTCAGTGTTAAATGTACTCCTGACAGTAGAATAAGCCACAAACCTATTGAACCAATCAGAAAAGAAAGAAATATGTAAATGTGCCAGAGTGTTAGAAATGATACCATGGTGTATAGTTTTGGTCATCAGTACTATGAATTTCCGTCCTCACCAGGCTGTGGCAGTGGGTTCACTCTGTGACAACGTTGAAGTTGATCCTGAATCTGGTGACCTGTGGTTAGGCTGTCACCCCAACGCATGGAAGGCGTTGTTTTTTGACCCCAATGACCCACCTGGTTCAGAGGTTTGACTGTTTTCATTTTCCTAGAAATAACTTCATAAACTTTATAATTATTGTCTGTCTGTCTGTCAGTGAACCTGTTGTAACTCTTCTTTGTGTTTCTTCTGTTTGATTCCTGCAGGTTATCCAAATCCAGAACATTCATTCTGATCAACCTGTGGTTAAACAGGTGTACGCTGATGATGGTCATGTGATCATCGGGTCTTCTGTAGCAGCTACCTACGGGGGAAAGCTGCTCATTGGCACAGTTTTCCACAAAGCTTTATCCTGTGATTTGGTGTAGCAGTGAAGTTAATGATTTCATGTACAATTCTGTGGAATCAGGGGTGTCGTCAACTTTTAAAGCACAATATGGGGACAACGACATTTTTTTTGTAAAGCTTTGCTCAAAGATGGTGATTGTAATAGCTGGTATATTATTATAACAGTGCAGGTGCAAGGATAATCTTTGGCTTTGTCCTAGACATTGCTTTAAGATGTACACAAGGACTGGACTGTGTGTGTGTCCTCCAGGAAATACTTTGGAAAAGCTGGTGTCATTGCTATAGTCAAACACTGTGAAAGAGTTGTGCGACAATTTGTTTGATAAAAATACATTTTTCCCTAATCACTTCCTTCTGTATGTTGTGTAAGGAATGGCATTGGATTTTTTAAATTGCCTTTTTGTGTCTAAATGTCTTCCCAAATGCTGAGGGTACTAAAAAAGGTGTCACTGATTCATGGATTTTATGGTAAAGCAATAAAGAGACACATGGTGCTACTGAACTGTACACAACTTTTTTATTTTTATTTGAGTTCTAGTGAGGTAGTCAGTCAGAAGACAAACACAAACTGAGATCAGACCTGTGTAAATAAAAAGAATGCTTACTGTAGATGATAAATGTTGGTCCAAGTAAATAGACACTAAAATGGTACAGCACAATTCCAGACAGGCTTTGGCTTTTGACAACATTACTGACATAGGTTACATCAGATGTGGGTGAATACTTTTTTTCTTCAAAACTGAGTATTGGAATGACATGCACCAAATATCCTCCACTAAGGCCTTAGTCAGTATCCTATACCCTCCATAAGGGTTTTTTCACAATTCTATTTATTAGCAACATTTGCTTTCAGTCTCTATTGCTTTAGTTCAATTAGCTCAACTATTTTTTTTTTTTTGATTAAGTGAAATTTAACAATAGTAGTGACAAAATGGTTAAACTACAACACTGTGACTATGTTTATGACCTTCCATACATAAAAACACTTTAACCCATAAAGACCTTATAAAAGGCCTTATTTTAAGTGATGTATCGCCATTTATTGCTATATTATCATCTGTATTCTGCATTTTTCAGTGTCAATCATGTATTTTCCTATATTTAATTCACTAATCATGTAGATATTCATTAAAGCTCAGAGAAAATTCAAAGGTTATTATATCAGAAACATAGAAAACTGAAGAAAACGTAATTGTTTTCCCACAAAATATATCATTAACTCAACATAAAAACAAATGTCTCCATCCATTGTCATTTATCAAACTCCATGGGTTTTTACTGGTGAATCAATGTTGCAGAAGATGACGGTGTTTCCACGTTCACTACGGAGCTTCTGAACGTCCAAATGGGTCATATCTGATGACCATGAAAAGATGACAAACTGCATTTTACACCAGTTATTTCCATGTGTTGACAGGATTAGTGGATCAACAGGTATTAAACATTTTAGATCAGTTGATGATTTGTTTGCTAATGGCTGTTTGGGTTTTTATGGGTTAATTCATCCCATAGTTTTTCTGTTGGACACAGTTAGGGCTTTGTGATGGCCACTCTGACACATTTGCATGTTTAACCATTAGCTATATTCAACTCAAAGATCCATTTGCATCCAACATTTGCGTTTTAGTTTCTCAGCTGTTGCCTGTAAATTGAATTTTGAAATATCTACATAGATGTCATCATTCATGATGCCATCAGGTTCATGAATTGCAGGATTACCTAAAACGGAAAAAAAAAAAGTCCTGTAACATGATGTTCCTTTTCTGTGCTCCATGGCTGACATGACAAGCCCCACCCTCCCCTACATTCCTCGTACAGACAAATAATTCTCACCAAACAGGTCTATTTGCACTCATCTGATTACAGATTATTCCCCTTTGCCATGATGTTCATTTGCTCTGTTGTGTAGATGAAAATAGTATCATTAAACATCTGGAAATTTCTCCTAAAGAAGGAACAGACATGTGATAATCTACAAATTCCACAAAAGTTTTGGTTTAATCAGTTAGATTTTCCTATGAAGACAAGCACAAGGACACTTTTACGACAAAATCTGAAGTATCTTGTCATGACATGAATTTCTGGAGGCTTCCTGGCTGATTACAGACACAGTGAAATTGGCTTATGTAACATTACTACAATGTAAAATTATCTCTACTGGGAATGACTGAACTAACAAAGGGAATATACAGTAGATATAAAAAGTGTACACACCCCTGTTCAAATGCCAGTTTTTTGTGATGTCAAAAAAATTAGACTTAGATAAATCTTTTCAAAACTGTTTCCACCCTTAATGTAACCTATAACCTCTATAACTCAACTGAAAAACAAACTGAAGTCTTTCAGGGAGGGAAGTAAAAATAAACAGTGGAGATATTGTGGTTGAACAAGTGTGCACACCCTCTTATAACCAGGAATGTGGCTGTGTCCACAATGAACCAATCACATTTAAACTCATGTTAAATGGTAGTCAGCACACACCTGGCACCATTTTAAGTGCCTCTGATTGACCCCAGATAAAGTTGGACTGTTCTACAGGGTGTCCCGTAAGTCTCCATACATAGGAAAAATAAACGTTTCTTGACATAAACCATTTTTATTTATATAATATGCTCCATATGACTGCCATTTTGTCGGGAACACATTTCAATGCGTGTCTGCTGAAGAACTATAAAGTAGAAATATAAAGAAGTACATGTTAGAACCATATATGTATGGAATGTATTATGTCTCCTATGTATGGAGACTTATGGGACACCCTGTAGAAGGCTTTTCCTGACATTTTTGAGGTCACATCTCAGTAAAAGCCATGGTCCTCTGAGAGCTTCCAATGCATCAGTTTGATCTCATTGTTCAAAGGTATCAGTCAGATGAAGGGTACAAAAGAATTTCCATGGCAGTAAATATACCATGGAACACAGTGAAGACAGTCATCATCAAGTGGAGAAAATATAGCACAATAGTGACATTACCGAGAAGTGGACGTCCCTCCAAAACTGATGAAAAGATGAGAAGAAAACTGGTCAGGGAGGCTGTCAAGAAGCCGACGGAAACACTGAAGGAGATGCAACATTTCCTAGCAAATACTTGCAATGTTGTTACATATGACAACAAGCTCACATGACTGGGCTATGGGGTAGGGTGGCAAGACCAAAACCTTATCTTGTGAGGAAAAGTACCCAAGCCCAGCTAAATAAATTTTTTAAAAATCACATTTCATATCTCCCAAACGCATGTGGGAAAATGTGTTATGGTCGGATGAAACTAAGATTGAATTTTTTGGCCATAATTCCAAAAGGTATATTTGGCACAAACACAACACTGCTCATCACCAGAAGAACACCATACCCACAGTGAAGCATGTTGGCGACAGCATCACGCTTTGAGGCTGTTCTTCAGCTGCAACTGGGGCCTTAGACAAGGTGGAGGGAATTCTGAACAGTTCCAAATACCAGTCAGTATTTGCACAAAACCTTCAGGCTTCTGCCAGAAAGATGCAGATGAAGAAGAACTTCATCTTTTAGTACGACAGTGATTCAAAGCCCTCATCCAAATCAACCAAATAATGCCTTCACCAGAAGAAGGTGAAGGTTTTGGAATGGCCCAGCCAGAGTCCAGACCTGAGTCCAATCAAACATCTGTGGGGTGATCTGAAGAGGGCTGTACGCAGGAGATGCCCTCACAGTCTGACAGATTTGGAGATTTTTAGAAAGAAGAGTAGGCAAATATAGCCAATTCAAGATGTGCCACGCTGATAGACTCCTACCCAAACAGACTGAGCAGTAATAAAAGCCAAAGGTGCTGCAACAAAGTATTAGTTTAAGGGTGTGCATATTTATACAGCCAAGTTATTGTAAGTTTTTTATTTTTCCCCTAACAGATTTTAGTTTATTTTTCAACTGTCTTTTACAGGTTATAGGTCTCAATAATGGTGGAAATATTTTTGAAATCATTTATCTTGGTCTCATTATTTTACATCACAAAAACCTGGCATTTGAACAGGGGTGTGTAGACTTTTTATATCCACTGTATGTATTAGCCCATAAAGACCCAAACATCCACCGGCAACCAAAACCATCTACCGATTTAAAATGTTTAATACCTGTTGACTAATCCTATTAATACATTTAAATAATTGGTGTAAAATGCAGTTTGTCATTTTTTCATAGTCATCAGATATGACCCATTTGGACGCTCAGAGGCTCCGTAGTGAACATGGAAACAACGTCATCTTCTACAACAGTGTTTCACCAGTAAAACCTGGAGTTTGATAAATAACACTGGTTTTATGTTCAGTTGATGATGTATTTTACTGAAAAAGTCACTTTTTCTTCAGTTTTCTCTGTTTTTTGGTAAAATAAACCTCAAGATTAATGTGAGCTTTTATGAACAACTATATGATCAGCATATTATATATTGGAAAAATGCAAAATACAAAAGATAATATTACAATAAATGGTGACAAATCACTCAAGAAATGTTGAATATAAAGGGAAAAAATTATTTGGGAACTACCACAAAAGTATCACTGGGTCTTTATGGGTTAAAATGAAATGCTCGTAACTCCAATAAATAGTTTGCATGTATGTAGTTTGGGAGTATGCACAGTTTGTTTACTCCTTGCATGCTTTAGCGCCATCTTCAGTGCAGCTCTGTGAATGCAAACTGAATGTGTTTACTGTGTCACCTTTGACTTCATTAATGGCTGCCATGAAGAAAGTACTGGTTGCTGTTGCTGTTGCTGCTTTTGCAGCTTTCATTGGATACAGAATTCTCAAACTAAAGTAAGCCAGATTTTTAATATAGTGTTCAACATGTAGGGTTGATGTGTGGGTGTACAGTCATAATTCATTTTCTCTGCAGGGAACTTAGTCTTGGCTCCAGGGAAATACCACTGAAGCACCTCAACTGTCATTACATAAAGAATATTGGTAGGTATTTCTATTTTGCATTAATATTGCCTTCAGCAGTGTGTTATTTTATTCAAGTGTCAGCATGTATGAGGAATTTAATGTCCAGTTACCTGAAATTAGGCAGTGTAATGTTTCTTTTTGTGTTGCCTCATTTATAGGAAAACGAAAAAACTTTGAAGGATAAGTTTACTTTTGCTATGCTTTGCACAGAGTTTGGTGCCGAGGATATTACAATACTTAAAGATGGGATGGCCTTCATGAGCACAGTATGTTATTTCAAAGATGAGCTAAGTGTAATGAATGAGTTTTCTGTGTAAAGTCATGGAGCAGCACAAGGTTCTTACATGTGTTTTTCACTCAGGGGTTAAAGTATCCTGGACTACCTTCATTCTCCGATGAACCTGGGAAGATTTACGCAATGGACCTGCTGCACCCAAAACCAAGTCCAGTAGAGCTGCAGATCAAAGGGGACCTGGACCTCAGATCCTTTAACCCACACGGAATCAGTGTATTTGTTGATGAAGGTGAATTCCAAATCTACTCAGTTACCATTGTTTAACACTGTCAACAAAAAAGAAACACTGATCACAATGCATTTAATGGAAATATTAGATTGTTATTCAATTATTAAGTAAAGTTTATCCACATTTAACCCATAAAGACCCAAACAGCTACTGGCAACCAAAAAAATACCTGTTTATGCACTAATCCTATCAATACATGTAAATAATTAGTGAAATATTCAGTTTGTCATTTATTTCATGGTCATCAGATATGACCCATTTGGATGTTCAGAGACCCATGGAGTTGGATCAATGACAGTGGATGGAGACACTTGTTTTTGAGTTCAGTTACTGATATCTTTGCTGAAAAAAGTAGTTTTCTTTGTTTTTGATATAATATCCCATGAATTTACTTTGAGCTTTTATGAATATTTACATGATCAATTAATTAAATATAGGAAAATACCTGATTTTCACTGAAAAAAAATGCAAAAAAAAAGAAAAAAGAGAGGATAATATTGTTGTAAATGGTGATAAATCCCTTAAAAAAGGTTAAATAGAAAGACAAATTAATTTGGGAGCTGCCACACAAGTAGCAGTGAGTCTTTATTTGTTAAGTAGAAGAAAGTTGAGACATGAAAACCTTTATTTTTCCACTTTTTGCTTTTAGTTCTGAAACATTTACATTTATATACAGTATGTCTGTTGATCCTGCTGGGGACAGGAGCAGGAAAATCTAAATCTAGATAATCTACAATTAGCAGTTATTTTGATCCAATTGAAAGCAGAACATAGAAAGTAAATTCTAACAAAACCAAACTGATGTCTGATACTGATGCATCATATTTAATAAAATAAACACTCAAATATAACCTAATAATGTAAAGGAGACTTGTATTATATGTCCTGTAATATGTCAATATATTATTTGTTTGAAAAAATCATTCACTTTACCACTAGTAGAAAAACAAGTTTCTTTAAGTAGTTGTATTCAGTTGTTTGTTTGGTTGTTGTCGTTTAATTTTCTGTTTTAGCGGTAAAATTCGCTAATCATACATGTGTTGATAAGATGAATTGAAAAACAAATAACATAAGTGCTGGTTGGCTAATTTCAAGATATAATGAATTATGATATGATTTATTAAATAAACTTAAATAATAGATCTTACACTAGAAGGAATCTGAAAAACTGAACTATATTCTAATGTGCAGACAGAACTGGTAGATCAGAAATAAATACCCATTCTCTCATTAATTCATAGAGTTTCACATTCTGACCTGATATTGTGTCTGAAAAACTACAGCCAAGTAAGCACTTCTGACTTTTTTTTTTGTCACCCACATTTGGTAAAGTTTCATTATTTTTTATTCTCGAAGCCTTTTGCTTCAGTGTAAGTCTTCTCAAACATTTTTCCTCCAGGAGGCACAGAGTAAAAAACAATCAACAACAAGTAAAACGAGTAAATGTATGTATTAAACAGTGATGAAGACTAGGGCTGCACGATGAAGTGATTTTAAATTGAAATCAGATTTTTTAATTAGGACAATTTTTAAAAAAGGGTGATCGTCAAATCGATTTCATCTCTCTTGTGTCTGTGCACCTCTGGGACTATCGTAGGCTCCCCCTCCAGTGAGAGCGGTCTGTCACAGAATTCCATGTAATGACCACAGACCTTAAATCTGTGATGGGCCCACAGAAGTGACACCAATGTAAGCTGTGGCCCACGCATAGATCCCCCAATTTAAATATAACAGCATGGGGATTACTCATTTTATGTGGTCCACGCACACACACGACTGATACCTGTCACTGACTTACACCGGTATAACTTCTGTGGGCCCATCACAGAATTTTCTGTGATTCCGTGATACCATCACAGATTTGAGGTAGGGAGCAGTGCCTTACATTGCGGGCGGCACACGAAAATGACATGCTGACTTCTGTTGTGTTTTGTAGTTTTACCCATAAATCAAAATCGAGTTTTTAGAGGAAAAAATCTGTATTTTATTTTTGGCCAAAATCGTGCTGCCCCAACGATGACTATGATCAAATCAACCAGAACTTGTGTCAAACGTCGTCAAAACAGAGACATTTTAATTGACATGAGGTCCACAGAAAAATGTGCTTTTAAAAAGGAGAACAATGACAACACTTTACACACTGCTGTTCCTTTGCAGATGACTCTGTGTACCTGTTTGTCGTCAACCACCCTCAGCACAAAAGCCAAGTGGAAATCTTTCATTTTGTCGAGGACACCCTTGTGCATCTCAAAACTATTACCCATCCCCTTCTACACAGGTACACACCATTCACACGATTATACACTTTACATTTCTCTGTTTTCTGTGATGCTTATGTTGCTCCATGTCTGTCAGTGTGAATGACATTGTCGCAGTTGGGGTTGAGAGCTTCTACGCCACAAACGATCACTCCTTCCCTAATGACATCCTGCACTTCCTGGTGATCATCATGGGTCTGCCCTGGTGTGATGTGATTTACTACAGTCCAGAGGATGTGAGGGTGGCAGCCAATGGCTTTATGTCCTCAAATGGCATCAACATTTCACCTGACAAACGGTTACTCTTCTATTTTATTAATTTACAAAGTCACTGATAATGACATTTCAAGTTAATATACTTTCAATGCCATTTGTTTTTACAGGTATATTTACGTTTCTGACATCCTAGACCATGAGATAGATGTTTTTGAGAGACAACGCGGGGAACAGTTGGTCTATATTAAGGTAATACAGTGTCCTCTGCAACAACAGACATTTAAATTAGTTCTAAACACACATTTCTACATTGTTTCATCAGTAATTTTATAGGATAGAATTGAATATCAATTGAAAATGTTTCCATACAGTCTGTAGCTGTCGGGTCCCTTTGTGATAACATCGAGGTGGATCACAGGACAGGTGATATTTGGCTGGGTTGTCACCCGAATGCCGGAAAGTTGTCCAACTTCGACCCCAATGACCCACCTGGCTCTGAGGTCAGTGTTTTTTTTATTTGTTGAATTTTACTTTAAATCCATGTTGATGTTTGCTGTATTATTTGAGTCATGTGTCCTACAGGTCATCCAGATAAAGAACATTCACTCCAAGCAGCCGGTGGTGACTCAGGTGTACGCTGACGATGGTCATGTGATCATCGGCTCCTCTGTAGCAGCTGCTTATGACGGAAAGTTGCTGATCGGTACAGTTTTCCACAAAGCTTTGTGCTGCAGTTTGAAATAGTCTGTATTCTCTGTCTATGCTCTTTACAGTCCAAACGTAAAAATGTTTTACTGAAATGGCTGGATTGATTTAGAAAGAAAACATTTTTTTATTTGCTTAAATCAAGCAACATGCATTAAAGAGGAAAATGTATTTTGCAGTGTTGGGAGCAACGAGTCAGATGTGAAATGTAATTAACTTACAAAATGTAATCAGTTACAGTTAGTAAGAAAAACGTGCAATTAAATGACAATTGCTATTAAAATTTTTGATGATTAAAAGAGTTTCTTTCTGGTAAAAAAAAAACAAAACATCTTTATATGAGCGGATTACATCAAGTAGGGTGGCACTGTCCATGGAAAACAAAAATCCTTCCAAAATCAGAAAAAGCCTTGAATACAACTGTTTGTTAAAATGGTGTGTTTCCAAGAGTTTTCACCGATATTTCCTTCATTATTTCAAACATTTGTTAGAAAAGGTAAATACAGTAATATTCTGCAGCCCATTACTTTTTTAATCTAACTTTCCTAATGTAAAACTGCAGTATCATCTGCACTACATACATCAGTATCTATTGATACACAACACTATTGATGATATCACCTTCCCATCAGACAGCCACACTGGTTCCACATTTTGGTTCATATATAGGATGTGTTCATAGAACTCTGTCACCCTTTTCCATCGATATCGATTAAATCAGTCTCAGTTACTTTGGATATTGTGAATCTGGTTGCTCCACCTTCAGGATGTTGTACACCTTGCTCTGCTGCTGTTGTATCTTTGGTGGGAACGGTAAAGAATATTCCATCTTTCTCTGGATCAAATGCACATCTGTCTTTGTTCACCTCACTGTCAGACCCCACACAGTCCTCAGGTTCAGGGTCTCCTTTGCTTTCTGGGATTAGAGGACATCTCTTCTCCTGTTTCTTTTTGTTTGCATCAATCTTTGCATTCATGAACACTTCACTGACACTGATCAAGCGTCTGTGCCGCGGTGAGTGATCCAAAATGGGAATATCCAAAATGTCGCTGCAGCTCTTTGAACGGTTGATGCTATTCGAAGGCCTTCTCTCCTTCGCCGACTGCCCGATCTCCTTGATGATGGTACTGTAGTCGTCGTCCCTCTCAGACAGGAAGTTGAAGATGTCGATGACGCCTTGCTTTATTTCTGGGGTTTGCTTCTCCTCTTTGTGCTGGGGTTCTTCTTCACGGTGGAGTCTGTACCTGTTTCTCCTTTTCCTGAGCACCTTGTGAGCCTCTACGACCATATGGACATTCCAGCTGAAGAACAGAGAAAGCCAAGCCAGGCCCATGTAGATCCATATCTCTGCAAAAACCCGGTACAGTCTGGGGTACTCGATGTTTGGATTCACACCTGAAATGAAGGCAGAAATTAATAAAGGAATAAAGGAAATGTACATTCAGTTGTAGAGGAGCTAGAAACTGTACAGTATAAAGGCCAGTGTTAGTATTATCTGCTGATGTTTATGATTGCACCCCAGACCATCAAGTGGAACCTCTATTTCAGGAACTGATGATTGTATGAGAAGAAATCAAGGTAAAGAAGTAAAGGATGGTACTGATTGTGATGATGATAACACATGACTGCATTTAATTTGTAATATTTGTAAATATATGAATGAATGGACTCATCAGCATTGGTAAGCTACAAATAAATGGATCTTTTAAAGAAACGGAGCAGTTATTTAATGCATCATTGACTATGAATTGCATAACAACAGCAAACCCTAAGTGTCATATGAATAAGACAAATATAGCTACTACAATATTAGTATATTTAGCACCACTAAAAATGCACAACTCAGAATAGTATGTATATTTGGAGATAAATTAATTGGTTTGGGGTTACCTTCATATTAAAGAGGGAAGCACTGGTCATTAGAAAATGAATTGTAACTTAACATGTTTATTCAGTGCACTTAGTACAGGTACTCAGAAATTGAAAGGATCATCATTAAATATCGGGTGTGTCCACCTCTGGTTTCAAAACAAGCAGTATAGCGACAATACATGGAACCGACAAGTCTCATGATCCTATCCTGAGGAATCCAGTCCGATCCAATCTGGCACTCAGACGACTGATTGTGCTGCGATGACAGCGCAGACGGCGACTTCACCACGGTTCAGACCTGCTCATAACATGCTAAGGCACGTTCTCTCTGTTGTATCGTAAGTTGTGGCATTTTGAGCAAAAACATTGTGGCATTTTCTTTGCTGCCTTTATATAGGCTATTGACCACACCTAAAGTTACCAGTCAAGTGTGACTGTACAAGAATGTTCGACTCAATGTCCGACAATAAGGGATTAGTCCAAACAATGACGTTGCATGTGTCAGGAATGAAAAATATACAGCTGTTAACTGCGTTACTCATCTTATGAGCAACATATACAAAATAGGCAGCTGAGCAAATCATTTCTGGAAATTACACCACATGTTTGGACTGTGTGTTTTTAATGGCGTTTAGTATACTTATTGGACTTACTAATGTTGGCCCTAGTATAAATAGAGCAAAAATAAAAACATTACTTGAGCATTGAATAACTTTAATCCTGTTTATTGTTAGAGTCAAACTGTCAAGTGTTCATCAGAGGAAACAAAATGCATGTTGTATTTACTGATATGTCCCAAACTGGAACAAATTAAAGAACAGGAAACAGAACAGAAGTGTCAAAGCAAACGGACAAAAAAATATATGCAAATTGTCACCAAATGTATTATAGAAAAAATATTAATACTGCAGTTTTCCTTAATAATTATAGTCATGCATGAGACAAAAAAAAGAAACGAAGAAGAAAAAGGCTGAGTAAATGTAATGGAAATCAAACCCACTACCACCAACCTCTGATTAAATGACATTATGACTAAAAGACATTTCATACAAACCAGACAGAGGTTTCTAGTGCCACTTGTAAAAGAAAATGATTTAAAACATTTTTCTCAGATGAACAGATCGTAGTAATATTGCACACATAATGGCTATTCATTATTTCATTCTACTCGTAATATTTTCATTGTCATTATAGAAGTTGAGTCAATAACTTGATGCTACTGAGATACTTAACACTCAGGGGTGATGTGTTTGATGTGCTTTATATGTTCTTGTAGCTGTACATTACAATACTATGTGTATGAAAATGACGCTACAGTCTGGTTTTCAGTTAATGAAACAGTCTTCCATTGTTTTTCAGTGTGCACAAGAATAATGGAGGTCTATTTTCTTGGGAACTTTTGATCACAGCAGCATTAGTCCTCAAAAACCCTTTGACCTTAGAAGTGAACACACCTTACTTACCTACATACCCAAAACCCAAGCAAATGCAGTAGTGACACCCAGAGGATGATCAACGAAAATGTCTGTTTAGGCTCCTGCAGTTACAGTGCAGTATTTTATCGTATGATTCTGTCGTGTTGGTCCGTTGTGTGCATTTGCCATGTTTGTACAATGTGTGTTTTGGAGGATACCTTTACATAACTACAAACCAGCTCTTTTGATGGGTGAAAATATGAATAAATCCTACATACCTGCCACATAATCTCCAAAACCAACCGTTGTGAGTGTGATGAAAGAAAAGTAGATTCCTTCCAGGTAGGTCCATCCTTCCAGAGACATGAAAACAAAAGGAGGGATCACCAGGTGCACGATGAGCCCCCATAACAGAAATAAGGCCGTGCATGTAAACTGGACCTTTTTCTGAAAGGAAGAAAAGAAACAAATCTTCAAATGATGTCACTCATTCATGTGACTGCAGGCTAACTCCAGTTCTCAGTCGAGTTCTTACCACTGAAACACCTTTATGGATCAGAACCTGGGACAGACGTTTGGCACGATCCCCAAAGAATGAACCCAGCTCACTGATCCACACCAGGCACAGGGGGATACCGCACAGGCCGTACAAAATGCAGAACACACGGCCGCCTTCAGTCTTCGGAGCCACATTACCGTAACCTGCAGATGGCCAGACCAAATATTACACACATGTAAGGTCATTTCTATACAATAATGTTCCAGTAAAGGCTCATTAACCCATAAAGACCCCGTGCCTCTTTTGTGTCACTTCCCAAATTAATTTTTCTCTCTATTTTAACATTTCTTAATTGATTTATCACCATTTATTATAATACTATCCATGTATTTTTCTATATTTAATTTACTGATCATGTACATGTTCATTAAAGCTTCTTCCAGGATTATTTCTGGACCTGCTGCGGTGGTCCTGCCTCTTCCCTGCCCTCATCATCACCACTCACTTATCCTCAACTGCCTCCATGTGTCTCCCCCTACTCCCCCCTTCTCCCCCAGTCTCTATCTGTATCGCTCTCTCTTTTCTCTTTCTTTACCCTCTCTCTTTAACCCCAACTGGTCAAGGCAGACGGCCATCCTCCAGGAGTCTGGGTCTGCTCGAGGTTTCTGCCTGTTAAAGGGAGGTTTTTCCTCGCCACTGTCACCAGTCACAAGTGTTTGCTCCTGGAGGATTCTGTTGGGTTTCTGTAAATTGGCTTAGAGTCTGGTTTTTGACCAACTCTATATATAAAGTGTCATGAGATAACTTTTTTTGTGATCTGGCATTATATAAATAAAATTTGATTGATTGAGTGATTTAATTGGTTTTCCCCTGTAAGTCGCTTTGGAAAAAAGCGTCTGCCAAATGAATAAACTTAAACATAAACATAAAGCTCAAATGCTGCTGCTGTGGTCCTGCCTCTCTCCACCTTCATCGTCATCACTCACTTATCCATATAGTTATGATAGTGTTTATTATACAGTTCCACAGATGTTCTAGTTCAGTTGTCTGTGCATCAGCTGCATCCATGTGTCTCCCCCTACCTCCCCCCTCTCCCCCAGTCTCTCTCTATCGCTATCGCTCCCTCTTTTTCTCCTCCTTTACTCTCTCTCTTTAACCCCAACTGGTCAAGGCACACCACCATCCTCCAGTAGTCAGGGTCTGCTCGAGGTTTCTGCCTGTTAAAGGGAAGTTTTTCCTCGCCACTGTCACCAGTCACAAGCATTTGCTCCTGGAGGATTCTGTTGGGTTTCTGTAAATTGGCTTAGAGTCTGGTTCTGACCAACTCTATATGTAAAGTATTATGAGATAACTTTTGTTATGATTTGGCGCTATATAAATAAAATTTGATTTGATTTAGATTAAAGTTGAGGGTTATTATACCAGAAACAGAAAAAAACTGAACAGAAAGTGTATTTTTCAGTCCAATCTCTCATTAACTCAACGTAAAGCCAGTGTGTCCATCCACCTTTATTGATCCAACTCCATGGGTTTTACTAGTGAATCAGTGTTGTAGAAGATGACTGTGTTTCCATGGTAACTACGGAGCCACATATATATATACACATCTAAATGGCTTCTACAGGCTAAAGTCAGTATTAGGTGTGATTTTTGCACCTTAAACAAAAAGTGGCCAAAATCACAGGAAAAGTTGTGTACAGAAACAGTGTGTATGTAACTGTGTGATTTTATACTTGTTTATGTAACTGTGTTTTTACTGCCTATGTATCTTACTTCTGATTTTATCATAAAGCACTTCGTGATTTTTTTTTCCTGCAAAATTGCTAAATAAATAAATAAAGTTTGGCATAAGTTTAATAAAACACAGTGGTATAAAACAGTAGAACATTAGTACAGCAATTCTCACATCTTGTAATATTCAGAGTTCAAGACATACAAAGGGAGGTCACACTATATACAGGGTGTCCCATAAGTCTCCATACATAGGAGACATAATACATTCCATACATATATGGTTCTAACATGTATTTCTTTATATTTCAGATAACCCAAAGAATGCATTTGAATAAAGAGCAACGAATTGAAATCATCCTGATGGCCGGTTCAGCAAGCAGTCGTATGTTTGCAAGCGCATTTAACAGAAAACATGGGACGAGTATCACACACGACACTGTGGCAAAACTTATTGTCAAGTTCAAAAAAACAGGAAGTGTTTCGGATCAATTTGTTCCCGACAAAATGGCAGTCATATAGAGCATATTATATAAATAAAAATGGTTTATGTCAAGAAACGTTCATTTTTCCTATGTATGGAGACTTATGGGACACCCTGTATGTGTGTGTGTGTGTATATATATATATATATATATATATATATATATTAAAATAAACATTTTAGAAAAAAAAAAAAAAAATATATATATATATATATATATATATATATATATATATATATCGCAGTCTCTACCCTGATATATATATATATATATATATATATATATATATATATATATATATATATATATATATATATTAAAATAAACATTTTAGAAAAAAAAAAAATATATATATATATATATATATATATATATGTATATATATATATATGTCAGGGTAGAGACTGCGATCTGGTAGGATCGGCGATTCTACCAGTAGAAACTCCGATCAGAGTCTCTGACCCTAACCCTAACCCTAACCCGATCGGAGTTTCTACCAGTAGAGACTCTGTTCGGAGTTTCTACTGGTAGAATCGCCGATCCTACCAGATCGCAGTCTCTACCCTGATATATATATATATATATATATATATATATATATATATATATATATATATATATATATATATATATATTAAAATAAACATTTTAGAAAAAAATTAAATAAAAAAAAAATATATGTATATATATATATATATATATATATATATATATATATATATATATATATATATATATATATTTTTTTTTTTTTTTTTTTTTTTTTTTTTTTTTTTTTTTCTAAAATGTTTATTTTAATGCTGTTTACACATTTCCTGTATATTCCCATGATACTGACTTTATGGACACTATAATCCAATAAAACCACAAACTTAATGGTGTCCAAGGCTTATCACAGTCCTGTTCTTGTTCTGAATTATAATCTTATCAGTATTAGTATGTTTGAGCCACACCAACCTATTGTAGTGACAATACTGGCTGCAAAGATGACAGAGTTGCCCCAGTCCCACGTGTTTCGGTGTTTGTCCCCAGTGATGGTCACACCTTGGCCTGCAGCATCCGACACTATCTAGAGAAATAAAAACAGTCAATTACCCTTTAACACAAACTCATATGACTCCTGATGGGTTTTCTCTTCACCACTGTTTACTTCTTTTATTATTCTCTATAAAAATCAGAACACACACAGCTGTTCCTTATGTGACACACCTTGCGCAAACACTCAAATATTTGTGGTTGAAGGAGACATGCACCTTCATGCTCAGCGCTCCAACATGGGGTTTCTTTTATCAGTGGTGCCTGCCTGCGTTCTGTTTGTTAGAAAATATGAACATCGCGTCTAAAGACAAACTATAGCTGTTTTACTCAGACTCATTTCGCTTCAGACTAATGGATGGTTGTTTTCCAAGTCGCACCAGGAAAAACAGGTTCTGCGACGTCCTGACATGCAAAACAAGAAGACGCACTTCTCTTTTAGTTTTTTTGTGAGCAGCAGGTAGACGGAAATGTATGATGGTTAATAAAAAATACAGGTTAATATCATCAAGGGTTAGTTGTAAATACTTTACTGATGGGAGCCCACAGTGTTGGTAAATCTTATGCGTAAAAGTTTATGTCTGGATAAATGGACAAAAACGCCTAAACAACCATAAAAAGCGCAAAACTCTTCAGAAAAACTTAAAAACACATGAGTTCACCAACCTCCAGAATCTCATCCAGACCCTCTTTGGTCAAACAGCTGTATTTATCCAGAATAATCCTCTTTTGTAGAAGATACTTGTCTTTTGCTGATTTCCAGTTGGGCTCTTCAAGAATCTGGAATATTGCGGCACCGATCGATAGATAAAAAATAATACACGAAGTTAAAAACGGACCTTTATCAGCCATATTATAACTTCATTCATAACTTTAGTCTCTGGTGTGGCTCATATTCCTGCAGTGGGCGGTCGATCTCCTACGGGTGGTTCTGTCTTCCTGGTTAAAACACTGGGTTTGGATTACACCCTCTAGGTGGACAATGGCACACAGCAGTTGAACAACGAAACAATGTGTGCAAGTTTGCATTTGTAGGTATTTATGATTTAACCCTTTCATGCATTGATTATGAGAACCTTAGTTAAGATTTTTTTTCTTCAGTGTTTTTATTCCTCCATAGGCATGAAAAAAACAATGTGATCAAGTTGTTTTTTTTCATGGAGTTACAAAAATGTCCGTGCATTTAATTTTTGAAGTAAGGAAACGTGTTTAACACCCAATATCAGAAATTGACATTAAAACAAAACAAAAAAATTCTGATGTTTTCTCACATTTTAACATATTCTAATGCTAATTATTACTCTTTTCATGGAGATAATACGCAAAAAAAACAAAAACAAAAAACTTTTTTTCCCTAACAAATAACAATTGATTTACACTGAAACATGTCACTGCAGATCAGGTTTATCAAGAACAGCAAAGTTACAGTAATGGTTTGAATTACAGGGTATGGGATGGTCCATAAGGGTCCACTGTGTTGGCTGATATGGAACTAAAACAACAAAACCCATGAATATACAAGAGAACAGCTGGAGAAGAACTGTCCACTGCAGTGACCACTATGCATGAAAGGGTTAATATTCTATTCTAGTAAATGTCAGTTAATTGTAACAAAGTCCTTACACTGTAAAAAATTAAGACTAAAAAGTTGTAAAATTTCAACCTAAAAAAACCTGTAAGTGAGAATACAATGCAAAGTAGTTTATTTGAAAAGATTTTTGTGTTAATGGTTAAATCAAATATAGCTGTTGTTTTTACTGGAAGACTGTTAACAAAACCAGATTTGTATGTAGAAATTATGGGTGTCTATTGTTTTGAGAAAATAAAACTGTAAGTTGAAAAACAATGTGGTGCGAGACCATAATGTTGAAATAACAGCCTATTCTCATACTTTAAAAAAAATTTAATTAAAAAATAATTTAAAAAAAGAAAAAAAGAGAAAAAGCTTATTTAACATTTTAAACATGTAAATATCACCAAAATCCAATGTTGAATTCATATGTTTAAAATGTTAAATCTACATGTTACTAGGGTTTGATGTGTTTTTTACAGTATTGTTTTGGTTACCACAGGTGCCACTTTTTTTTCTGTTAAAAACAACAGGATTTTTTTTTTACAGTGTACAATATGTGATGATCTATCTATCTATCTATCTATCTATCTATCTATCTATCTATCTATCTATCTATCTATCTATCTATCTATCTATCTATCTATCTATCTATCTATCTATCTATCGGTTTCAGAATATACTCTATACGCATACTAAAATAAAATCTGCCATGCACATATAGATGAATATGAATTATATTCCATGATGTTCTGTGTTTAGAGCCATTATAGAGTGGATGCATTAAAATAACACCCATACCATAAAATAAAAATTAAAAACATGGGGATGGATATAAGACTGAAACTGATTTAGTCAAATAGAGCTTGTGTAAAACTCATACATACTGTATCATATCTATCAGTGCATTGTGGAATGCCTGCATAACGTATTTGTCCAAGCATGCACCAGGAGGGTATCACACTCTTCGTACGCCAGATTGCTTCCACACACACTTGTGACAATGCATGCTTGTGTAAAAAGTTTTCCTAAGGTTAGTGTTGAAGACTAGTGAACTTATTTTCCTGTGTGCAGAGTACAGCCGGATAGTGAAGTCACTTTTTGGATATTTTTTAATATAGCTACTCAACCTCTGAAACTGCTTCTGCTGCTTCTTGTTACTGTCATTGTTCACTGTAATCGAAGCCTTTCCACCAGCCTCGCCCTGTTCTGTCATTCTGACCCTCAGGCAGACACTATTTAACCTTTGTGTAGCATTAGTGCAAAAGGACAGATGCTGTTCAGAGCTCACACAGCAATACCTTAACCACAGAAGAAGAAAAACCTTAACCACAACCCTTGAAACACTTGAAACTGATTGTCACTTTTCTTGGGATTTCACAGCCCATGTGCAGTTTAACATTTCTTGTTTTATTGTAGTTCATCTCCTTCCAGTGTGAAGTGGTTTGAAGTTTGTAAAGCAGCCCTTTCAGGTTGTTCCCCCACTAGTGGTTATGGTGACCGTTGCCCTTATCTGTATGTGTGTTCATGCAGAAGTCTGGAGAGTGTGTGAAGTTAATCATACAGGGTGGATCCTTACTGTTCAACATGATAATGAATGCTTAGTGTGAGAATATGTGTGTTATATGTTAGTGGTGCATGTGGTGTGTATATGTGCATGTACAGTGTATAGGTTATCATTTATCTGTGAGAAAAATGCATGTAAACAGATTGTTGGAATGTGTGTCTAGGGTTAATGCCAGACATATTTAGACACCCCACTGGGACAGAACAAGCACTGACCACTGGGTTTTAGGTAATACTGTATGACAGATGGTCTAGCTGCAACAGCTGGAGACTGAAAACTAGTGCATCTTTTGGGATATCTGGATGCTGGAGGTATTTAGGACCATCAGTCGAAATTACAATCTACAATTATACTGTTATTTATCAGCACACAATGAAATGTTGTGGTTTGACTGAATGTATAACAAACCATTTTGACCCCTAAAGACCCAGTGCTATGTTTATGTCAGGTCCTGAGTGATTTTTTTAATTTTTTTATTTATTTCTTAAGAGATTTATCACCATTTATTATGACATTATCCTCTGTATTTTTGCATTTTTTCAGTGAACATCAGGTATTTTCCTATATTTAATTTTATGATCATGTATATGTTCATAAAAGCTCAGGTTAAAGTTGATGGTTATTATATCAAAACAGAGAAACCTGAAGAAAAAAAGGACTTTTTCAGTAAAATATATCATTAACAGAACATAAACCCAGTGTCTCCATCCATTGTCAATGATCCAACTCCATGGGTTTTACTGGTGAATCAATGCTGTAGAAGATGACAGTGTTTGCACTGCAACTACGAAGCCTCTGAACGTCCAAATGGGTCGTATCTGATGATTATGAAAAGATGACAAACTGCATTTTTCACCAATTATTTACATGTATTGATAGAATAAGTGGATCAACAGGTATCAAACATTTTAGGTCGGTACACTCTCAAAAACAGAGGTACCAGCTTGTACTTAAAAGGGTACAAATGCTTGTCGTTGGGGGTGTACTTTTTTGAGAGACATTTCTGTATCCTTTTGAAATGGTCCATTTTTGTACCTTAAGTACTTTACATAGAAAGAAAACTCTCATATAGTTGATAATGCCATGATGTTTAAAGTTTGAACCGGTGGCCTAATTGAGAAAAAAAAAAAAAAAACAGCATAGGCAAGCTACGACATCAAGACATGGAAGTGTGAATGAAAACTTGATAAAACAGAGATTATGGCAATAATCAGAGGTTCTAATAAACTAAATAAATTATTAGGCTATTATCATTGAGCTAATTGGGCTGTTAAATTTAAAAAAATATTATTAAATATAATATAGAATAATTACAGTATGATATATAATAAATAATGTGCTAAACCTAATGTTTTAACTATAATTAGGCCTATTGTTCAGTTCTCCTAGCCTATAGCCTATTCTCATGGTCTACACACATTTTTTTAATGCTGCAGGGTACTTTATAGTACAAATTTGTACTTTACATAACTTTGGACCCTTTTTCATAGTCTAAAGGTGCAATTCTGGCCTCCTAAAATTCCCATATAGTACTTTTGAGAGAACATTCTTTAAAAATAGTTCTTATAGGTACATAAATGTTCTGATCTCGTACCTCTATTTTTGAGAGTGTAGATAGTTTTGGTTGTCGTTGGCTTTTTAGGTCTTTATGGGTTAATGAGAAGGTAAATTATTATGTTTATACAGTGACAAACAACACATGAAATAAGAGATCGGAAGTATCAGGATGTTTTTTTTTTCTAAATAACTGCTACATAAACTTTTTTGTTGTTGTTGTTGTTGTTGTTGTTGTTGTTGATGTAGTTGTTGTGTACTACATGACTCCCACCCCCAACATCACGCCCCCCTGTGGAGCCGAACAGTCTGCAGTAGGAAATGTTACTATTTTACAGAATTTTTACTGAAAGGTCGATTAATTATCAGGCAGATATGATGGCTAAAAAAAAAAAAAAAAAAAAAAAAAAGCTTCACCTGTGCCCATGCATTCCTCCTGTGCAGGTGATGGAGGGAACACAACTGCAGAGGGGGCTCTGCGTTAGCATTTTTGGTCGTGAAGTTAAAATCCTGCTCACAAATGTAAACACGACCTTGTGATGGTGAATACGTCCCCAGTGTGCGTGCAGGACTTTTGGATGACTTTGCAGGAAGTACGCAGCACCTCTGCAGGTACAATCAAAACGCGCGTCCAGCCGTGCGTAAAGATGCGTAACGCCGCGGTGTCCTTCCTCGTCGACCCGCAGTATGTTGTTACTTTAAAAAAATATATATATAATAACGTGTGAGGACTAATCTTTGAGTGTTTTGAGTAACGCTCCCACCTCTGATCTCCACCCATCACTACTTAGTGCTTCGTCATTGTAGCTGCGTCACCGCCTCTCTGTTGGAAACCTCACCGACTGTCTCCAACTTCAGGAGGGAAACACCGGAATTATGACATCAAACTAAAGGTGAAGGACGCGACTTGTGTTCGCACAGGTAAGACTGGCTTACTCAAACACTGGATCGTGGGCAGACATTTCCACACAGAGGCTGTTCGTGTCCTTTTTTTTATGTCTTCACACGGCCCCAGTTCGCGCAGAGTTCACAACAACGTATTTAGAAGGATTATGTCAAATACGACGAGGTCAGGGTTTATTTCTGCTCTCTTAGCCTACGTAGAAAATAAGAAATAGATCTGATAAAGTCAGTAGACACTAGATTGGAGGTGTGACATGAGGTTGCTTCGATCAGGGACACACATAGTTTGTAAACAGAAGCTTTAACTAAAACCAAACTCAGTTAATGTAGGCTGCAGGTCTGTTAAAGCCTCATATACTCATACTGAGGATTTGGGTACATGTTTTAGAGTATTTTGGCCTTAGTAGAAAATAATCTTACTATCCAGACTTTGCTTTTCTTTTTTCTGCTCACAAAAAAGCAATTATTGTCATTTTACATGTTAAAGTAGCCACATTCATGTCTATTTACTTTTTAATTACATTGAAAAAAGTATATTCTGTGTTCTGTCAGATATTAAAAACCTTCCTCACCCCTTCCTCTTTGTTTTTTTTCTCTTTCTCTGACCTGGTCATGATGTCTGGGACTGTCCCTGCTTTACACAATGACCATCTTCACGGATATAATGTGAGTATCTAAAACCATTTTAAGTACACTGACATAAAGGCGTTTAAGCTGCTGTAATAATCATGAGGGTTATTATGTGGATTAGTTCTTCCAGAGTGATAATTATCTAATGTTATTGAATGCACATGTATGAAATATACCCTCCAGATATGACTTAATGGTGCACAATTACAAGTATAACTGAACAACACAAGTCGTAGTCTGTGAAAGTTTACTGATCCATTCTTGATTCTATAGATGTGCCTCTGACTGGAGTCTGTGTAGACATTCCCAGTATCTTTTTAAAGATGGATTCATAGCAGCTATGTCTGTTGCTTTTTAGTTATTATCATAAAGTTGGGTTTTATTGTCACGTTTCGTTTGCATCATCAACAAAATATGCAACACCCCTTATGGTTTTAATGTAAACCTTTTCATGCATGAATTCTAAATAAATTCGTGGTATTTTTGACTTAAGAAAATATACAAAATTCATTATTTAAAGATTTTATTTGTTTAACATAATATTCATTGTAGTTGATTCTATGCATTAAATATTTTAAGGATTAAATCAACCATAAAACATATTGCTGCTTTAACCCTTTCATGCATACTGGTCACTCCAGTGGACTTCTATTCTACAGCTGTTTTCTTGTATATTCTTGGATTTTGTGTTTTTTAGTTCCATATCAGCCAACACAGTGGACGCTTATGCATCATCCCAAACACTGCAATTCATACCATTACTGTAACTTTGCTGTTCTTGATCAACCTGATCTGTAGTGACATGTTTGAGTGTAAATCAATTACTAGTTGTTATTAGACTGTAATTAACAGTTTCCTTAATCGAAAAGGTTTTTTTTTTTTTTTTGTTTTTTTTTTTGCACATTATCTCCATGAAGTGAGTAATATGTAGTAATAGAGTATGTTAAAATGTGAGAAAACATCTGATTATCTGTATGAAAAATGTTTTTATTTCATAGTTTTCACAGTGTATATCACTTTTTGATAATGGCTTTTAAAGACATTTCTCTTTGCTTTAAAAATTAAATGCATGGTGTCAAGCTGAGTGGACATTTTTGTAACTCCATGAAAAATAGGTTCATAAAAAATTTCAATTCAATTGTTTCTTTGATGCCTAAAGAGGAATAAAAACCCTATCTTCAAGGTTCTCATAATTCATGCTTGAAAGGGTTAAGAAAACCTCGTATTTCAGTGTAAAATGTAACTGTGCAGTGTAGTGAATGAAACAAAATGACAAAAATACAGATTAAACCACGAACAAAGTGTTCCCGACACTGTAGGTAATTAGAGAATTTCTTTGTAACCACATGTTTTGGATTCATGAAATAGTATATCAGAGTAAAATAAGACTTTATTCATCCCACAGTGGGGAAATTAAAATGTCACAGCAGCTTTTACAGTAAAATGAGTGTAAGAGTTGGACTCATTATTGCAAATAATGTAGCTTTAATTGAAGATTGAATAACTGTCCACTGTAGATGTCAGGCATGAAAGGGTTAAATCAGGTCGTAACAAAGCACAATTTAGAAGAATCACCAAGTAATGTTTTGTAATGTAAAAAAAAATATCATACACTTCTGTTGACTACCTTCTAGTGACCATATGAGACCAGTTTTGGGAGGGGTAGTTGTGTCATCCTGAGGCATCTTGACATAAATGCGCCTTTATCTCTGCTAAACAGATGCTCCCAGCATGCATTACTTCAGAATAAGCAGAGTAAAGCTTGTGGGAATTCCCTCACTGTCACAACAAAGTATGTAGTAGAGAAGTAGAGTACAGGTAATTAGATGGGATTAAAAATGTCATGTTTTTAATTATGTTTTACTGTGAGCTGTAGTGGTATTTACTTTTACTGAAACATAGAAGTACTTTTACTCAAATTTATTCATTTTATACAACCTTATATTTTTACACCACGACATCTTAGTGTTAAATATTGTACTTTTACAGTACTGCATTTATCTGACTGTTTCAGTAAGATGCTTCTCAGACTAGCATTTGTCATATCCTGGCCAGTGAAAACCATATATCTACTACATAACCACATAGCATATATATACCTTCAGCCAAATAACTTCTTTAAATCCTCTTGAATTAGCTATAAAATGTGCCAAACTGAAAACAGGGCTTTTAAAAATTGATTTTTGTAGAGTGACATATTATAATAAGAGTTAACCTTATACTGCAGCAGTGAAATGCAACACACATTAATGCAGCAGTATTATGAATCCAAAAACATCATATATAACACTAAAACACAGACAGGGGCCATGTTATTGCGCAATTACCACTCTCTCTTCCTTTGAGGTGTTACTTTTATATAAGTACAGAATCTGAATTATTCTACCACTGGTGACAGGCTTAGACAAAAAAACAAAACAATGAGCATGTAGAAAATTGGTTCATATCCTGTCTCACCATTAGGTGGCAGAATAACCCTAGACTAGGCAGTTATATTTTTACTGTTGGAGCTGATGGTCATATACAATGTAACATGCACTTAGGTGGCCTAGAATGTCTACTTTAATTTGTTCAGTGTTCACAGAGCCTCTGGTGTTGGTACAGTGTGTTTTAAGTGTGTGTTATATCTCTGCGGTATCCAGGGACAGACATTAAGGCATTAAGCCTTTTCAATCTGACTCATCCCTTTGTATTGTTTGCAGCTTCAAATGTGCATATCAGTGTTACTAGCTGAAGAAAATCTATTTCTGTTAAGTTTCCCTTTGCATATAGTCTTCATTTAAGGATGCCAAAGGATAATGATTTGCCTCTTGGTTTGGTTGAGAGGTGTGAGGAAATTTTGGTCTGAGACAAAAAGGGAGGGGCACATGTCTGCTGATAGAAAGAGGCAGAAACACAGAACATTCCTGCTTCATAAATTCTTCATAACATAATGGTGAACTATGAATATTGATGCGCTGTTACCATCTATCCCGTTAGTGCTTTTGAGAGCACAAATAAAACCCTTGCAACCATGTCTTCATCAAATGCACTCAAAGTTCACATTTACAGGAATTTGAAAGCTACACATGTTGTTTTGCATAAGATGAAGGAGATGGAAGCGGCACAGTGTGTGATGTGTGATGTGTGATGGGAACCCAGATGCTGTATCAACAGTCAAAGAGAGATGAATTGGGTGGAAGTGGTATGGGACATTACGTAATCAGCGAGTGATGGAGCCAGAGAGGGATAAAGATGTTCCAAACAAACATAACCCCCATGCACTCAGCTGGAGTAATGCACCGCGCCGTCGTATGTGTGTGTTTGCCCATGCTTTTGAGCAAATGAGGAAGAGCGATGAGGGAGTGCTGTGCGTCAGTGTTTTGGGTGTGTCTGTGGTGTGAGCGCGAGGAGTGGGTCGTCTCAGAGTCTGTGGTTCCAGCCTGTTATGGTCTCCAGGGACTGTGGGTCTGTGAGTGGCGCTCATCTTCTCCTCCCCTCTCTGTTCTGCCTCTCCTCTCCTGGGTCCAGCTCAACACCTGCTCCTTTCGCAGTAGGCACAGGGCAGGGCAGGGGTTCCTAAGCAACTGGAGCCAACGCCAGTACCTCATACAGTCTTTGTTTACCTCCCTCCCTCTTCCTCCATCTCTCAGACTTGCTTCTTTTAATCCTAAACTGAAGACGAGGAAATGAAAAGTGCAGATAATAAACCACATCCACTATTCATGCATCCAGACTCTTTGTCTTAATGCGTTCCGGCGTAGTAAATGTTTAACACCTCCTGTTTGAACAGTCTGCTTTCACCGCCACTGAGCTGTATGGTCAAAGTCTAAAGGAAAGACTGTGTATCGACTGCTCCTATGCTAAAGCCAGATTTCCAGTGTCTTTTCTCATCGTTTGCTGTGTCCCTCGCTTCTTGCTAACCATTCCAGGCTTTCTGATAATGTAAGTCTTTGGATTTCTGGAATAACTTTCATACTGATAACATTTTTCTTGCCGTAAATAACAGATAATCGCCTCAGAAATGATATGTGACACTGCAGCGCATGCCACATGAACTTGTCTGTCAGACAAAGGTGATGGTGGCTTACCCCTCGTGGCTCAGAGAATAATGAACCTCTTTACTTCCCCCCACTGCCTATGAGCCGTATGGCCCTAATGGGGTCAGGCAGATGGGTGGGGACCCTAACAGGGTCCATTAAAACAGCTTGTGTCTATGTGTGCACGTGTAATCAGATGCACATACGTGGGCTTGTTTATTTTAGACACGTATCCTCAGATTAAAGCAGTGTGTTAAGCATTACATTTTCTGCTTGCTTTTCCTGAAGCCTGACCACCTCTGAGTCTGAAACAGTACAAGTCTTACCACATTTGGCGCACGTTTGTGGCCCTTGACACCCTCATACTGTGCAGATGAATGCACTGAGTTGGTGCCTGAAAAGACTGGGCACAAGTCTGGGGAGTTTTTCTTGTTGCCTCTGTGTCTGCCTACTGTTTCTGGACATTGTACAGGGTCAATGTTTGCACTCTTTGGACCACCTTGGGCTTGAATGTTACACAAAAAGATTAAACCAAAGAAACGCGTTGCACAGATAATTGTAAAACCATGCAATTTGGCTGCAGATAGTGATCATTTTGGTTACTTTTTTAGGTTTGAGGCTTGGGTTACTGCAGGATTTCCATATCGCATCTGCATTTCATGAGGGTGTAGACAGGGGTGCCATAAGGGGGAAAAAAGTTATGATGATTTAAAGGGCCCATGACTGACAGGGGCCCTAGAAAGTAGTAGACAGCACCACGAGTAACAATGATGATGAGGAAGACATATATAAGAAAAGACCAAAAGGCAGACAAAGGTCATTAAATTGAATTCCATCCAATAAGTAAAACAGTATTTTATTTGTATTAGTATATCAATGTAAAAATAATACTGTTATTATCGAAAGACATTATTAAAATGTACTTGATGGCTAGAATGAATTTGTGATGTGCAAAAATTGCACTAAAGACACTGACAATCAAGGGTGTCAAAATCATCAGCACAATACTATCTCCAGTGGGTCAGACCAGTGAAGTACTATCATAATAAACTATAAATATTGACAACTCCAAATTTTTCTCTTGGTTTTAGAGTAGAAAACTAAAATTACATGAAAATATTTACATTTACAAACTATCCTTTCACAAAAAATGTGAATAACCTGAACAAATATGAACAACCTGATAAGTGCATGTTTAATAATATAATGTCTGTTATTAAATGTTTGTAGATCCGCTGTGATCTGTAAGTTCTAATGTACATGTTGATGGCCGAAGCACAAAACCTCCCATTTGAATAATGCACTTTGTTGAGAAAACTAAAAAAAAAAAACTGCTGTTTTCTTGCAGAATGCTATTTGGTAACAAAACTCAATAAACAACACATTGTTTTTGGACTATATTACGTTTAACAAATAGCATTCTGCAAGATTTCAACAAGATGTTTTACATTTTCTCACAAAATGTATGTGTAAATGCGTAACTGAAGCATAATATTGTTAAAATAAAATTGCACTTTTTTTCCTATGAAATTTCAGTTCATTCATGTCCTTCACATCTTTAAAGGATAGTTTGTAGCTATAAACATTTTCATAGTGTAATATTACTTTTTTTTTACTCTAAAACAGGGGTGTCAAACTCATTGTAGTTCAGGGACCACATTCAGCTAAATTTGATCTGAAGTGGGCCGAACCAGTAAAATAATAACATAATAATATATAAATAATGTCAGCTCCAAACTTTTCTCTATGTTTTAGAGCGAAAAAAGTAAATTTACATAATGAAAAGGTTTACATCTACAAACTATCCTTTCGAAAGATGTGAATAACATGAACAAACTGAAAAAATAAGTGTAATTTTAACACTATTCTGCCTCAGTTCATCATTTCCACATGTACATTATAACTTACAGGTCACAGTGGATCTACAAATACACAGAACATTTAGTATCAGGCAGAATATTGTAAAAATTGTACTTACTTCTCTTAAGACATTTCAGGTTGTTCATATTTTTGTTCAGGTTATTCACATTTTTTGCAAAATTTTACTTTGTTTTCGTGTAAATACATGAAAATATTTACATTTACAAAGAGAAAAATTTGGAGTTGTCATTATTTATAAGTTATTATGATAGTATTTTACTGAATCCTGCCCACTTGAGATTGAATTAGTCTGAATGTGGAACCTGAACTAAAAGGATTCCCAAATAGCAAATATTTTGGCAGTATTATGACACACATTTGGCATTTTTGGCTTTCTTTTGGCATTATGAAAACCTTTAGGCTTAACTGTAGTATGATTAAGGTTATCCATAATAGATATGGAGGCACCAGTAATATACGTCTGAGTTCTGGCATATGTCTGGTGAACCAAAAGACTGGGTAAAGAGCGGGATCAAGTAGGGATGGTATGGCATGTTTATGGTAAGCCAGAAGATTGACTAAAGAGCGGCAACATCTTATTCCATATATGGATGTTTTTTGGTTGTGTTTTGGCATATTTCTGTAAAGCCAAAACACTGCGCAAAGAGTGGGAATTTCTACCCAGAAGAAAAACCCACTTCATTTTAAAAGCATGATCAGCACAAATGTTGGGTGAATTTTGGCCTCCTTTTGGCCTTTCTTTGGGTCAGTTTTGGCTGCTTTTTGGTTGGATTATGGGGATTTGGGGCTTTTCTGGGACAATTATGGCTCTATGTTGGAAGTCTGCAATTAGTTTTGGGTGAATTTTGGCTTCCTTCTGGTTTGATTTTGGCTTGCCTATTTGGGCCATTTAGGGCCCACACATCTGCCCAGAATTTTGCCAAAATGGCATGCCAGTTTTGGACCAGATTTAAGCCATAATGATTTTGCTATCTGGGTTGTTAATATCTTAGTGTAATTTTTGCATTTCACACATTCATCCCAAGGGCCGGACTGGACCCTTTGGAGGGCCAGATTTGGCCCCCGGGCCACATGTTTGACACCTGTGCTCTAAAATATAGAGAAAAGTTCGGAGTTGGCATTATTTACAGGTTATTGTTATTATTTTGAGATCACATTGGGCTGTATGTGGCCCCTGAGCTAAAATAAGTTCGACACTGCTGTTGTATATTAACCCTTTCATGCATGAATTATGAAAACCTTAGGTAAGATTTTTTTTCTTGAGTGTTTTTATTCCTCCTTACACATGAAAAAACCCCAATGCAATCCATTTTTTTTTCATGGAGTTACAAAAATGTCCATGCATTTAATTTTTGAAGTAAAGAAACGTGTGTTTAAAACCCAATATCAGAAAGTACGGAAGAGGATTAGGGCCACTGGAAAAAAATACAATAAAATAAAATAAGGTCCAATATATATTTCTTATAATTATTATGAGAAAAAAGTCAGAATTCTGAGATTAAAGTCAGAATTCTGAGGAAAAAAGTCAGAATTCTGAGATTAAAGTCAGAATTCTGAGATTAAAGTCAGGATTCTGAGGAAAAAAAATTCAGAATTCTGAGAAAAAAAGTCAGAATTCTGAGATTAAAGTCAGAATTCTGAGTTTAAAATCAGAATTCTGAGATTAAAGTCCAGTGGCCCTAATCCTGTTCCGTAAGAAAGTGATATGAAAACAGTGAAATAAAAACATTTTTAATGCTGCAAATCTGATGTTTTCTTGCATTTTAACATACTCTAATGCTAGTTATTACTCACTTCATGGAGATAATAGGCAAAAAAAAAAAAAAAACCTCTGTGTCTAACAAAAAAGAAAAAAACAAGTGGTTTACACTCTAACATGTTATTGCAGATCAGGTTTATCAAGAACAGTAAAGTTACAGTAATGGTCTGAATGTCAGTGTATTATTATGGGATGATGCTTAAGTGTCCACTGTGTTGGCTGAAATGGAACTAAAACAACCAAATCCATGAATATACAAGAGAACGGCTTTGAACAGCTGTCCACTGTAGTGACCACTATGCATGAAAGGGTTAAAGTGGTGTGGTCCAAAGGTATCTTTTTGGGGTGTATGGTTCCTTTGAGTGGCAGCTCTAATCGGCCCACTGCGCAGGCTTAGCTGAGTCGGGCTCGTGCAGCTCGACATGCTGCTCCCTGCTCGGTTGGTCAGCTGCAGTCCAAGCCCCGGTGTCAGACTCCGCCCCTTTACGAGCATCGGACACCTTCAGCACAACAAAGCATGTGTCGCTCCGCAACATTGTTTCTTCTGTGAACGTGCGGAATATAGGATTTTGTCGGATTTTGCGCCGTTTGCGTTCCCATTGATGCTAATCCTAGAATAGGTAAGACCAACCGAACATTTCTACTGCTCAAACATGAAGGGGGATGAGTTAATGTTTATTTGTTTTGTTGTACGTTCGGCGCCATTTTCATACACAGATTGTTTAAATACCCCGGCACGTTGGACCGACGGAGCCTATTACGGTTTTGCGGTTTATTTGAAAAAAAAAGTTCTGAATTCAACACATATTTGGCTAATTTTTTTTAACCGCGTTTAATTTACTGAATGAAATTGTTATGGCTTATCTCCACTATTCCTATTAAAATACCCCCTAATGTTTCCTAGAACACGCTCATAAATGAAAAGTGCTCCGTGTTGTCGATGTGATTCGTTATTTTTATTTATTTATTTATTTATTTATTTATCGCAAACTGTACAAAGACAAAGCGCAGTTTCGGGAAAACTTACACTGAATAATCCCATTTGTAGTAAGAAATTGTTTTTATTTGGTGTATAGCTGCTAAATTTGATGTTTTTAGATGCACAATAAAACAAACAAAAAAAGAAAACCGTGAAATGCTGAGTAGTGACATAAATAGGAGTTTACATTCTGGAAGTCCGCAAGATTATGAGTGAAGACGCAGAAGTGGTTGTACTTTTGCAGATGTTATTGTCCATTGTGTAATATTAAAAAAAAGGCTGCCTGATATGAAGATGGCGTTGTTTTTGTTTTGTTCTGGTTCAGCTTTTGGATTTCATTTTCTGCTTCACATGTTTTGCTTTTTACATCAAAGAGGAGTGTATGGGTTAAAAATATCCATGTTCGCTTGAGGGCGGAATATGTGAATGTGTGTGTGTTTTGTGTGTGCACACGCCTGTACTACACCATAAGGCAAACTCATCCAATAAGCTTCATCTCCATTGATACTGCTGTATATAGTAAGATAATCTTTTATGAAGGGCTGCTGATATGACGTAGAAAGGATGAGGCAGAGACCGAGGAGGCTTTAGTGTGGTCCAACTCCTCCAATCCTTGTATGTGCAACAAAAGCAAACACCCAGGTTAAAAAATGACAGAGATAAGAGCTGAGTGCATGGGGTCTGTTGATACTGCTGAATCAGCAGTGTTGTGAACACCGAGCTGTTGAGGTGATGATGAAGGAGGGATGTTTCTGGCTCTGCTATGTGACAGTGAGGTCACCGAGGTCCCAGAAGAGCTCACTGGTTAATCCTCTTTTGGGAGTTATGATGCATCCTTGCAGTTAGACTACTACTCTGTTGTGTGAGCATTACTAAATAGGGAACAAGACTCTACATACACAGCCCTTTGCTCTTTTCCTTATGAATGAAGGAGTCTGTGGATTTAACATGTTTGTAGAGCATGTAAAGTCAGTTTATTAGAAAATGCTCAGATGTACTTCTTCAGCTAATGAGTCATAACATTTAGACTCATATCTGAGCATACTAGTCCAGTTTAAGAGTGGACACTTCTGGTATAATGTGTGATAATGCACAGATGAACTCCTCCTTCAATGGGCTTTTGCTGTGATGTGATGGAAATGGATTTAGAATTGCTTTCAGGGCAACCACAGTAAATCAATCAGGCTACTTCATTCTTTTCCCATGTTGGTTCATGTTGCAGCATCGGCCTCACAGACCATCTGTGTATATTGATTAGTTCAGAACTGGGTTTGGGATAGGTTTACAAAGAGGGCTTGGCTAAAATAAACCTATGTAGCCTAATACCTTTTTGTGTCGTATCACCTGGTTGACCCTAGAAGAGACAGAGTCCACAATTACAGAGAATCTTTCAAAGTGTGATCAAGTTTTACGTTTCTTTGAAGTAAGAAGATGTCTGTCAAATCTTGTAAATGTGTATTACAGATCACACCTGCAAGTGGTCCAATAACAAGTAAATGTCTGCCATTTTAACTACTAGACCTAATAGAACACAGGTCTTTGCATTTATGCGTTCGTGTTGTTACTGTGTGGATTATGTGTGTACATTGAACAGACATGCATGTGTCGCCATGTATGTTGGCATGCGTGTCTGTGTTTACTTAATAGAAGGTTAATAGGAGCCACCATGTGGTCAGCAGAAAGATATGTCGGCTTTTTGTACAATTCTGTTGATTTTCAGCCAGGTAGGCGGAGCAGCACATAAAACCGTGAATCAGCACAGCTGATCACCACCATGCTTCTGCCAGCTTCTATCTCCCTCTCACACATACAGAGACACACATGGTTGCACACAGAGACCCGACAGACGGACAGAGAGCTGGAGTGGAGGGAGTGCAATAGATACTGTAGGCAGGTAGATAGAGATAATCTCACTTGGTCACTTGGGGCCTGATTAACTCTAAACTCCTTCTAATTCCTTAAGCCTACTCTCAGTACCCAGGAAACATGGTTTCTTTCTGTCCTCCTACTATTCCTACAAGGTAATGCTATTTTAGGACTCCTGCTGCTTGTCAGTCAGCTGACAGCATTGGTAAGAAAGGAGCAGTGAATTGACCCAAAACAAATGAAATCTTCCTTTGCTGCCACAAGAATGATTATGTAAATTAAGCACTGTGTGTGTTTTCCGCTGGGCACAAATGCATGCACATGTGCATATGCGTGTTGTGTGTGCAGTACACTGTGAACATAAATAGATATGAGCTTGTCTGTAAAGGCTAACTAATGAGACCCTGCATCCTGGGCACATGTAGCTATTTATATACCATACCTCCTCCTCCTCCTCTGTGAGCTCCTCTCCATTCAATCCTCTCATCTCAGTTCATCACACATACTGTATATAAACACAGCAGCAGCAGTACTGCCGCATCACTGGCAGAGAATAAACAGACTGGAGACAAAATCCTGAATATCTGTGACTCAAACCAAATTAATGTTGTGTTTTTGGATTCAGTGCTTATTTAATCAATGTGTTCTCATTGCTTTAAATTATGTGCTATCACATTTAATGAGGACATGAAATGCAGTCAAATGTAATGTTATGTAATAAAAATGATCACAACATAAGTCATTAGAACTCCTACAGGCAAATCATATGTGAACCTGTGCCCTTTCCTTTAAGTGAAATTCATCAAGCTGAATCAAATTACCTTTAAATTTAATTAAAAATCACATAAACTCTAAATCAAATCCTGATTCAACCCTCGCCCTGGTGTTTGCACCTGATCCAGCAGCTCCCTTTGAGCTCAGTCTTGCTAGGGGGTGGCCTACTTCATCTATAATTTACCTCATTAGAGACACTAATTATGTAGTATTGAGGGCAGTTTTTTTACAGTAGGCTACAGCAATATGTCATGCCTTTATCTCCAACTGGCAGAAAATGTGTGAGATTGATTCTTTATAGTGATGTGCTGTGCTCTAGCTCTGATAGCTCAATCAGTCATGATGCAGGTTAGTACTGCTCAGCTGGCTGATAGCAGAGATGTTAGATAGGCAACACAAAATGGAGGAGGCAGCAGACACAAGCTCAGCTGGTCCATTAGGAACATGTCTGTTTTCTGACAATCAGAATTGAGATGACAGAGCATTAAAAGACCCAGAGGAGCCCATGAGCACTGATGCATACTGGTGTCTCCATGGATGTGTGTGTAGTGACCTAGGGAATAGGCCTATGGGGGGTCTTATGGGGGGAAGGGTAGGCAGGATTAGTTATAGTGTGCGGCACAGTTATTGGTCACTGGACACAAACAATGGGAGGGCGAAAGAGGATTTGGTGTGTGTGTACCCCCTCCTCCTCTCCTGCTGTCCCGTGGTGCCAGTGTAGGAAGTATATGGTATAGAGGACCAGGCTGCACCCTTTGGGGCGGCCCTGTACATCTGGAAGATTGGCCTGGCTGTCTGCCTGTCTAGTGTTGCCCCTCCCCCACTGCATAGAAGGCAGAGAGGGACTTGAACTACATATGGAAGAGACAAACACAGCCACATTAGTCACCAATTAGACAAGACCCTTTTCAGAAATGACTATGTGTCTCACTGAGGACAGGGATCGATTAGGATGTGATCCACTGTTACGAATGAATTGCACTTAGGTGTAACTTGATTATGTAATATACCTGGAGTTTATTTCCGTCAGTTGTGTGATTTGACTTAAGTGGTTAGAAATTTCCTAATATATCACCTCTACCCTTTCACTGCCACATCACTGAATCAAAGTCAACTTCATTTAGCGTCAAGGCACCCGTCATGTCACTTTGTATCATGTTATTAGATAATGAGTGATTTAGCCAAGTCGACTTTTCCTAGTACACATTCAGTTAAGGAAAATCAGTCTGAAAATTGAGAGTTTAAACAACCTTCTAAAAGTATTTTAGGTAGAGCTTACTTTTTTAACTTTAACAACTGGCATCATTTTAGTTTTTTGTTGCTGCACTTTTTTGTTACTTGTTGTATTCATGCATGAGTATTGCTCATTGGTTATGACTGCAAACAACTAATTTGTCTGTTTTTTTCTCAGTCCCTTATTTGAGTGGTCCATAAAATGTTACAAAATGGTGAAAAATGTTGATCAGTGTTTCCCAAAGGGCTGAGATGACATCCTTAAATCTCTTGGTTGGTTCACAGCGTAGAAATCTCCAGATTGTTGTCATGGAGCAGGAAGAAACCTCAGAATATCCAAATTTAAGAAGCTGGGATCAGATAATGTACATCAATATGTCTCATCAAATCCAATCAATCATTCCAGCTCTATCATTGCTATGCATAATTTTCTCAAATGACCTTATATAATCCAAAAAAGTAACAGGTAGACAAACTCTTTTATATCAGTTTACATCCCCATTGTGTACCGTATTGCATTATAATGAAATGGCCCAACCGCGGTGAGGATGCCTTAGATGACCTGTGATGGATAGGCGTGAGATGAGCAGCTAAGCACGCTCAGAAGGAAGATCCATGTGGTGCTAATGGGCAGCTCCAGAGCAGAATGCCTCCTTTGTGTTTGTGAGTTTTAATGAGTCTGTCATAGGCTGTGTTCTGAGTTCACTCTCGGCGCAGACACAGACACACTCTCCAACAAGGAATGCTATTGTGCGATGAAGTGATGTTTGTGAATGCATGTGAGTTTGTGTTCGGATGTAATACATAGCTGGCAGTTGGCTCAATGTTTAATGGAGTAAGTCTAACAATAGCTTTAAGGATCAATGTAAATGGCTTATAATACAGAGTGCTAAAAATGAGTATGAATGAAATAATCAGCACACATGCAAATGATCTTATTTGCATAATAAAAGGTTGCATTATGTTCGACATTATCCCTGTGGCTTAATAAAAATGAACAAGAGCCATTCCAATATCACAAGAAAATATCATTTGGATTATTTTTATTACCCGTGAAGTTAAAGTGACAGCATGACATGACATTAAACACACAATATACACATAAAACACACTATAATTGGGATGCCACTTGCTTGTCATTCAGACTAAAGTGAAGTGTAATGTTTACTGCACAGACAAATATTCCAGTTCTGCTAATCTTGTTTGTCGCTTTCCAAGTATAGCTGCGCTGCGACTGTCACGCTCTCTACAGCGCCGTGACCTTTCTCCGTCTCTGTTCTCCTTCCCAGTGGCTACCATGACAACAGAGGCGAGTGCGGTGAGCGAGGCAGACACTGAGGGTAAGCAGAAGGCCAGCGGTGCTGAGCCCGAACCCGAACCTGAAAACAAACAGAAGCCAGAGGCGGCAGCGTCTGAACCGGAAAAGGAAAAGTCGAGCAAGAAGGCCCAGGAGCAGGCCTCGGAGCCTGGGCCTGCCAATACAGCTTCTTCCCCTGAGGAGGAGCAGCTGAAGCCTCGTACCAGGACCTCCGCTGGAAAAGGCCTGTCTCGGCTCTTCTCCTCTTTCCTCAAACGGCGCTCACAATGCTCAGAGGGAGAGGGGTTTGAGGCCGAGAAAGCCAAGGAGGAAAAAGCAGACAAGGAAGAAAAAGCTGACAAGGCAGAAGAGGAGAAGGTAAAAGAAGCTAAAAGTGAGGTAAAGGAGGCGAAAATAGAGGAGGAGAAGGCAGAGCCAAAAGAAGTGACAAAGAAAGAGGAAAAGGTCGAAGAAAAAGAAGAAAAGAAAGAGGAGGAAAAAGTTGAGAAGAAAAGCAGCAAGAAAAAAAAAGAAAGAAGCTAAGAAGAAAGCAGAAGAAAAGGATGAGGAAAAAGTGAAGCAGAACGAGGAGAAAAAAGAAGAGGAAAAAGAGACAAAGAAAGAGGAGAAAAAGGAGGAGGAGAAGGTGCAGCAGACTGCAAAAAAAGAGGAGGTAAAAGTAGACACAAAAGAAAAAGAACAGAAGGAAACTGCAGAGGTTAAAGATAAGGGCGCAGAGGCTGCAAAGAAAGAAGTTAAAGAGGAAAAAGTTGACAAAAAGGTAGCGAGAAAAAGGAAAGGAGGAAAAGGTAAAGAAGAAGGAAGAGGAAAAAGCAAAGAGGAAAGCAGAGGAAGAGGAAAGGGCCAAGAAAAGGGAAGAAGAGAAAGCAAAGAAGAAGGAAGAGGAAAAGGCAAAAGAGGCTGAAAAAGCAAAGAAGAAAGAGGAGGAAAAGGAAAAGCTCAAAAAGAAGGAGGAGGAGAAAACAAAAGAAGAGAAGTCAAAGAAGGAAGAGGAGAAAATAAAGGAGACAAAAAAGAAAGAGGAGAAAGTAGAAGAGGAGTCTGTAAAGAAAGAAGAGAAGGCAAAGGAAGAAACAAAGAAGACAGAGAAGGAAAAGGAAGAGCCAAAAACAGAAGAAAAACCCAAGAAGGAAGAAGAGAAAGGCAAGAAAAAAGAGAAAGGGAAGAAAGGCAAAAAGGAGGCGAAAGGCTCGAGTGAGGAGCAGGTGAAAGCACCGATCGCTGCCCCAGAGCCGGAGCTTAAAACGGAGCCAGACATCGAACAGGCTCCTGATCAACACTCAATAAGCAGCGCAGAGACACAGGTAAGTGTCAGAAACACACTAGAGTTAGTCTGTGTGTGAGGAGCACAGCGCTCTGCACCACTAATACATTCTTGTTTCAGATTGGGTTCTAGTAGGGAACACAGTTTTTTCCCTTTCTAATGAATTTTTTATTTTGTGGCATGCTTGCTCAGCAAAAGTAAATGTGCAGCTTGGTTTAAAAACACAATGTTCTTGTTAGACTGAAAAATGATCTGAGCCTTCTATTGGCAACAACATATACATTCTCTGTTTTAGAATATGATGTTTATATCTGAAGTCAACATGAACAGGGTATGTTACAAACTGTAGCCATGTTATGTCTGTATAGTTTATAGACATCAATATTTCTGTAAAGTTTAATGGGAGATTTTTCTTCTTAAATGAGATGTGAAAAAAGTAGATGGTTAGTTGTGGTAGAAATGTATTATGTTAAGTCAGAGCATTAAAATATTTTAGAGATTTAGAAGTAGAATATTTAAAATTATAGTCGTGGATGGAAAAAAAAGAAAAATAAATGTTGAGAGAAATAAGTAAAACCTTCTCTGAGGCATTTTGGAAGCAAAGATAATGATTTAAACAAAACTAGCCAATGCAATGACATTCAACACAATTACTACTATTGTTTTGTTAGAAAAGAAACACCTGAATTCAATGTGTCCCAATACTTTTGTCCATATAGTGTCTATACATCCATATCACTTGATTTTCTTCATCTGTATTTGACACGTTCTTCAAATTTGTCATCTCTAAACAGCCTGCTCAAGAGGAACACAAAGAAGAAGCCGGAAAAAAGAAAGAGCCTGAAGCTGTGGAAGAAGTGAAGGAGCAGGACGCATCCAAAAAAGAAGAAAAAGAAGCACCAGTAAAAGAGGAGAAAGAAACAAAAGCAGAGGAGAAGACAAAGGAGGAGGGAAAGAAGGAGAAACCCGCTAAAGAAAAGAAGCCTGAGAAGGCAGCAGAAGAAGCAAAAGGCTCTAAGAAACAGAAAACCATGCAGTGCAAAGTCACTTTACTGGACGACGCTCAGTTTGAGTGTGAGCTTGATGTAAGAGACCTCCACAATTACACAATGTTCTCCTGTTTGTGTAAAGGCCTTGTCCTCAGTTAAACATTAATATTGTTATCTTATTGTCTGTCTGTCTGTCTGTCTGTCTGTGTCCCCCTCCCTCTTTTAGAAACATGCAAAAGGTCAAGAACTCATTACAAAGGTGTGTGACCATCTTAACCTTTTGGAGAAAGACTACTTTGGCCTTGCCCACTGGGAGAGTCCAAACAACAAGGTAGGTCTTTTTGTGGTCATATGTTTTGCTCTGCTTTCCAACACACTGACAAGAAATGATCTTAATCAGTTGCTGTTTTTTCCCTGAAACATTTTAGACATGGATCGAACCGACCAAAGAGCTCCGGAAACAGGTTCCAGGTGCCGTCTATGAGTTAACATTCAACGTGAAGTTCTACCCTCCTGATCCAGCACAGCTTACTGAAGACCTCACCAGGTGAATGTCCCAAGAGTTAAATGGGTTTTCATAACTTTAGAATGATGTCAGAGGGAGTGGGTCCCCTACACAGTCAGCTGATATGTTTCTACCAAAGTTTAAAGGAGGACTTCTTATCTTCTCCCATTTTATTGCAAGAGGTTTCCATTGTTAAGGTCTACCAGGCTGGAGGGGGTCCCAGAGTTAATGTCGGTGGGAAGTATAACAGGGCAATTGGGGTTAGTGAAGTGAATGCACCTTCATGGCTAAAAACATGTCACAAAACCTTTAAGAAGTTGCACAAATCTTTGGAATTTATCTGCTTTTTAAATAAAATTTTACATAAGGATACAAGTGACAAAAGTGCTGGTTTTTAAGATAGAAGATGAAGTGTTACTGCATATATACATGGGTTTATGTACATTTACAGTACTGTGTAAAAGTCTTAGTCTACCTTTAGCTTTATTGTCCTTAAGGATGAACTGAACATATATATTTATCTGTCATTCTCTTTTCTTAAGATAACAAATAGAAAATGCAGGCATTATGTGCATAGCCTTAAAAGACACAGTGAAACCTAAACTAAATGGGTTAAAAAGGTTCAAGTCATTATTTTTTTGACCCCTGACCCCATGACAAGAGGCAGAACAAACAATTACGAACATCTGACATGTGTTGAATGGTGTAAAACATCAGGAAATCAATGTAATAAATCTCATACTTTCTGAATAAAAGGGTTAGAGCATTGTATTAGGCAGCGAGCCGTGTAAGCATGATTTGCATGGTTAATATTCAAAAAGCACGGCCCAAAAAATGGTTCACTGCTTGCTCAAAGTCGTGCTAATTCATCAATATATTTTTCTCTTACATTGTCCCGGCCTAATTTTAGCTAAATCCATCTATTTTTTGCAAAAATGAAGTGAATCATCAGTAAACTCTGGAGGGTCCTTGGATGTGTCGGTGGCAGCAAGACAGAGGCTCACTGAATCTCCGTTTCAATTTGTGTGGAAAGTGCAGATGTCAAACTAATACTGTGAAGTCAATCGTGTTGAAAGCACATGAGACGCGATAAAAACATTAATATTTTGGCAGTAGTGTCATTACATTTGGTGCACGTTCAGTGCAGGTAGAGACGGTAAAAATGGGCTTCTAAGTGAATTTCTTACAAGCAGGAAGTGTTTGCATGAAAGAAAACATATCACCACGTTTCTACTGGTGGAAAAGTGCGTCACATGGACCAATCAGAGACGTCCGTTCTGTCCCATGCATAATCTAGTATGCCACAAAAAATGTGGAATTAACGGTAACAGAAAAGAGACAGCAACAGAATTACCGAACTTCAGGATTTCAGAGATTTGTGCATATTTAGTGTTTTTTTTTGAGTGTGTAATTAGTGTGTTGTGTTGATACCATCGGTGGTTACATGCAGGTAAGAGGATAGTAGAAACTAATCCTGGTGATAGTGTAAGGGTGTAGGTAGTAGCAGCAATGTGCCAACTACAGGGTGTTTAGACAAGCAAGTGTTTAGAACATTTGAGTGAGGTAAGTCAGGCAGGTACAGGTAGTTCATTTAAGGCATCACCAGAAGGCAAACACACTAAGCCATTACCTCAAAATAATAATGTGCTTCACAATTTTAATACCCCTAGGCCAAATATAGTGTAAGATTCTGTTGAAAGTTACTGCCCTATAATTTGATTAGATTTTGTTTGTGTAAAACTTATTACATACGTATTTATATTTGAAAGTACTCAGATATGATAACTGTACAAGGCCATTTGACCTTGAAAAAGTAGGTCAAGGTCACCTATTTTCAATATTCTTCTGCTCCATGCCAACATGCATCCACAGTGTAAATTTAGTGAAGCTATCTCAATGCATTCTACAGATAATGCGATTATGTTGTTGAATGGACAGACAGACAGATGGACGACAAAACGACTAGAAGTTGGCCAAGTGGTAAAAATTAATATTCACATAGCAAGAAATGAGGTTAACTTGATCGAATGAATTAGCAAAAATGACAGAAAAGAAAATATGTTGAATGAAATTCTAAACTTATTTTCCACGTCAAATATAACGTTTAACATACCAAAATGCACTAGAATGCAGCATTTAAGGTCTGTTTTTTCAAAATGTTCCCAGGGGCCGGGGGAGATGCTACGCGCACCGCTTTTATGCCCACAGGAGTATTACTCACCCTGTTTTTTCAGTTGTTTTTTTTTTTACACACCCTGTTCCTCCATTTCTGCCTGATGCTCTGGGTTAGAGACATGTTAAATGCAAAGGGAGGCCACACCAAATACGACCATTTGGGTTCATAGAAGCTGTTTTTTCCTTGAAATTTTTGTTTTTCCTGCTGTACATACTTCACATATATGCAGATTGGATCTTAATACAGATACTGACAAATGCATATGTGTGATCATTAGAATTTGGTCCAAGACTTTTGCACTGTACTGTACATATTAGATTTCTAAATGTTTCACAAGAGTAAATCTGAAGACTGAATGTATTTTCATACATATTTAGACAATGTAGAGGTACAGGGTGGGGAAGCAAAATTTACAATATTTTGAGGCAGGGATTGAAAGACAGTGTATGACCAATTAATTTATTGAAAGTCATGAGAATTTATTTGCCACAAGAAAATTTACATAATAGAAAATGTTTTTATTCTATGTGTCCTCCTTTCTCAATAACTGCCTTCACACACTTCCTGAAGCTTGCGCAAGTGTTCCTCAAATATTCGGGTGACAACTTCTCCCATTCTTCTTTAATAGTATCTTCCAGACTTTCTCGTAATAGTTTTGCTCATAGTCATTCTCTTCTTTACATTATAAACAGTCTTTATGGACACTCCAACTATTTTTGAAATCTCCTTTGGTGTGACGAGTGCATTCAGCAAATCACACACTCTTTGACGTTTGCTTTCCTGATTACTCATATGGGCAAAAGTTTCTGAAAAGGTATGGATAATAGTGTTAGGTATGATTATGACATCAATATATGTTTGGTTTCAAAACAATTGACATAGTGCCCGCTGAGAAAAAACAACAAAATGTTCATTGTAAATTTTGCTTCCCCACCCTGTACACCTGGTAGCACAGAGAAAAACATTCCTTTTTAGTATCACCCATTCTCATTAATTTATAGAATTTAATATTTTGACTTAATGCTGTATCTTGAATACTTCAGCCAACAACTTTGAGCTTAATTTTTTTTTTTATCATTGACCCAAACTAAGGAAAATATCACTAATTTTAACCTTGAACTTGTGACATTGTAATTGCCACAAACACATCTTTTCTTTTATGAGATGAAAAGAAAAATATTAGTTTCATTTGGTTAGAAATCCTCAGAAAAAGGTCTTGAAGATGTGATTGCTGTAGGCCCTGATACTGATAATTATTTCTTTTCACATCCACCAGGTACTTTCTGTGTCTTCAGCTGAGGAAGGACATCATGCGCGGCGTTCTCCCCTGTTCTTTTGTCACACTGTCGCTACTGGGCTCCTACACAGCCCAGTCTGAAATCGGGGAGTATGACCCAGAGCTCCATGGAGCAGACTACGTTAAGGACCTGAACCTGGCCCCTGGGCAGAGCAAAGAACTGGAGGAGAAGGTGATGGAACTGCACCGCACATACAGGTAAGCCCACCGTGAGATGAACTGATTTTCCACTGTTTGAGAGTTCAAATATAAAATCAACACCATATTTGATTCTGAAAACCTCTGCATCTCCACATGTCACATTGCAGTCTTTGCTTCATCTGTTTGAGTGACACTACAAGTACAAGTTTGAGTTCCTTCTCTTTCATGTGCAGGTCAATGAGTCCAGCTCAAGCAGACATGTTGTTTCTGGAAAACGCCAAGAAACTCGCCATGTATGGAGTGGACCTTCACCAAGCCAAGGTGTGTTTTGTGTGCAACATCATGTTACCTTTTTGGATTAAAATCATCGGTTAATGGTGGCACAATAGTTTATTCTGTGTATAAAACTGACTAATTTGCACTATGCATAAAACTCAGACTAATTTGCACTATAATAATATGCACATAAACTTATATTTTTAATAGACCAGATCTCTGTACACATCCACTCAATGTATAAAAACTCCAATTTGCACTCTGTACATATTACAAATCCACTGTAAATTTCAACCCATTGTTGTCCTTGTCTCTAATCGAATGTTTGTTTATATTAGGTCTATGTTTAAGTATGTTTGGGTTCATGTTGAAATTGTACGTCGTGAGCAAAGAAAAAACTAAGCCAAATTCCTTGTGTGTTCACATACTTGACCAAAAAAGCTGATGCTGATTCTGATGTCCAATTATGATTTACCTTCCACTTTTCTAAATGTGTTTCATGATTTTGCAACAGCATTTGTCTGTTACATGAGAAGCATTTAGATTTTAATTACAAACAGTAATTACATCAGCCCCCCTTTCAGAAAAAATAAGAGATTAATAAAACGTAAACCCCTTGACCCCAGTTTCCAGCCTTGCAGTGTGAGAGAGTCTGCCTCCTGGTGACCGTTTACTGTAACTGCAAGTTGATCCTGATGAGTGATGATGTGCCACAGTATGGACTGGTTTTCACCCTGATTTGTTGTTTCAGGATCTTGATGGTGTCGACATCACACTGGGGGTTTGCTCCAGCGGTCTGATGGTTTACAAGGATAAACTGAGGATCAACCGTTTCCCTTGGCCCAAAGTACTTAAGATCTCTTACAAACGCAGCAGCTTCTTTATAAAGATCCGACCGTCAGAGGTAAATTATTCACTTGCACCTCACTTTTATTATTTTTGTTTCAGTATAAATTTAGCTTCATTTTTTGTTTCAAATAAAGTTGACTTTAAATTGAATCTGAGTAACTTTAGTCTCATTAATTATGAATTTTTAATATCTTGCACAATCAAATTAACTTGGCACAATTGGCATGATTTTACATTATTTCCGTACACCTTGGTTAATGTTATTATCTTCAGTCATTATTTTCAAGTCATTATTTTTTAGTGTGACTTTTGTTTCTTCACCAACAGCAAGAGCAGTATGAAAGCACAATTGGCTTCAAACTGCCTAACTACAAAGCCTCAAAGAAGCTGTGGAAAGTTTGTGTCGAGCACCATACCTTCTTCAGGTAACAACACGTCATTCACACCCTTTTCTGAAATTACACTTAGCTGCCTGACAACAGAGGTCATCTTTGGGTTGGACTACCCGTAGATAAGATAATTGGCTAACTGGACTCTGCAGGTTAAGCCGTACACTGGCTTGCTGGCAGTTTAACCACCGAGGAAAAGCTACACGTCCATGACTTAGCAATGAACCTCAGAGGTTTTATCAGCCTAATAAGATGAAGAGCAGAGCTGTTGCTAGCATTGTTACGTAACCCTTTTAATTTTTAGAGAATGCTAAATCCTATGCTTGTTTTGCCAGTCCTGATACGTGGGGCTATCACTTTGATTAAACTGTCAAACTGATTAAATCATGGGTGGATGAAAATTAAATGACTGTTGATTTTTTTTTTTTTTTATCCCTCAGGGTTTCAACAGTGGAGGCTCCCTCATCACGTCGCTTCCTCGTCCTGGGCTCAAAGTTCCGGTACAGCGGGCGCACTCAGGCCCAGACCCGCCAGGCGAGCTCATTGATCGACCGCCCCGCCCCTCGCTTCACACGTTCTGCAAGCAAGAGGCTGTCACGTAATCTAGATGGAGGTACGCACAAGTGTGTCATTTCGTTGCATCAGTGCATTTATTCATTAAAATACAGCTTCAGTAAAATACTCTCTGACTTGTTTCGCTCTTACAGCTGGAGATGAGACTCTCCAGTTCTTGCAGAAACTTTCTTTATCAACCAGGTCTGAGGTTGATGATTGGTCACTGATTCTGGGATCTGAAAAACTCCAGCCTTCTCTTGAACTCTCAGGTATCTGGAGTTATGTGCAGCTGCATTGGCACTTCCTGGCATACTGACATGCTTTATTCCATCATCTAACAGGCCCATTTCCTATGGTTCATTTGCTTTAATGCTACATTGCCTTTCATCTGCAACACATATGGTTTTCTATAAACGCCTGCCTTTGCATATGGACGGTAACATCATTATGTGCTATTCCTGGCACATACCCCAGGGTATCTTTGATTATTATAAACTTTGCAAGAAAAAATGAATTTCTCGTGAGGTTCCTGTTCCACATTTCTTTGCATTTAAAGAAGCTGCTATTTATTGTTTGTAGCAAACCGACGTTCGTGTGTTCTCATGCTTATAGCTTTAAGTTCAGCGTTGTAACTGAGTCATTGCTGCTCAGGTGACTGTTGTTCAAACATTGGATAAAGCTTTGGGAAGCTCTCTTTTACCAGCCTTTGCTCTGACGGATTTTGTTTGTGCTTCTCTGCTAAAATCAAGGCATCTCTCATTCCGCTTTGTATTAACTTCCATTTACTAGACTTATAATGGTCTAGTGCAAATGCTTGGAGTTCGGCTTGGTCAGAAACACGCTTGAAGCACTGTGGAGCATTCACAGTGGTCATCATCGCTCCAGCAAACCCATTACATAACTGCCTTCACCCCGTCATCTCTTCACAGCCAGAGGGGATTCTGTGCAGACATGGTGGACAGAGGAGGGGCAGTCTGTTCACACAGTAACCTGGCAGGGCACTCAGATTGGGCAGACAGTCAGTGAACCATGGTGGGAGCTGGCATCAAATGAGCAGCAGCAGAGGGGAAAGGAGGATGAATGGTCCACTCTGCTCTATCGCCGTTCTCCTTTTCCTTTCGTCCCATCTTTTGATTTGGTGAAACAGTCAGGTATCTGCTTTTGTAACGCCTGCCAGCATTTATCCACAATTAGCAACAATGCATTATTGAGCTTTTTAATACTTTCAGTCTTTCACAATCATGTGTATGAATGTTGCATTATCTTCCTACATGCATCTTGCACTCACTCATTTACAGACTGAATTTTGTGCCATTTCTTCATCTAATGTGATATTGCTGCCTATTGTTTCTGTGAATTTATTAGCAAAACTCAGTTTGGCAAAAGTGAGCTCTATTGAGAGGCTTTTACAACCCACGCTGAAACGGACAGATGATTGGTACCTCTACTTTGACCGAATCTACAGCCAATCCTCATTAGATTTTGATGAAAAACCTCCATGTGAGTCTGTGTGTTACCAAACAATACAGTAAAATATCACTTACATTTTATGAAACAACCAGCAGCTCCTTTTCTGTTTTAGCTTAAACATCTAATTTGCCTTCATCCCTGCTCCACAGTCTTTCCCTTAGTGCAGCCGCAGCTCCAGGAGAAGGATGAACAGGTCATTGATGCAACTGAGCAGGAAGTGATCACTGAGAAAGTTATTGAGAGACTGCAGGAACATGTTACCTTGGTAGGCAAGCTGAAGGAGGCAGATGTTTTGGAGAAGCGTCTGAGAGACGTGAAGGATTTAGAGGAAAGGCTCCAACAGGTGGATGACATGGCAGAAAGACTTCAGGAAGTAATTGAAGAGGAGTTGGGGAAGGAAGAAGTTGACAGGTTAAGAGAGGAAGAGTCAAAAATAGTGGTGAAAAAATCAGTTTGGAAAGTGGAGACAAAAGAGGATGAAGTTGATGAACTAGAAGACCAGATAAAGAAGGTGTTTTTGAAAGGCCTGTTGCCTGAAGAGGAAGAAGCTGAGATGAAGGAGAGTAAACTAGAGGTCACAGACATGAGTGAGTTAGATGATAGCTTGAAAGAGAGGCTAAATCATGTAGAAAAGGAATGGAGAGCAGAAGTTGAGGAGAAGTTTGGTGGTCCAGATGTTATCAGCACTTCTTCTGTTGTGGTTTACAAGAAGGTGGAGCAAAGAACGAATACAAAAGTAACAATTGTGGAAGAAAGAAGTCAACAAGAGTACAGTAAGAAAGACGTTACAAGTGTAGTGTCAGAAAAGAAGCTTGAGAAGATGGCAATGTGGAGTAAGACAGAAGGACTAGAGGAGAGAGAACTAACAGAGAGACTCCAAGGTGAGGATCGATCTCAGGTGGAAGATAAGGACGTGTGGTTCATACTTTTGGACCGTCTTCCATACAAGGCTGTTTTCAAACCACCAGGTATAGTATGTTATTGTTGACACAGGTTTCAGCTACATGTCAGGCCTTAATTTACTGTTATACACAAGTTGAGTCAAACACTAGTTCAGTTTCTGTTCATTGGACTTAACATCTTTCCCCTTTCTAAGACGTACATATTCTTTCTTTTACTTCCTGATATTTTATTGATATCATATCCTATAACCTGATACCTGGTGATGGTCATCTCTCAGTCTGGCTATCAATACACTCTCTTGAGCTACCACCTTCTTATTGTGAGACTTTCTTCTGTTAAAATTTCTCGTCAGTATTCGCCTCAGTGGAACGTGCTCAGGAGGAGGAGGAAGAAGAAGAAGAAGAGGGCGGGTTGTTTTTCTCAGCAACCCAGGTGTTAACTGTGGAAGAGAAAAGGGAGATCATAGTAGAAGAGAGTAAAATGACAGAAGATGGAGTAAGAGGTGTTCCTGAAATCACACCGCCACAGACCGTCACACAGAGAGTTGATGACTGGTTTGTGTTGCTGGATGTTGTTCCCAGAGAAATGCCTTATGTACCACCAGGTAGCGCTAAAGTCTCTTATCTGCTGATATGCAAAAAAAACTTTGGCTTCTTGTGCTTTTTATTGTTTTTGCTTGCGAGTGTAATATCATCTCGACATATTGAGTTAAAACTCTGTTTTCCAAATGTCAGTTACCTTTAAGGAGCGAGAACAGATGGATGCTGAGTGTTCTTTGTGCTTAAGGAAGTAGTCGTGCAAAGGAACATAACTGTTCTTTTCATTGAAGTCGACAGACATCTTTTGTTGATTGCTCTTTTTCGTTTTTCTATAGATGCACATACTCTCATTGTTTTATCCGATTCCTTATATTTTCCTGCTGTCACATAAGGTGTTTGAAATGCTTAACATTGGCAGTTTCTCAGTCTAGTTATTAATATACTTGCAAATGCGAATCATAGCAGCTGCTTCCGTGCTATCAGATTTTTTTTTTTATCACCATATGTTTATTTTAAAATGGGTTTTCTCGTCAGTAGTCCCCTCTGTGGAACGTCCTCGGGTGGATCAAGAAAGCTACGTCATCTCAACAACCAAAATTATAACAGTGGAAGAGAAAAGGGAGATCATAGTAGAAGAGAGAAAAATAAAAGAAGATGGAGTAAGAGGTGTTCCTGAAATCACACCGCCACAGACCGTCACAGAGAGAGTTGATGACTGGTTTGTGTTGCTGGATGTTGTTCCCAAAGAAATGCTTTACGTACCACCAGGTAGTGCTGAAATCATTTGTGCTTCTCTATAAAATAACTTTGGCTTTATTGTGCTTTTTTATTGCGCTTGCTTACTGGTACGATTTCGCTTTTATCTCAAGTTAAATCACTGTTTCCAAACTCTGTCAGTTTCCTTAAGGGAGCAAGACCAGATGGATACTGAGAGATTTGTCTCTGTGGTTACAATCACAGCAGACAAAGAGATTAGAGAAGAAGTAGTTGAAGAAAGAAAAATAACCCAAGACATGCCGAGACTTGTGCAAGAAGTCCCTCAACAGCAACAGAGAATCAGAGATGATGACTGGTTTGTGTTGCTGGATGTTGTTCCCAGAATCCCATCTTATGTACCACCAGGTAGTACTAAAGTCTCCTGCATTGTTTTACAACTTCAAAACCACCAATTACTCTGTTTTGCAGATGCACATATTCATAAAGTCCTGTATAGTCAGCCAATTTTCATTCTGTTTTGTGTTAGTTGCTCTTGTGAAGCATGTTGAAGTGTCTCCAAAAGAACGCAGTCCTGTTGTTGAAGTGACCAGAGTGAAGCAGATAGAAGTGATGGTGGTAGAAGACACAGAAATGCAAAGTCAAAAGCAAGTCCTAGCACAGCCACAGTCCGTGAAACAGATAGAGGATGACTGGTTTATTCTTCTGGATGTTCCTATTAGAGTATCGGCTTATGTGCCACCAGGTAGTACTGGCTTTCTCACACGCTATTTTTTGCTTCATTTTGTATTTTGTCACCTTTTTGAGCTGTATTTTCTTATGACTATCTTTTTGTTATTAGTTTCCATGGCTGACTATGATCAAGGTTATGCTGAGGAAACCATTTCTACTGAGACGGTAATAGTAGAGTCCAGGAGGAAGGTTGTAGTTGAAGAGATTATGATCCAGAAAAAGGAAAAGGAGCTTCCCAAGCAGATTATACCACAGAAGAAAGTCTCCCAACCAGTCAGACAAAGGGATGATGACTGGTATGTGTTGCTGGATGTTACTCCCAGAGAGACTGTCTATGTGCCCCCAGGTACAAACGTGTTCAAACTATCTTCCCACATATACTTTTCTACCAAAGGAGATATATTTTTTACTAATAAACTCCAGAAATTACACATTTTTATTACCTTGCAAAAACAGCCTCTTTCAGATCATCTTGAGGTATACTTATAAACTTTTTGTTTACAGTTCCTGTGGTGGTATCCAGTCAAATGTATCCGAGTCCTCAGCCTCAAATTGCAGTGAAACGTGTGGAACGGAAGGTTGATCTTGAGCAGATTAGATCACAGCCTTCTCAGCCAAGACCAGAAAGAGATGATGACTGGTTTGTGCTGTTTGATGCTGTTCGTGAGAGGGCAGTCACTCCCCTCGCAGGTATAGTTTCTATAAGTTTGCAGCTTCTCTCCAGCATTCAAACATTTACATTTTTTTTTTATCATTTGTTACCTCAATTTACAGCTTAACATTTTTGTGATTCAGACACTAGTTTAACTCGGTTGATTCTTGTCTGTCTGTACCAGTCACTCCTGTTGAGCCTGTGCCATATATGAGGAAAACAATTGAGACTGAGGTGACAATCACTGAGACTAAAACATGGAAGAAGATCACAATTGGTGTGGACAGAAAGCAAGATGAGGCACGTCTGTCTGAAATTAGATCAAGACAAATTGCACCACCAGTAGAGAGAGAAGGAGGCGATGATTGGTTTGTCCTGTTTGACGTCATCCGTGACAAGCCTGTTGTTGTACCACAAGGTAGATTCCAAAGCCAGAAGGTCTACACACTCTCTGCTATGACTAATAAGCTGGCACTAAATCATTTTTGTTTAATTTAAAGCTGAAATAACTCAACCTTCAATAATGTCATCATATTTGCACTTGGTTCATAGAGTCTTTTTGTGTGTGTTAGTTGCTGTTGTGGAGCGTATTGTCGATGTGGTAGCTGCCAAGGTACCAAAACAAAAATTCATCACTGAAGATGTGAGGCCATTTGTGACATTTGTGGAGATAAAACCATCTAAACGGAGAAGGGTGGATGATGACTGGTTTGTGCTCCTAGATGTTGCAACAAAAGTTCAAGGTATTATGTGATTTTGTGAAAGTGTGCCAGTGTACTTCAGCATCATTAATGTGCAGTGTATATTTTAGCTTTTTCAGATGCGCAAAGAACTCAGGATGTGCTTTCATGTGACCGGCTGAGGTTCACTGTGATTTCTGTGTGTGTTCTATGTCAGTGGCTGTGGACAAACAAGTCCGTATGTATCCCGAAGTAAGACCAGCCAAAGAGTTTGCAGTCAAAGAGGTTAAAGTGCAGAAGAGAGTTACAACAGTGGATGAGAGAGAGTGGCGGCAGAAAACAATAGTACAGCAGAAACCACGGCCAACAGTGAGAGAGGTGGAGGATGATTGGTACATACTTCTGGATGTGGCCCCTAAACCGTCAGGTATAATCAAAATGATTACCAACAAAGTTCACTGCTCTTCTACATTCATTTGTAATGGTACAAGTCCTTACCTTCTGAATATACTCAGACAATAGGTCCAACATTGTCTCTGTCATTTCACTTTGGGACAACTTAATGTACTGTAATGCAGCTGAAAATGGTCGTCTGTTTGTGTTAGTTGCTGTCCCAGAGCGCATCACGTTCCCAAAAGAAGTGAGCAGATTTCAGACCAAAACAAGGATCACTATTTTGGAGATGCGGCCACAGTTTGAGAAGCGAATCCTGGAGGAAAGACCTGCACCATCACGTGCATATATCAGTGATGATTGGTTTGTTCTCCTAGATGTTGGCGTCAAAGAGTCAGGTATTTTTTGCTTGGTTTGTTGCTTTGCAGATGACCAGCTCATACTCATGCTTTCTTGGAGTTGTGGAAAACCTATTAACATCAAATTAAAGCCGCTGTGCCCTGTTTCACACTGACTTCTTTCCACAAGAGAATGAGTCCGTTAATGGAAGTTCACATTCCCCATTGCTTAAGGATCTCTGACGCGCTGTGTTTTGCAGATTAAAGAATTACCGCTTTCTAATCTCAGCATTTCATGCTCAGTGGTTCAGCATTGAGCATTGCAGGTCATTGCAGCCTAATATCATCTGCTTGTGCATCAAACATCGGATTAGAACAAGAACTGAGCGGCGCTTTTGCTCTCTTTGCATTTTGTGGATATTTTGGATATTCACTGATGGCACACTTCTGCTTATACTTTCCTAAAAGTAAGTAAAGAATTTAAGGTACAGTATACTCTTGCATCATTGTGGCTTGAGAAGTAAGTATGATGCGGCTGTTTGCTCTGAAGTTTTACATGTTTCAAACGCTATTCTGTCTTTTTATGCACTGAGGGTTTGGACATGTTTAAACCAAGCAATCCAACCTCTCTGCAACACTATGTCTAAAAGATTTCCCTTTTCCTTTTCCTTTCCCCAGCTGTGAGCACACAGAGGGGTGCGCGTCCTGTTAGCGCTCCAGTTTTCTCCCAGGCTGCCCTGGCCGAGGCTGGAATCCCCATGGCCCTGTTCGACCAGCCCCAGACCTCCACTCCAATCAAGACCAGCCGCCAGGAGGAAAGGAGGCTGGAGGTCACGGTAGAAACGGTGGAGCCTTCGAAAATGGAGACAGTCACTGAGGTCAAGGTATTGAATCACTCCTAATACTTTTGACTTTTACCAGATGTCTATTATTTATTCTGCTGGACCTTAATGTGTACACCATGTAAACCATGTATACTTAACGAAACAACTGGCACCAGTGCAAGATAATCAAATGATGCCTTATACCTTCGTAATAAGTGTCTGGGTATTTTGATGATTATAAATTGAGCAGTAAAAGGTGTCTCAAGCAGAGGCTCTCTCTGTGTTTGAGTGTGAACTGTGTCTCTCTTGCTGCTGTAGCCAGCAGTGTGGAGGGACCACAGAGAAGTAAACTCATCCCTGATACCCACCATCAATGGGCACATTCAGGTTAGTGTCAGACACTGGCCTCATGCATGTCTGTCCTCTGAAGACTTGTTTCCTCTATGGCTAAGTATCAAAGGTAACACGCAGAGGATGCTAACATGTGTTCCTCTCTCCTCCCTGGGGTAGCACAAGTCAGAGGTCACAAGCACGGAGGTGGTGCGAATGCGAAAGGTCAGATTCTTAGTCGTGTTTCAGCTCTCTTTCCATAGCCATGTCTCCATCTCCATTCTGATGATATCAAGCTTCTCATCCAAAAGACTAATTTCACCCTCTTCTCATGTTGTGCTTCCATACAGCTAGCTCTAAAATGAAAACCACATCAGGTTCGATGCGCGTACAGCATATTTTAGAAAACGTAAGATCATCAGAATACGTGAGCAGTCATTAAGTGAATAATACAGCTTTGATATGAGGAGACTGTAACTGTTTAGACGTTTACGAAGCAGTCATTTCTTCTCATTGCTTGCTGTTGTTGTAAACCCTGGAATGCACATGCATGATTATGGATTAAATGCACCTTACTAAAATGGGGCATGATAGCTGGTGTTTTATCACATTTCTGTCACTTCACCATTCTTTATTTCTTTTCTCATAGATATTTTGAGTCAGTTCTCTAGGTTCTTTGCTTTAGTAGTGCAGTACTCGGCCCCGAACTGTTTTGCATGCAGATTCGTCAAAACTCCTGTTGTCCGTTGTATTAACACTGTAGAAAATATCAGTAGCATGCATGTCCGAGGTGTGGCAGTTTTGATGCCGACACACAAGTCAACTGAAACAAACCACCCTTTTTTGTTCTTTTCATTTTTCACAGAAAAGAGCAAAGAAAATTGAGGGTGACTCAATTTATGTCAGACATAGCCTTTTAATGTTGGAGGTTTGTATCCCTTCTGGAAATGTCAGTCTCTAGCTGTATTTTCTTGCTCTTTGGCACATTGGCAGCTGTTTTAATATCACGCTTGCATGTGGCATGTTTCACACTCTACGCATCATCATAATTGGCTTTGTAGATGACATGATAAATGTGTGTGTGTGTGGCAAAATAACTCTGATCAGGATAGCTATTTCAGGAGAGTGCTGTTGAAACAATTATGTCAAATATGTAAACATCAGGTCCTTACTCCTGCCTCACAGTGTCTATAAAACATGTCCCTTATCAGCTTTGAGATGTGATTGATGAATTAAGCTAATCAGGGACAGCAATAGCTCAAATATACTTTTTACATGTTTTTCCTGTCAGTATTCCTGAACCAATCCACTTGTAAATGACATATTTTCTTCCAGATTATCAGTATTCTCCTGCTTCTGCTTTTGCTCTTTCAATCAACATCTTCACTTCTTCTATTTTTGTATCTTGTTGGCAATGCATTGCACTTTCTCAATAATTTTGCAAATGAAATGTAGGATTGAAAGCCAAAATAATCATACCCAGTCATACATTTTGGTTATGTATGAAACAAGCGATGATTTGAGTAACACTTACCAAGTTGCTCTTTAGAACCACAATAGGCCATGATTACCATCCAACAATAACCTTTAATATCGTCTTCAATATTTCGGGTAATATGGGTTTCAATGTCTTCTTTTCAGTTGTATATAAAGATCAACTTGGTGTTAAATGTTACCAAATAAGTGCTGCTGTTGCTTTTATTCATTCCTGTTTAATGAACGTGTTTCCATTTATACTAAGGCTTCATCTTCGACAGTTTGTATATGTCTGCTATCATCACTACCTGCTCTTTGATTTGCAGCCTGTTTTTTTTTCAATTGCAATTCACTGCAAGTCTAATGCTTGGAAATAGATCGATGCTGTGTAGCTGATAGCTCCTGTCCATGGCTCCCCAATAATCATCCACCTTTATAAATGTTTTTATGAACGTTACATTTGAAGTCTGCTGTCATGACTGAGCTGCTGGCATTACTTTAATTTTGTATATAAATTCCTGATAATCATTGACGACACCACATAGTATGAAAATGCAGAATATTTAATTCATGGTACCACCTAATTTATGATCCCCTTTAGTCAATTAACCTTGCTTCTGCTTAATTGTTTATTCAGAGATTAATCAGCATATATTGCAGGAAAACAAGAGAAATGCAACACAATCTAACTTTTGTTCTTTATTCTCCCCCTTTCTCTGCAAACATCTCCTCATACTCCATCATCCTTATCCCTGTCCTTGCATCAAACTCTCACTATCTGTCCAAACATGTTTTCTCCTATTATTGTTTTCCTGCTCCATTTGTCTCTGCCAAATATCCCGGCATCCTCCTCCACCCCATCTCTCCTCCCCACTCCTCTACTCCTCTGTTCTTGGCTTTCCTCCGTATAGGAGTTCGATAAACCTCAGGAGGACCTGCTCAGGCATCATGCCAGCATCAGCGAGCTGAAAAGAAACTTCATGGAATCCGTCCCAGAGCCCAGGCCCAGTGAGTGGGACAAACGTCTATCCACACACTCTCCGTTCCGCACTCTGGGTATCAACGGCCAGCCTCTGCCCAGCGCAGATGGGGTAAGTCTCCCACAGCAGTCCCTCACCCCCAAATCCTTCATCAACTGAAGGAAGTAATGTCGATTTTAAATTAAATTAGCTTCTGAAATTCATTTAAAGCGTGTTTTTACATAAATCATTTAAACTGTTTTTATTCTGGCTCATTCAGGCAGTGTGCATGGTCCTTTTATAATTTAAAAGAACCTTGAATTGTAACTAAAGTTTTACATTACTTTGAGCATTTCTATTTTTGCTTGGATATATTCAAATGAAATAAGGGCTCAGACTCTGGTGCCATTGTTGGTTTTGTGATGGATTGAATATAATGGATTGTGTGTGCATGTTCAGTCCTATTCAAGGCATTAGCATCTGGTATGCAACACATGCATGTGAATGAAGAATGCAGTTGGACTTGTTGAATAGGGTCTATTTGATGGGCTGTCGAGGGTGAGGCATCTTTGGAACTCGTCCACTCTCTGAAAACACTTTTAATTTGTTGTATGTGCATTGGATGCCTCTGACCTGACATGTTCGTATTGCATGACCGACTGACTGACATAAAACTTACTGCATGACTCAGAGATGACCGCTCTGTTAAACAGTTGCACGCTCCGACACTGAGCAAATTAGGAATTTACATTTTTCTTTTCCTCTGCCCCTCCTTCATTGATGAGTCCTCTTTCTGCTTTTATTCTTGAGTGCTTTCTTTTCACGCTGCATTTTCCTTTTTTTTCCTGCTGCTTTCTTTACATCTTGGCTGTTTAACCATGAAGAGACAAGGCCTCATTCACAGTTGCATCAGTGCTTGTCAACAATAATGTAACTATCACAGGATGTCAGCATGGAACTACTACAAATCCATCTCAGCTTTGTTTGCCTTTATGAGTCATTTTACAGCTAAAGTGATTACTTGAACACTTCTTAGACTGCAAACACAACCCCAAGCTGCTATCAGACACATGAATAAACAACTAAAATCTATTGATGTTAATTTAGCATGCCCTGTGGTGTGAGATTATCTGAAGAGCAGGAGTCCTTTGACACATGTTTATACTTGGAAATTAATTCCTCCAAGTGCATCGTGTTGTCATGGCACATTAGAGTCAGTGTGAAGTCAAAGCAAAGTGAAACTGACAGCTTCGAATCTGCTGTGTAAAAAAAACTAAAGGAGCAGTTTAACAGACCAATTTAAGCAGTCAATGATATGACAGTGGTTCAGTGTCATCAGCCGTGTGGAAATTAATAATAGTTTAGATTCTACTTCTACTTTACTATACTCTTGTCTGATGATATTTTCACTTGCAGGTGGACACAGTAAAAATGCAGTAAGGAATTAGAGATAAGAGATATGACTTTCTTGATCCCACTGTAGGGAAACTGCTGTGTTTACAGCAGAAAAATACAGAACGCAAAGATCAGAAAGACAGAACATTCAAGAGTGTAACAAGAAATATAAGAGAATATCTGCTATTTATAGTACTTGTTCTGCACATGCTTACATATTATTTACATATTTACAATATAATTGGACATTTTATTATATAAGCTCTTTAATCGTACAGGCTGAAGATAACATTGTCTGTACTGATTCTTCCTTGTGATCACAGCAAATGTATATAATTCAACCTAAAGCAAACTCCATCCAAGTTTATATAAGATACAAGTGTGGATGACTTTCTGTCTTTTCACCATCTTACGGAAATTGTCAGACATGGAAAGAAACGCATGTTAAAATGCATGTCTCAACAAACTTTCCATGTTCTTGATGATGACAAAAAAAAAAAAAAAACGCTTCAAAATGATTTGTTTTGCTCAAATCAAAGCTTTCTGTCATGCCGTTACATCTGTATTTCCCATTTTACAAAACTGCTTATTGCGCAAATGTGGCTTTTACGAGTTCAGTTCACTGCCAGTCATTTCAAAACTCCTCCCTCTCATCTCTCTTCCCCCTTCCTCCTCCTCCTCCTCCTCCTCCCCTCAGTTTGTCATCCGCCTCCCACGCGGCCCCCTGCTCAACTTCTACTCCAAACGCAGCTGAGGGGCCGTCTCGACTCTGCGGAAATCCCACACAGGTGTGAGTGTGACCCGTGGAACCCGCACCTTGTCATCTACCCATCAACCTCTTGCTTACTCTTCTCCTCCTCCTCTCCTTCCTTCGCCTCCTCTGCAGCATCACTGTAGCATTCCTCATCACTCATCCTCTGCTCCACTTGAGAAGCTGCCTTTTTTTCTGGCCTCTGTGGAATAAGACTTTCACTCTCTGCATTACAGTTCCTTTGGTTTCTCCAACCACAAACAGACCTGTGCTCTAAAGACTGATTAGGACTGGAAATTACAACGTGCTGTCGGTTGGACTTTACATAGATACATCCACCAAAATTACCTTACAACTGACTTTTATCTGGAGGTTTTTAATGTTTTACTGTATCACTTAGAGCCTGCTTTTATACACATTTTGAAGTACATTTCTAACAGTAGGATATTGTCTTCTGATAAACTGATCACTGTGACATGTGTGTTGGACTAATACTTATACCTGAGGCCACATGGAGTAAACACTAGAAAACTGAAATCTTAAGACTTGCATTAATATGGTTATTGGGAAACAGTATTCTTTGTCACAGTACGTCATGTCCTGTGATGGGAATTTGAGGCAGCTTAATACTTGTAATACTTATTTAACCTCTTTGTACTTCACCAGTATTTGGCAAGTCAGTATGTAGCGACTGCAAGTGATTCCTGTTGCATGACATTTGAACAATCCAATATGACCAAAGAATAAAAGGCATTCCATATACGATACATATGACTGTTTGTTCCTTTCATGGAGCCTGGATTTCAGGGTTCCTACACAGTACGGAGTTGGATTTAGTTCATTTAAAGCAGAGAGCATGGGAAATATGTTTCCAGTCTATAGTGTGTAATTTGTTTTCGAAAATACACAATTCTGATTTGAAGTCCATTATACAAGCAGAGCATTTTCCATGGTTTTAGAGCAGCGCAACCAAAACGTGTGGGTCAAAGCAAAATGTCAAGAATGCAAGAATTATGGTGTGGAACTGAACCACCCTCCTACACAGAGCTGCTTCTACGCCTGTAAACATGTACCGGGCCTGGTGTTAATTGATTTGTATGAGCTACGGTATCCTCTGCTCATTTACATCAGAATATAACATTCCTAGATATTGGAAGATGTTTTTTACATTTTCACCCAGCTGTGTTATTCAGATAGCTACAAAAATCTACAGAGAAGTCTGGAAATTTGAAGTGGAAAATGTGTGGGAACCCTGAGATTTGAAATGTACTTATTTTAGATATTCTTTAAACTCAGCTGTATTATGTTTTTCTTCCTCACTGTCCATCAAAAATAGCACATGTGCCTTGTTATTTTTGCAGTTCCTCCCTCTAGACAGAACAAAATCAGACCAAATCCATTTCCTATAAATGGAAGCTAATGAACTAGGGGTGCACATAAGTATGCAATAACGTTTTTCTAAAGTATTGTTGTAAAATATAACAAAACCATTACTCATATCATTGCACTTTCACTATATCCTCATAGATCTGAAGTTCATAAAGTGAATCCTGTTTATATATTCCTGATTTGTATCTGCATGCATGCATACATATTTAAAGTTATGTGAATATTGTTTTGTATACATACCAGAAAGCACTTTACATAGTGACTGTGTTATGTCTTTTTTAGAGTGTTTGCATTAGTCCTCTATGCAATGGTTCAGAGACAAGTGCTGCACATGAGGAAACCGGGATCAGTTTGGGCTTTTCAGGCGAATACAGCCCCACCGTCAGCCACCAGAGTGAGCCTGACAGGGTGGAAGCCCCCGACGCTCCTGTTGAAGCAGAATCAGCAGAGTTGTGCGATCAGGACGTGGTTGTAGTTTTTGACACCTCCTTGGTGCCCATCGTGGAGGTGGAGACGGCCCAGCTGCCTAGCTCTCCTGACCCTTCCTGTAGAGTTTTAGATGAGACCCAGTTGAAGGAGGAGGAGCAGCAGGAAGAAGGAGCAGACCCTGGAGCGTCGGACTGCTCTGGGACGATATTTGGATCATCCCCAGCCTCCTATTTCAGGAGCGGTGGTCCTCAGGTCATACGCTGCTTCCAGGTAGCCTCCTGACTCCCCAGGGTCACACTGATTCTGTCTCTACTTGGCCACTTCATGATTTCATGGATGCCACACTTGTTCACGCCTTTGCAGCACCATTAAAACTGAGCCGCTGAATGTGTAAAGTACTGGACAAATAGACGTGCGAGTTACATTCATGTTGGTCGAATGTAACTCAGGATGCTGCACAGGTGTTGCACAGTTGTGTGCTAAGTATTCCAATATGGTGATGGGTAACACTAGCACATTCTTCTCTGCCATAAAAAGTTCCACACTGGCTTTCCTCACACGTTCTGTCCAACCCACTTCTGGCTTGATTTTTTTCCGATTCCTTTTTCTTTGACTAATAGTCGGTGGTGGTAAGGGAACTCTCAAACTGATCCTGCTATTCCCTCAAATTTTAAAATCATGTGGTGAGAAGAAAGGGCTGTCGTGTTGATTGATCCACCAAGGGAATGGCTTGCATGGTGTGAAATGAAATGGATGCTATTAGGTGAGAAGTGTGTGGTTCCACAGCCACTTATGGGACTATGTTCCCATCCACAGCCCCCACTGGTGCAGACCCAGACAGTCACCATCACAGCTGTCTCCAACTCCTTACCCAGTGGCATCTCCACCACAGAGGTCCCTATCGTCCCAACTAAGACCATCACCTATGACTCTTCAAAGGTAGGGGCTCCAGCACCTGCTCAGCCCAGATCTGTATGCGCTAAAGGCAGTTTGCACAGAGATGGCAGCTCAGGCTCACTGTTAAGTAAACAGGTCTGGGAGGATCAGGCCGGGGGCTCAGGACCGCCCTAAAAAGGAAAATTTACTGAACTTCTTCCTGACTTTTCCACAGGTCACAGTCGATGGGACGGACGAGGACAAAGATGGTTCATCTGTGTCCAGCTCCAAAACCGTTACCTCAGAAACCACCAGTGGCACCACAATCACCACCACCACCACTCACATCTCAAAGGTCAGCAGTGCAATACCGTGTCTGTGTTTGTTAGGGTTGGTTTGTTTGCCTTCATTCATGTTTTCCCTCCTGCCACAGGTTGTGAAAAGTGGATCATCAGAGAGTCGTGTGGAGAAGCGGATCGTCATAACTGCAGACCCAGAAATCGAACAAGATAAGGTACAAACAAGTGACGTCATACTTAACATGAGTATTTCCATTTTATGTATAATGTTTTAACTACAAAGTCTGACAGTTTTAGTTTCTTTTTAGATGAAACTTTTACACTCTGGGTAATACTAGAAGCTTAAATAAAAGAATAAATCAGTAGTTTCTAGAATAGGAGTGTAGTCAGGGAACACATTTTAGATGTCTATGAGTTGTTCAAAGCTCCACGTAATTATTATTTTACTCTTGAAACTTCTCACATGGTGGTGTTTTAACATGTCCTTGAATCATCCAATGTGACACCAGAGGAAAACAGCGAAAAAGCATTATTTTTAATCAGGTTATGCACTGCTGCAAGGGAACCGGAATATAAGTGCAATGTGTTTTTATCTGCCACAAAAACTGTTTAAAATTATAGCAAAAACTGGAATTTTTTGTTCATGTAAACAGTGATTTTGTAGCATTAATAATCAAATGACGTTACTTATAATATGATAGTATCAGTCAGAGAAATCAAAACAATACTTAGTTTCACTTCAGTAGTATTTTTCAGGCCAGACTTCAGTTTATAATGCAGTATTTTCACATTGTTGTGTTGACACTTTACCATCAGTTAAGGGTCTAAATAAGTACTAACCCAATAACTGCAGCTATGACCAGACTAAACAGAGTAAAATCCAAAGGTTGTTAAGGTCTGGGCAGATAGTGTAAATAAATGATGACAATGAATCTTTCAACACCAGGTTAAGACTAATCCACATATTGTTTTGCAGGAGAAAGATGGCGGCGCGTCAGCATTGTAACTGAATCACCACCTTCATTTATTCCTTCCCTCCTGACTCCACTTCCTGCATTCTTCCATCAGAGTTCAGCACTCAACACACAGTGGCCAGCTCTACCTGCTCACGCACACATCCACAACGCAACAGCTCAGAAACCTGCACATGACATTACGGATAACCAAGTAGAAAATGTAGCAGACCCTCTTTGTTTTGTTTTCCGTTACAGTCTGTTCATCATAGTTAGAGGAAGGCTACACAGTGCATATTGCTTCCCCATCCCGGTGTTAAAAAGTTAGTGCATACACTTAAAAACAGCATCTTCTGTTGAGTGATGTCAGTTACGTTTGCTTTTACATGCTTTTATTTTCCTAGTGGTTTTTACATTCTTTTATATAAATGCACTGTTTCCATTCTAGTTTAGACACCATTATCAGCATTTATTCCCATGGTGCTGCTAGGGAAACGTTAAAATTACATTCAAGGGAACTCCTTGTTTTTTGTTGTTGTTTACTTGTCTATTTAAGTCAGGAGAGACGTTTTTTGTTTTGTTTTTTAAAGTGACATACCTCACGTCTACATGTGAACAAAGATATTCTGTGCGTAAATTTGGCTTTGTTCACTGCTCAGGTACAAACACAAAAACAAATCTTTTCTTCCCCAACCAGCCAAGAACCGGTAGCTTACACATTATTGTAAAGATTAAATCTAAAAATTGATCTATTTTGAAATATTTCTCTATTTTATAGAATTAATGCTTTTATAGTGTTTGTACAAATTGAGGTTTTTAAGTTATACATATCCATCTGCTCATTAAATTGTGGGTTACTGTTGTGCTGTTAACTGAATTTAATTTTTTTTAAATACCTTTTTTGTCTTGCCTGACACTGAATCATTCTTAATCATTTCCTCTTGTAGACCATCGAGTATGTCAGATGTTTTGCAACATACATACGACCAAGGAATGCTTCCCTCAGCCCTACGTTGTGTTCAGTAGCATAGAATTCATAAATGCTTTCAATATATTTGGTTGATATGAGAAGTTTTACAAGCTTTGGTCTGTTTATCTCAGGTTTTGGTATTGTTTGTAAGACTACAGACCTCCATATGATTGTATGAGGAATGTCCATATATGTATATCCATCCCTACTTCGCACGTACATTTATGTTCAAGCCTGGGTGAGGTCAGTAAATATGAAGCCTGTCAGTCGCAGTAACAATACGGATACAAGGTGAAGGCAGCTGCCCCAGAACATGTGGCTTTTCTCTCATAGAAACACAAGTTGTCTTTTTTACGTGTTCTACTATACAGTAATTTATTTGTAAAGTAGAAACTGTTTTATGTGATTTAATGTACTGTGATGTTTCGACACAAGCTGGTTTCCAGGCTTTCACTAAAGATGTCACAATGTTAATATTGCATTCATTATCAACCAAGTTTGTAAAGCCTTTTTACCACATAGTCCAAGTAGATTGCTTTCTCACTTGCTGTTTCCTGTACTTTCCCATACTAGAAAAAAATGCTTACAATATATGAATCCCTTTTAGATAGCATGTTTGTTAGCAGACTTTTTAAATGCAAAAATAAGCCATTGGTATTGTAGCTACATGAACAACAACCTGTAGAATATCACAAGAAAATTAGTTTTTAGACAATGGAAAATATTGTTGCTTTGTGACTTATCCCTGTCTTTTTATTGAAAAAAATAAAATATGCATTATTTTGCATTTTAGTGGGGTGAGTATGTGGGGACCACACTACTTCAAAAGTACGAATAAGGTCTTGGTAAGAAATAAATATTTAATGTCATAAATTTTTTCTATAATGGATGTGACAGTAATTATCACCAAACACTTGAGAGAAAAACATGTCAGGATTGTAATACCTTTAGGAAAATATTGTCACAGATGCCTAAACAATCAAGCAAACACAGAACTAGAGAAATATAAAGTAACAAAATTAATATAGGTCCATGAAGTATATTTTTGGATATAGCACCTGATTACAGTTACACATATTGCTGTATCAAAGAAACAGACCTTCAACACAATCCAGCAATTGTTCCGTTTAGTAGAATTTCATTAAATTGAACTTGACTTGCAAAAGATTAATCATATTACAGATAAGGCAAACTCGTCTGGGGCTGGTGGCAAGATTTGCTTTTACATTCAATCACCTGGAATTTAAGCCACAGAGCAAAATGTACACTTTGTTTCCACTGAGTTGAAGAGAAACAACCTTGAACTGTGAATAAACAGACTGACATCAATTCAAGTCAAACACTATCATTTGATTGCAAATAATGACATCTTTAACACAAAAGAAAACTATCCATACTGTGTAACAGTATTTGTACTAAATGAGAGGATTATGGCTAAATCTGACTGTGTATCAACACAGAGGTGTGTTTGGAGAACTGTACAGGCATTTATTGTATTTGTGTAACCCATTGCTTTCAACAAGTAGTAAACAGCAAAAGTTTGAGTCCACCATCCTGGACAAGGCTGAGTTTTAGCGAATAGTCTTGACTGGACTCTTGAAGCTTGATGCAGCCTGAAGTTGGAGCTGATAGGCCATCGGATGAATTTTGAAACCATATAGCCTAAAATAACAAAAAAGATGATAAAATCAGAGTTTTAATATTAAATTGTGTTAATGTTAAGAATATGTGACTGGAGTGTTGAGTCAAACACACCTTGGCACAAACTGATTGGCTGGACGCTTTGGACGGTACTCTGGGTGAACCATGAACAGCATGTGGGGGAAACCTGTTCCAAAATAAGCTCCATCTGTGTGGTGGTGTCTGGAGGATTTGGGGGTGTACACGTCCATGCACTTTGGACAGTAAAGCTTCACCATTGCTTCTCCAGGAATGTCTGACAAACCTGCACCAAACAGGACAAATGATACTTGGGGGCAATATGTCTATAAATCCAATTGTTTACCTTTTATTCAATTTTACTCTTCTATATTTACAATTTTGTAAGTAAAGTCAGTCTTACCTATTGGAAGCATTGGTTGATTTTCACAATAGACTCTGGGGCAATAGCCAAAATCCCCTTGTTGATACTTTTCCAGCTACAGTAAAGAACAAATAAATCAACCACTGATTCTTGACATCAAACACAAAAGAAGAAATCCGTTAAGAGCCTACCATCTGTGCAATGCCTCTGTTTGTGAGGATGTAACGCGCATGTATAAGCCCATAGAGCATCTCTGCTGCTTGTTCTATCAGGTCACTCTGGTTGGGGTTGTCTTCAAGCTCTTCATCTGTCAAATTCAAGTCATTAAATTAGTGCAATGCATGACGATGCTTGATCTCATAGGGGAAAACATCCATTCCTTGATATTCTCACCTGGTTCCAGGTCAAGGATCATGTCTAAAGCCTGGCGATAGTGAGGCACCTGCTCATTCAGACCCGTCAGGTTAAATTTGTCCTGAATATAGTCCTCATCAACCTGTAGTAAACAAAGAGATAATGAATGTCTATTAATCGAATCAATTTTTGTCTCTGCAGCACATTGCAGTAGCACACTGATGCGGAAACCTGACGTAAGAGTTTAACAGGATTACTTGGATGAAGCCAATAAAGGAAGCAAGGTGTTAAAATTAGAACTGGATGGGACTGTTAAGTTGTCGTACAGTTCAGGGTTACACACACTAATGCAACAAATCCCAGACCTTTTATTGTAAATGTTAATCTTTTACTTGGTGCTATTTGAACAAGGCATCCCTGTGCGCATTAGTGAAACAGCTTCTGGAAGCAAATAACAGAGTGAAGTGGCTGTAGCAGACAGCTCTTCCACAAGAATGATTGCAAAGTTCTCTACCTGTGCAAAAAGTACAGAGTAAATGTCAGTCTCAGTGAGTAACCAAGAGATTTTTGTTCTAACTGAAAAACAACAGGTGCACCACAAATCTGTGTTGAGAATCATTTAAAAAAAACTACAAAGAAAAATAGGACCAGCAGCCTTGTATCTCACCTGCATGGTTTTATCAAAAATCAATAAATTGAATTTGCAAGGTTGTCAGTTTCTGATGCTATGTTATGAGTCCTGTGGTCTTGATGCAGGAAATCAATCTCCCAAAAGAAGTGGGTGGTACTTTCACAGGAGGATAACTCAACAAATTACATGAAAGTCCACATATGACTTCCTATCAGTGCTCAATAGTAACTATATTGATATCTCGAACCATTTCCATGTTATAATCCATCAACATATGGCCCATTATAAGTCACATTTTTGATATTTCAAAAATTAATCAAAACTTCTCAAAACTGGAGAATCTTTGTAGACTTTGTCCCAGGAAAGCTACATATAACATTTAAAATTAATCTGACCAGTAGTTTCGATGAAGAAGAATATTGAAATCTAAACAGTGGTGACCTTGAGTTTGACCATTCAAGGTCAGTGAAGGTCAAAGGTCATGGACCCAAATTAAAGTCCATATATGACTTCTTATTGGTGCTCAATTGTAACAATGTAGATATCTGTAATCATTTCCATAAGCCATCAAAATAAGGTACATTATAAATAAAGGCAAACAAACTTTTTAGACACTGTCCCAAAGAAGTTACATATAACATTTGACATGAATCTGACCAGTAGTTTCGTTGGAGAATATGTTTGGGGAAATTGCTAAGAAAGACGACGATTAAAAATTGCTTCTTAATGATGGACAGGAGCATCAAAATCTGAGACTATAATAAAAGCCTGAAATGGGTTCAAATAACATATATTGAAAAGACTAAATTATATGTAAACACAGACCCATGTGCAAAACGGGAATAAAATATTGTTTTTGTGAGTTTGTGTGTGAACTGTATGGACTGTGTGGTTGCAAATGGTTCAGAAACAGCTCATCTTAAGCAGTGTACTTATGGATATTAGTTTACACTTTATTAGGTCTGCCGGTGAGGTTATGTGATCACTAAATTACCCGCTGGATTATGTGAAAACTACTGCACCGTGTCATCAAGTTGGTAGGATGTGGATAGTTTACATTCATGTAAACTAACCAGAGGCACCAACTGGGAAACAGGTCATAGTGTGTGGTGTAAAGGTGAATTATGGCTTGGGCGGCAGTCTGATTTTGGGAGTCGCTGCAACGTTAGCGGTTTAACTAGATAAAAGTGGAGAGCTCACCTCACAGAAGAACTCATTCCCTCTCAGGCCACAGAACCAGGATATCCAGGACACCTCCTCTGAGCTGCTCATCCTCCTGACGAAGCAAAACAGTCAGTGCACAACATTCACCTGCATCAGCTACAACACGGCACTTGCCATCTTAAGTTGTGAACACGAAGTCGACATTTAATTTCACCTTAGTTTCAACACAGACTACGAATCTACTTCAATAAGATTCTTGTATTTAGCTTTTTGCCTGTTACCTGTTAGCTAGCTAAGTAAAGTAGCAGCAGTTAGCGTTAGCGCTGCTAACTTGTTTGCTAGCGTTAGTTAGCGCTAACACGTAAAGGACACCAAATAGGGACATTAATAATTGCGACCACGGTGTGTATTTAGAGATATTGCTTGCTACGTGACGTGACAGGGAACAGAAACCCACTTTCACTTACCCTTGTATCTATATTTGGCCAAACATCAACTTGCAAGCTTTGCTACTTTGACTTCCTGTCTGTCTAGATACTGTTTCCGGTCAATGAGTTTTCAAAATACAAACTTTCATGTCGCAGGTTTAACAAAAACAATTGTTAGAAAATGTTTGTCAGACATCTAAGAGAACACAATGACAAATATATACACAGTCCAAATTTAATTAAAGACCAACCATTAAAACCGTACATAGTTTGTGTGCGTGGGACTTAATGATAAGCTCAAATAAATACACCATTCATTTTGTTGTGGCATAATAGTGTCTTACATGATTTAGGAAATTTCTATGTTGACTCACAGCATTTCATCATATTTTTTCATTTTATAATATGTCTAAATGCTTAATAAGGGCATGTATTGTGTGAAATATTAAAGTGATGTTTCATTCCAGTAAAACTCAGTGACAGATGGAGTGAAGTGCTCTGTCAGGGCAGGTCTGAGAAGGTTTTGCGTCGAGGTGGTCCGGTTTCTTTCTGCTCCTGCTCCTTTCCCATGCCTTCAAACATTAAGATCCTTCAAACAAAGGATATTACAGATTTATTGATGATTTGCATTTAGTTGGTTTTCATGCAAGTGAATGAGTTAAGGCTTTTTTTTTTTTTTTTAAATCTTGCTCCTTAATTTACAACTTACTCTGATCTGGAAAATTGGGATAGTTTGGAATTTATGGACTAATCTGATCTCTCCCTGATTTATTTCACTGATTACATTGTGTATTTATTTATTTGTTTCATAGTAGTTATACTCACAATTTTAGAATTGCATTTCTTTTCCCCAGCATCATATTCAGGAAGTCAGTGTAGCTGATCGTGTCTTTCGATGACCCTCCAACCACCTCAGACATCATCTTTTTCAGCTCTAAGTGAGTCTTGGCCAACCCCAGTTTCTCAAGCATCCGTTTCAAACCCATTATGTCTGTAAAATTTGAGAATCGAGTAACACAAGTAAGAACAACAGCTATAATAACATGTGGAGAAATCTCTGAGCAGAGTATTTTAAGGGTGGATAATTTTACCTATGTCTCCTTTGTCATTAAGGTCAAACTCCATGTATTTCTCTGCAACACATGAGAATATTTTGTCATGTCATAATTTATTACTACACAGACTAATAAAACAATCCCACAGAGTGATTATATATCATACTTTTAAACAGTTCAAGCTTTGAAGCAAGATCTTCCTCTTCTGCATATTGGGGATCTGAGAGAAAAAGCTGTGAAAGTGAAAATGACAAATACATAAATTTCACACAGTAACATCATACATACACATCATACATACATTTATATATTTGAGTCCAGGACTAGTGTGTACAAAGCTGATTTCCAAGCTACTGATCTATATTAGAACTTTACAAGTTTATCAGTTAGTAATTCAACACACCTCATTGATAGAGTTCAGTTTTTCTTCCTGATGAGACTTGAGGAGACCAAATGCTTTACCGCCTGTGAACAAACCAACAAGAAAGAAAAAAATAACATTTGTCTATAAATAAATTGTATCTAATAATATTTAAAACTGCATAATATTAAAAAAAACTATACTATGGAGAAAATATAACTGACAAAATAAATAACCAAATGAATAAATAATAAACAAACCTTGAGCTTTGTCACCCATTTCTGTGAAGAGTTTAGTTGAATAGTGGAAATAGGACTGAGTGTGTGAACTCTGATGGCGTTTCTTTAAATTGAACCAGAAGAGGAAGTGTGGTGAAAAAACTTTCAGTGAACACAAGTGGTTCCTGCGCAATATTTTAATCAGCAGATAGAGAGAGAAGTTTACCGGAGGATGCACAACTTACCATGAGCCTGTTTTTCATACAATAACACAAATGTGATCATAGGCGACTTACTGTAATACTCTCCATTTAATTATGACACAACTACGCATAAAAGTTTTTTTAAAAAGTCAGAATTTTAATGACAAAGTGGTGCCTATTAAAGTGACAAATAAGCACATTGAGCAAACATTTTTCTTTTGTTGTCATACATGAAACTTTATTATAAAACAACACAAATGTATCAAAATTAATGTGACAATACATTTTTTTGATTCTACTTTGAAGGTTGACACTTTTTTTATCTGTTGCCTCTGTGGTAATAATGTGGAAGTAACATGTCCTCAATACGTCATCACTACTTTTTCCCCTCCCAAGATAAGATAAACTGTGAGCTGTATTAATAATTTGACTTCAGTGTGTGCTCTCCAGGCCAATAAACAGTTTTTTCCCACATGGTGGTGCTGTTGCCCCACATGGTCAGTTAACACTTACAGACCTAAAACTATCTTTCCAAATGATTGTTTCTCTGTGTAACCCTTTCCGAAGTGATTAATTACCATTTATTAGAATATTATCCTCTGCATTTTGCTTTTTTTGGGGGGAAAGTAATGTATTTTTTTTATGTTTACTTCACTTATCATGTAGATGTTCATAAATGCTTGGAGTAAATTTAAAGGTTATCATGCCAGAACAGAGAAAACTGAAGGAAAAAGCAGAATATATCATCACCTGAAGTCAAAACAAGTGTCTGTAACCACTGTCATTTGTCAAACTCCATGGGTATTACTAGTGAATCAATGTTGCAGAAGATGACAGTGCTTCCACGTTCACTACGGAGCCTCTGAACATCCAAATGGCTCATATTATTTATATTCATATTGTTAAAATGACACTTATTTTTGTTATTTCAGGTTATTCATATTATTCACATTTTTTAAGATAGTTTGTTGGTGTAAACATTTTTACTTAATGTACTAATGTAATTTTAATTTATTCACTGTAAAAGATGAGAAAAGTTTGGAGTTGACATTATTTATAGGTTATTATGTTATTATTTTACTGGTCCGGCCCACTTGGGATCATATTGGGCTGCATGTGGCCCCTGAATGTAAATGAGTTTGAGACTTGTGTGTCAGAGGGTTAACCTAAAACACTAATGTTTTCTCCATCTTCAACATATTATTGCTTTTCCATGAACAGAACTTGATGAGACTTAGAGAACTGAGAGTGGGTGGCACCACACACACACAAAAAGCATCTAGAAAGCATCTAGAGGACAGTAACCCTCAGGTCCTTCATTAAACTACGGGGCATTCCACACAATATGGCTTATCTCAATCATCAGTGCCTCCTACTTGTAATTATTTTAATGAAATCACAATCTATGGGTGAGTATGTAATTTAATATTTTAACTGTATTTGTGACAGTAAGGATATTCCTGATTATAAGGTATATACAAGTGACTGTTAGAGTCTGAGGGGAGGGCATGAAGTACATCTTTAATAACATAATGTCTTTATTAATATATAGTCTAAAATGTGTAAACAATGTGTACTTTGGTTCTTATTAAGCTAAGAGCTGCTCACCTGTATCTGAGATTGTGTCAGCTTCTCAAGAAGAAGACGTCGCTCTTTCTTGCTTCGACTCAAAAGCAATGGGACAGGAAAGTTGCTACAGAGTCAAATGGACGAAATACGGAAAAGATCATCCCAATCCCAAAGTCATTCTCGTCAGGCCTGAAACACCCAAAGTACCGGATGCTAAACGTGTAAAATGGGAAGCTGATGAAAAGGGACAAATGTCTCTGTTACTGACAAAACTACAAAAATCTGATGAAGGACTGTACAGCTGTGAGGTCTGGCATGGATGGGATTGTGTTTTGGCAAGAAATATCTCTCTAAAAGTAAAAGGTAACATCACATTTAATTTTTCTTATTATCCTGACCCTCTTTTTTATTTATTCATTTCAATTTATTTCTATTATCTATTCTATTTCTCCTGAAGGGGAGGCAAGGAGGATTGTTTTTGGTTTGGTTTGTTTCTTTGTTAACACCCTAGCAGCAAAACTATTTGTTGAATTCAGACCAAATTTGGTTTATAGATTGCCAGTGACCTAGAATAGATGTCATTACATTTTGGGAAAAGTAGGTCAAAGTTCAAATTTTTTATGAATTTTTTTACATCTTTTTTTCCCTCCCATTTACTTATAATGGGTGAAATTTCACATGTCTATAAAAACATCCATTTTGTTTCAATTTACTTCAGATTTGGCACATATATAGAGGCAATTGATATGCTGAAATCACCTCATGCATAGGCATGATGACATCAGCTGGATCGATGGCAAAATAAGCTAAAATACGTGAGATGGGCGGAGTTTGTTGTGCCTGCCACCACTTGTTTAACTTTTATTTAACCAGATTGAGATCTCTTTTACAATGGCAACCTGGCCAAGAGGTCAGCAGCACACACCATGATGAAAAACAGGTTAAAAGATCGGTGATAACAATACATTTCATAAAAAAGGCAATAATTTAGTAATAACACAAAGTTAATAACAAAAGTTTGGCAAAAATTTTTAAAGTACAATGTACTGTTGGTCACCAGCAAATGTTTTAGAGTGTAAGATCTGGTGGAGGTCAGGAAACAATTAAAAACAGGCCCTGTCCAAAGGATTTTTTCTGTCTTGTCAGTAAGATGGTATCAAAAGCTTGTAGTGAAATGAGTTCTGGTATTTTCAGCTCTGACTGAAGAGTACTCTAGACAGAGGGGGCAGCAAAACTGAAAGCTCGCTTCCCCATTTCAGTTCAAACCCTGAGAACATTCAGATAAATATCACAAGTCTGTAGGGCATAGTGGATACTGGTTCTCTGAAGAAGAGTAGATAGGAATGATGAAACCAACCCAATAAGAGCCTTGTACCAACCAATGGGTGAAGCTTTCTGTGTGTAGAATAAATGTAATGTCTTATGTTTCAGACTGCAAGACCCTTCAACCAGTGAAGACGACCCCTGGTGCACCAGTGAACTTGTACTGCTCAGTGAACCTGACGTCAGATCAACAAACTGTGCAGAATATGACCTGGGTAATGCTAAAAGGAGGCAAGCCAGTGTCACTCAGTGCACAAACTGTTCATGTTTCTGGCATAATGTTGGTTATCAAGTCTGTTACAGTCAGTCACAGTGGGTGGTACAGATGTCAGTACACACTTGGACCGACTCAGCGCTGCTTTGACATCAACCTTCTGGTCCAGGGTAAGATTTTTGGACAGTTTTATTTAGTATTATCAGCAACAGCAAATTAAAATGTATTTATTTATTTATTAGGGACAATGCAGTCAAACATAGTTAATTAATTGCGTGGAATGCTGAATGTAGTCCAGAGTATATGATGATGTTTTATGTGGCTTTTATACTTCTAGTAACACTTTTTATGCTGCTTTTTTTTTTTTTTTTTTTTTTTTTTTTTTTTAGATATTTATGCTGTCAGGGTTTTTCTTTCATATTTTGATTTTTATACTCTTATATACATTATTTATACTTTTCTATGGCACCTAGGACAATTGCACTTTTAAAATTTCATTGTACCTGTGCAATGATAATAAAGACATTCTATTCTATTCTATTCTAGTTACAAGCTTGCAGCTGATGTGATGCATATAGAGTTTATGGCTAGTGCTAATTCTCAGCTCCAGTCCCTGGTTGGACTCTTCCACAACACTGCAGTACAATATAAAATATACGTCATTTGAAACGATCATACCATAAAGTTCAGTAATCCAGTGTTGCATTTATATGACATGAGGCATTCATTCATTCACTCACTCTCCCACACAATATAAACAGTATTTACAGATGACAACAGTTGTGTTTTGTCTTTATCCAGGTATTTCTTCTTCAGAGGACAGTGTTGCTCAGGTCACCACAACAAAAAAGTCCACACAAGGTCTGTTTAAGAATATGTTCCATCTTAGTTCAGTTGTATTGTGGAAGGCTAATCCCTCTGCTCTGTTTTCATGTGAATGCTTACATTTTCCTCCTGTATTTTTCAGCACCGACAACTCGTGAAACTGTGTTAAAAACCAAACACGGCAGCGCTGAAGTGTTCATTACATTTGTAGTTCCAGTCATTATCGGAATTGTCATCATCGGTTTAGGAACAGGACTGGTCTTTTACTGCAAATATAACAAAGAGCGAGTCACAGAGCAAACTCAGTGGAACCCAGGTTTGTGTCTAAAAAGGTATGTTCTTAATGCTGATTCAGTGTATTGAGGTGTTAACATGGCTCAATCCTTTTATCATTTTCCAGAGAGTTTTACCACACAGTCGGGTGACACTTATGAGGTTCAGGAGGGTGAGTTCTGTATTATTTTAGTGTTTTCCCTACCATTAGAAGGTTTAAATGTGACACCTAAACCAGTTTGGATGCCACCGCAACCAAAGCAATGTGGAAAGCAGCAAAACTAAATTAGTTTTCCCCCATGTCATGATCAGTTCAGCCACAGTGCACTCGAGTAAGTTTTGTTTGTAAGCTTTTTGGAGATTTGTGATGTTTTTCCAACCATGAACCTTAGTCTTTCACAAGCTGAGGGAAAATGCCCGAACCCAAATGGCATCGAAGCATTCTGACAACCAAAGGGAAACGCTTTTTTTAATCTTTTGTACAGAAACCATCACCTTCACCGACCCCTTCTGCAATTCTATCACGAATTCTACAAACCAAGAAGACAACAGGGTGTATGATGAAGTTCAGTGTGATGAAATGCTTACCTGTGAGTAGTAATTCAACAAAAATGTAATTAATTTAATAATTAAAACAAAAATTCTCCATATTTATCATACATATAATTTTTTCTTTTTTTTATTGCAGTCAATTCTTAAGTAATTGTCAACCATCTCAAGAAGAGGAGTTTCACATGAACATACAGAATCTGCTCAATAAACCAAGATTCATACAATTATATGTTGAACTGTTAAAGAAAACTGACTTTGGGAAATTATATGTTTTTAATTCAATGAATCAATTGAACAGCCTGTGCCCTTACACCGGTGTTTTTCAACCTTGGGGTCGGGACCCCAAGTGGAGTCGCCTGGAATTCAAATGGGGTCACCTGGAATTTCTAGTAATTGATCAAAATAGAAAAGTTACCAATAAAAAATATATAGTGAATTGAGAGAGACAATCACAATCCATAAAAGACATGACAAACTGTGAAGCTGAAACTGAAGCACTGTGGTACTGTATCTGTCAAATGATCATTGTTGCCGGTTTCAGATGCTGCAGCTCTTTCATAATTCATAGTTTGAGTTCTTGTTTGTTCAGTATTAATTGTCAACCTTGTAAATCCAAGCTGGACTGACTGTACATATCCTGACCAAGGAAAATAAAATTCTCACTTTGTGCAGTAATCTCCAGCTGGCTTTTCTGCCTCTGTCCATAATAATATACATTATATAGCCTAAATGTTGTCTAAAATTAACATTTATTTGCAACATAGCATAGCAAACTATTACATGATCAAAAACAAATTAATTTTAGCAAAAAAAAAAAAAAAGCCTCCATTTTGAATGTCTGGGGTCACCAGAAATGTGTGATGTTAAAATGTGGTCACGAGCCAAAAAAGGTTGGGAACCACTGCCATACACTGTGTTTGTATTACCTAATAATCTTTTTACTTACATGACGTTTTATTCAGTGTTAGTTTACAGCCTGTAATAAATCATAGAAACTGTCAGTGGTGGCAGGGCTTCTTCTGAGTGGACTTTGTCGTTGTAGTTCCTCATTATCAATATCTTGAACGTCCTCATAAACATGTGTCTGCAACGAAGCAAAACAGAATGATCACACTAAGACTAGAACCCTCAACGGTTACATTCTCCACTGTTAGTTTTACATTCCTCATCTGTGCATGTGTTTTTTTTTTTTCTTACCATTCCAATATCTGCCTGTTCATTGTCTACGAGCAAGAAAACATCAGGTCAGATCTGTAATGTGTTGGTTGTAGGTTGTGGCTGGATGATTCAGACTTTTTACCTGCATCCTTGTTGTGCTTCCTCTTCATGTACACGTAGATTCCTCCAACAGTGATGCACACAAGGATGCCAACAGGAAGGGCTAACCACGCAAGACTACGGAGGGCTGTGAACATTACATTTTAGATCATTATTCTCACAGCAAAGTGCATTTTATGATACATTTAATGTGGGGAAAAAAAGAAACACTAGCATGCTGCTTACAGTTAAAAGAGGACCACGTCTTTGAGGCCACTACAGCTCCTTCTCTACGCACAGAGCACACAGTTTCATCTGATCTTATTGGAAGAACAGGGAAAAACAGTTTGTTTATGAGATTGCCACTTTTATTCATTAACCCACTTTGCCAGCTGTGTGGGTCCCTGTTTGACCAGGTTAAGTTGAAGTCTTTTTCACATGTTTTATTAGCGCAGGTTAGTACACAAGTCAAGGTGAGATTATTTCCATCTGGACCATACTCTGAGGTAACTGTAGAAAAAAAAATTGAGAAAAAAAGTTTTAATTAAAGCGACACTGAGCAGCAAAAACTTTAAGATACTGACACATGATTGTAACACTCACCATCAAAGGTGTGCAGTCTGAAATGTTTGTGTTGTTCATTAGTGGGGTCTAAACACTTGTAATCTCCTGAATGTGTCGTGCTGACTTTGGTAATGACTGATGACGAGCCTTCATTTATAAAAATTGACTGCGGTCGGCCTTCGCCACCTAAACCAGAAGAGGAAGTGTTGCTACAAGAGAATGACACTGACTCACCCACTGCAGCAAACACTTCCTCTATGCCATCTAAAAAAAAAAAAAAGCAGCACAAGTCACATATAAATCTTCTAAGTCATGTGTTTGAAATGCTCTTGTGTACGCTTTAGTACCTTTTGGGAGTTTTGTTGTAAAACTAGCGGTGGCTTTATGGGAACCATTCTGAATTAAATGGCACTTCCAGTTTCTGAAATGATCTGTTGCCTTTTTAGTTATGAGTAGATTGTCTATGCATTTAGATTGATTTGTAACACGAAATCTGCGTCCATGAATCGGTGTATTGTCCTCCATGCTCCACCTGAATTGTATCTGACTGAAATTACAATGAGGAGATCCTTTAAATGTGTTGAGGTAACACTGAAGTGTTATCTCCTCTGTTGTGGAAGTTGAGTTGTCAACTATTGAATAGAGAAAAACATATTTATAGCAACTGTGGTCTTGTTATTAACTGTTAAACAAGAATAGTTGGAGGTCGAAGGACAAAGTACTTACGTTGGAGGATTGAAAGTGCAACCGTAGAATTGAGTTTTTTATTGTCACACGTGTAAACTCTTGCGTCATCAGTCGCCATGTTATTTATCTGCAGAGAACAGTTATTTAGCAGGCGGTACTTGTGGGCCTTGGCAGCCGTCACCGTCCCAGCCCTCACCACCTTGGTCATTGGTCCATACCAGCTAATCCAACCCTGCTCAGCCCTGTCCCAGTTAATAGAGGAGCAGGATTCAATTGATTTTATGGCACATGGCAAAGTAACACTACCTCCAGGTGAGGCAAACATAACCAAATCATCTGCCGGGAAAAACAGAAAAGAAGATTGGAGCTTTTAATGCCATTTAAATAATTCTTATCTAACTAGTTAAATAATGCTGAGGAAAATACAGTTGGTTTTGCATCAGGAAATGATAGAATTAACAAACAGTTAATTAGTATATAAGTGACAATCAGTTTTAGTACTATATACAATACCTAATGAAGCAACTAATGAATGAAAATGCTTTATAATTATGATACCATGATTATAAAAATAACATTATGTGTAATAATTACCAGATGACCGAAGTCCAGCCTTTACTTGTGTAAAAAAAATGAGTCCTAAATATAAGAAGGAAATCATTCTTCTGTCAAGTGATGACTGCTCACGGGTGTTCTCCCTTGTTGCTTAACAGAGTGTGAACACAAGTCTTTGTAAACTAATTTTCAGGAAATGACAGCATATAACGTCTTCTAGTTTAAGTACCAGCCCATAAATTCAGGGAGCTCTGTCCTGAACTAGTGGACAACACTTTGCTTTTCGTACTTCAATGTGTTTTTAATATATTTCACTGTCACATGCTCAGCTTATTACTGTGATTTTTCTGACAAAAAATGGTTGTTGGTGGTGAAAATCTTTCCACAAGCGTTTGATATATATATAGTAAAAAAAAAAAAAAAAACTAGTTGGCCTGAGAAGTATTTTAAAAGTATTTATTTCACATTCTGGAAATCAGTAAGTTCAGTATTTGTCCACTGGAGGGTGCTGTTACACTGTGACAGATGTAATGGACGTGGCTGTCAAACCCAGTAACAATCCAATACCCGATATGATCTTAAGTGGATTGGACCAGTAAAGTAATACCAGTGAAAAAAGTACAGCAGCATTATGAAAATGTTTACATCAATAAATTATCCCCAAACAATATGAATAAAATGAACAACAAGCAAGGAGAAGAACCTCCTTCAGTGCATCTGTGGGAGTCTCTGATATCAGACTGTTTCTCTGGAAAAACTAAGATTTTATATTAATGATCAGAAGGAGGTCTTTACAGCAAAGTTTGGCAAAGTGTTGGAGTATCTGGGAAGTCAGACTGCAACTGCCTGAAATAGACCTGATAAGAACTTTTGAGATCATTGCTGTGGTCATATTTTTGAATTTTCTACATATTTCATACAGCCTGTATATGTACTGTGCTGGACTGTTATAATTTTGAAAATGTTCAATAAAAAGAACGTTTATAAAGCATAAACAAAACAAACAAACAAAAAACATGTACAAACTCTATAATTACCCCTAACCCTTACAGACCCAGTGCTCCTTTTGTGGCAGTTCCCAAATGAATTTTTCTCTCTATTTAACCTTTCTTAAGTGATTTATCACCAATAATCATAATGTTATCCTCTGTATTTTACTTTTTTTCCGGTGAAAACTAGGAATTTTCCTATATTAAATTTACTGATCATGTAGCTGTTCATAAAAGATCAGATTAACCCTTTCATGTATACTGGTCACTAGTGGACAGCTATTCTACAGCTGTTCTCTTGAATATTCATGGATTTTGTTGTTGTTTTTTTCACATATCTTTATTAAAGTTTTAACACATTACATATCTTTTCTGACATGAATAGGTAACATTGTGTAGATCTCCCCTGGGATTAATAGTCATAGTTTTCACACAATTTATCAGTAAATACATGTTTCTTCACTTCAAAAATTAAACGCATGGTGTCTAGCTGAGTGGACATTTTTGCAACTTCATGAAAAATAGGTTCATGAGAATTTTTTAAAAATTATTATTACTTTTTTGTTTTTAAATTTATTTATTTATTTATTTTAACTTTTTTTTTTTTTTTTTTTTGACATTTTTTATTTATTTTTCATAAGAAATTTTTCAATCACATTGTTTTTTTCATGATTAAAGAGAAATGAAAACACTCAGGGAAAAAAATCTTGATTAAGGTTCTCATAATTCCTGCATGAAAGGGTTAAAGTTGGTTGTTATAGCATCAGAAATAGAGAAAACTGAGGAAAAAGTGACTTTTTCAACAAACTGAACATAAAACAAGTATCTCCATCCACTGTCATTGATCCAACTCTGTGGGTTTTACTGGTGAATCAATGCTGTAGAAGATGACCGTGTTTCCATAGTAACTACGGATCCTCTGAACGTCCAAATGAATCATATCTGATGACCATGAAAAGATGACAAACTGGATTTTGCACCAATTATTTACATATATTGATAGGATGAGTGGATCAACATGTATTAAATATTTCAGATCAGTAGATGATGTTGGTCTCCAGTGGCTGTTTGGGTGTTTATGGGCTAAAGTTCATTAGTTTTGACTCTTATCTGACAGTGACATGACTGAAGGACAGTTAAATGTTACATCCTGGTCGTGGAATTGCTCTAACTTTGTACGAGTTTATCTTCAGCACAACACTGGCGACTCCTCTCAGGTCTGGCAAAGAGTCGCTGTTGTTTGGAAGGATAAACTGGAAATCTCTGAGCAAGTATGCAGTGAACAGAAAGAGCTCCATTTTAGCCACAGCCTCCCCCAGGCACAGCCGAGCCCCCCCTCCGAAAGGCAGCAGGGCGCGGGTGGAGCAGCTCCCCCCTTCCACAAAACGCTCTGAAAACACAGATAGAGCACTTGTTTTATTTGAGACTAGCTGAGCCAAGTCAAATGAATGCACTATAGTGAACAGTTAGTGTGGAACAGTACCTGGTCTGAAGCTGTACGGCTCAGACCAGACTGCAGGGTCATGATGAGCGCCGAAAACATTAGGAATGATCACAGTACCCTTAGGGATGAAATAACCTGCAATACTGAGCATGCGCAAGGAAGAGCTGCGTTATCTGGCAGTATGTGGAAACAAATGTGTGAAGTTAAATAAAATTACAGCACAAATACAGTGTACTTCGGTGGCTGTTGTGGAAATTCAGACAAACCAGTCCCTGTTCGGTTTAAAGGTGAATCCAAACCGTACATGGTATTTTAGATGTAGTTTTCATTGCACACCAGGATCTCACGCAAGACAACACAACTTGTAAGTATTTGTTGGATTAAAACACACTAATGTAATTTTATCACGTATTAACACACAATTCCTGCGTTACGGTGTTGTCAGCTTCTACAACTTCCTTCTACGTCATAAGTTAGTACCGGAACAGACGGGGGATTAGCTCAAATGGTAGAGCGCTCGCTTAGCATGCGAGAGGTAGCGGGATCGATGCCCGCATCCTCCAAATATTATTCTTTATATTTCCAAGAGAAAGTTTTATCTAATCTAGGATGTTTGCAACAGCTATGCTTTGTGTTAGTTCATTGATTTTTACTTTTTCTCTTTAAATTTTGGCGTAACTACAACTTCTGCAACACCTACGCATACTTGTGCAATTTTGTAAATTATTTACACGTAATTATTGAGTTATTATGTAAGTTTAAAGAATTTATTTATTTTTTTGCTACGTCATAAATCTGCGCCGGAAGAGAAGGGTGATAATTTCAAACAATAGAACGTTCGCCTAGCATGCGATAGGCAGCTGGATCGATGCCCACATCCTTCAAAATATTCTTATTTCCTCAGGGATCAAGAAAGTTTAATCTCATCTAGTATGCTTGCAATAGCTGTGCTTAGCGTTAGTTTATTGATTTTTACTTTTTCTCTTTAAATTTTGGCATCACCTGAAATTTTTGCAATTCCTACTTATACTGTATACTGTATAGTAGAATATAGAATATAGAATGTCTTTATTGTCATTATACATATCGTCGGCTTCCTGATAAAACCTGCTAAGTGACATTTTTAGTTGGGAATAAAAACCTGCTATCTCCCCTATTATAGCTTCAAATTTCAGTCTCCTGTGAAAGTTGTTTACATTCCATCATAAGTACCAACATTAAAGGAACAGATTTTTTTTTTGTCACAGTTTCCTGTTATATAAACAGTTTTTTGTTTCTCCTGTAAAATTTGCCAAAAGTCACATAGCAGGTTTTATCAGGAAGCTGACGATATGTACAACAACAATAAAGGCATTCTATATTCTATAGAATGCCTTAATTATTACTACTTATTTCTGTAAAGCCACTATAGGCAGTAGGGGTGGGAATTTATTAGGGATAGGATTTTATGAATATCAATACCACTGTCAGTTCTGCTCACCAGTCCAATTCCTTATCAATTCTGCTATCGATTCCTGAGTGATTTTTTGAGTGGGGAAAAAAGTAGTTGGAGAGGTCATAGCGGAGTTTGTTTGACTATTTTCCATATCAAATCATTCACAATGTCACATAAACAGAAAGTGAAACAATCATATTTTCCTGAACTGTTTAATGAACAAATGTAAATATTCTGAAAGAATGAGGATTTTAAAAGGGTGATATGATCCAGACTGGTCAGTGGTGGCACTCCTGGTGAGTGATAGACTAATCACAACAGTGGCATATGGGCCAGTTACTGTGGAAGTCCCGTTTTCTGGTTTTCCCTACTTGGCGTCGCAGTCTGTGCACCCAGACCCTACCACAACGTGATGTAGGGAAAACCAGAAAACGCTGTGCTGGGAAATGAGAGTATTGTTAAGAAGAACTGATAACACTGGAGGTGTACAATTCCGATGGAACTGATCAATTGGAACTGGTTCTAAGTCTGACCCGGTTTTTGATTCCCACTCCTAATAGGCAGCTTAGGTGTTAACATTCCAGTTTTAATAGAATAGAATAGAATAGAATAGAATGTTACTGCCACAAAATTAAAAGCTCAAATTTTAACCAAATTCATGTGGTTGAAATAGCCTAAATGAAAGGAGAAAAAAAACTGTTGATTTCAAACTGTTGTATCCCTCTGTGTTTTTGCCAGTTCTGCATATTTGAACTCTGACCTGCTGTCTCTGATGGCTCTGTGTGGTACCGCCAGTGGAGCCACTGGTCTGAGCCTCAGCACCTCATTGATCAGAGAACACAGGACAGGAAGTCTGTGTTTGTCGCTGTATTTGGGGTATCGTCCTTCTAGTACAGTACATAACTCTTCATACACACCTGTCTGCACCTGAAGATTAAAGAAGAGAGAGATATTTGTAAATAGATAGGTTACTTTTGGTTGTGTTAATACAACTTTTATACTGTTACTACACAGTTTAACATGCCTCTGGTCTGTGCAACAGGAAGGCAACAGTCCAACTCAACCACGCCGCAGTAGTCTCTGTTCCCCCAATGAGAAGATCCACAGTGGCCATGTGAACGTGAATATCTGTGAGGAGCTGTAGACAAACACATGAATATATTGAAGCACTATATTTTTTTCCAATCCTTGTTGTCCAGTGAAACAAAATCTCAATATTTCAGGAACTACATGTGATTCGTTTGAAGAAAATAAGATAAATAATATATGAACAGATGGATAACACATATCTCAAACTGATCTGCTGTGGTTATCAGTGGAATACAAAATGTCTTACCACATCCTCCTCTGAGTTTTGATGTTGGTCAATACCTCGAAGAAGGGAGCCTGTGATGGCGTCTTCACTTTTGTTGTCTTGTGACTAAACAGATAACAGCTGATAAAAGTTGATACTGAGGGAACTCACACAAATTTATCAAATGCTGTGGATACAAACTTGGATAAATATTAACTGGGATTTCAAACATAGCATAAATGTGAATTGATTAGATATTTTAATTAAATAGACACAGTAAGCTATTTTAAATGTAAATCCTTATATTGTTTTGCATTTGTTTTACAAACCTTGTAATTGTTTAGGTGTTCTCTTATAATATCATCTCTCTTGGTTACCTCTTTTAGGAGACGGGAAAACACTGGATTGGGTAATTTCTTGAGAAATAAGATCATATAATGTGTGAAATGCAGTTTTGGAAATGAATATTATTCTCTGTTTTTCTGTAGTTAGGATGGATGTTCAGACATTTACTGACTCTGAGTAGAGGGAAGGAGTCCAGAGCAGAAATCCAAGATGATCCCCACAGAGCAACTATCTCATTCAGACAGCTGTGGAGCTGCTGCAGCTCCACTGAACTTTTATCATACTGGAAAAGCAAAAGTGTGATTTGGAACAGATTAAACACATCTTGCCAATAAAATACTGTAATCAGTCATAGTATATAATGAGTAAACTTATTTACCAATACAAAATCACATAAAATTACTTTATAAAGTTGTCAAAATTTTTGCATCTCTGCTGACACATTTTCAGAGATTTCACAGTGTGATTCAAGAGAGAGAGAATACTTGCTTCTTTTCCAAAAGTCAGAGTAGTGATGACATTACTTGCAGCTACTGTGAAATCTTCGGCGAGATCTACAGCACTGCCATCATAATCCATTAAAACCTCAACAGAATATGAATAATCTTGGTTAAGAATGAAGCTTTAATTGTTAACGTAAAAAAAAAAAAAAAAAATCCAAACATTTGGTTTGCACAGCTCTGAACACTCTTTATGAAAAAACCACATACATTCACTGATACTGGTTTATAACATTTCTTTTTGTTTGTACCTTTCGTAGGTGTAATGCCTGCCTCTCAATTACTTCATGCAAAGATTTTTGACAGCAGCGTTGCAAAGCACTATGAACAAGCCGGCGATGTGCCCTCCACTTCTCATTGTAGTCCCCCAAAGAGATGGAGCACCCTCCTCCAGACACAATATCACCTAAAATGACAGGTAAGTTAAAAGGATGCTCTGACATGATGTGACATATCGAACGCAGCTGTGGAAAAGATTTATTCACCTGTGTATGAAACAGGTCTCCCAGCAAAGTCTGACCATTTCTTTACTAGTGCTTCTCTTATGACTTCACTGCTATTGAGGACCACCATAGCTGAAAACAAACATTTATGGGTAAAAAAAAAAGGTATTGTATATGTAATGAGATAATCTTAAAAGTGTTGTTTTGTTTCTTTTAATAGGTCACTATTTATTAAAATAAAGGGCTGAAACATCCATAATGTGAAATGGCATGATTACTAGTGTTTCCACATTTAAGGCGGTAGATGCTTCCGTAGCGTTGAGCCAGATTTGTCAGGTGAATTGGCAGATGATCGTGTGTCAGCTCCATCATGTTGCCTATTAGGAAGAAACCAGGAGGACCTGGGAGGGAAGGAGATGAGGACCACGGAAGAAACTGAGAGAGACGCTGCCACAGTCCAGATTCAGACACTAGATAGAAGAGTAAGAAAAGAAAAAGTAAGACAGAGACAGCATAAGTAACAACACAGTGTATAAGCTAGTGGTGTCTTAAAGTAAAAAATTGTTATCATTAATGAGTACAAGTTGAAAAAACAACACTTTTACCTTTAGACGTACTTCCATTATGATGTTCATGTAATGGTTTTCCTCTCTGACCAAAAATCAATGGTTTTAGCAGCAGCAACACAACAAACACAATTCCCACACTGATGAGTGATAGTTCAGTTGCCATTATGTTTCTTCTTGCTTTTCCACATAGGAAAACTGTTCATCACACTGTTCGTCCAATTTATACAGATTTGGACACTCTCCTGTTGGCATCAGCTTGGTACAGTGTTTTGCTTAAGTCAAGGACAAATAAATGTTTTTAGGTCAAGATATGCAGAGATGAGAAGAATGCAGCAAAAGACTGATAAGACTGAGTTTGATAAACAAGGGAGGGATTTGCTGAAGGGTATGATAACAGATCACAGTCATACAGGCATTTCTGTTATCGAGGGAGTGAAGAACATTGAGAAACTTATTTTCATCAGGATTTGAGTGTTTTAATTTACTTGTACAAAAGAAAAAAGCTACACTTCAGACCCACATTAGCCACATTTATTCCAATAGGGTGAAACAGTGCATATTTAATTACAGTAGTAGTGAGGTGGCATGCCATGGTGCTACACAAGACGGTATTAGAGTCAAAACAAAACTGATCTGAGATAAATGGGTCAGGCAGAACAGTAGAACTCTTTACAAAAAGTTTCCATAAAACATTTCCCCTCCTTTCCTAAAGAAACAGCCGATGATGAACAAAAACAACCACAATATCAAAAAAAAAGAAAAAAAAATCCTGGTGCATTTGCATTGAAATAAAGGTATTACTAGCTGTCATTATTGTCCTCAAATTGTTTCAGATTGAAAGTAACATGCAGCAACTGTGAGATCCATCCTCCATCTAGAGCTCTAAATGCCTTCTGTCAGATGTAGGGGTTGTTTGGGTGGAGGACTGATAGATGCTGAAGTGTCCTTAGCCATGGGTTGCAGGGGAGAACCTGGATGGTCTGAACTTCATCTCAGTAAAAGGAATGGATGAGTCTTTACCCTTCCAGTCTATCCAGACGATTCCCTGTATCAGAACAGAAATGGTGACGTTATTACGTTACGAGGAAATAAGGCTTGCGGAATCAGTGGCATCTTTTAAGTCACTTCTTAAAACACACTTTTATAGACTTGCTTTTATGTGATGTTTGTCCCTTTTAATTTTTAAATTTTTTAATTTGAATCTTATCCTGTTTGATTGTTGGTTTATATTCTCATACATGATGTTGTTTTATCTCACGCCTCTACTTCTGCATTGATTTAACAGCATCATGTTACATTACCCCTGCCCTCTTTATTCTGATTCATTTAATCTATTTGAAGTGTCTTGTTTCTGCATTGTTGTACACATCTCTCCTATTATGTTGCTTCTATTTTAGTGTTTTTAGTGTTTTTATTTACATCTTGTATCCTGCTGTTGTGCCCTTTTATTTTATTTGTTTGTCAAAGCACTTTGTAAACTTTGTTTTAAAAGGTGCTATATAAATAAAGTTATTATTATTATTATTATTATTATTTCATCAAACATTTATCTACCTATGTCACACCAGTTTGGAAAGTGGATTGTACCTGATTATTACTGTTGATCCCATAAAGACCGTTGAGGTTGGTCTTATAGCAGTTCTTATACCACCAGCCTCCCATATAGGCCTTTGAACAGTGGATCCCCAGAGGATCGGGGTCCTTGTCGCGTGTTGAGAATGGACGTCCATTGTGATACCTCATAGAGTCACCTAACGGAAACACACAGCAGCATTAAACCGCGTATGGTCAGGTACTTTCTGTGTAATTCTATCCGTGTAACACAAGCAGGTGACAACAGATTTTTTTTCCAACTCTGCACCTGCTGTTCCTATGTAGCCAGACAGCGTCAGCCCATAGTGTTTCTCCTCTGAGTCAATGAAAAAGTCTGCATAGTGGGCGTAAGCTGTGTCATTTCCAGATCGCATATCCACTCTCAGACTGACAGGGCCAATACTGGTCAGGTTGTGAAGAAGTTCATTTCCTGATGAACATAAGGTGAAAGTGTGCACAGTTTAGCATCATTTACTGTGTGACACAAACTACAATAATGATAATAATGTCAACAAAAAGTCTACCGAGCCAGAACTCTTCACTGATGTTTCCAAAACCAATGCTGTATTCACTCCAGGTTCTGTAGAAATCTGTCTTTCCATTCATTCTCCTTTGGAAAACCTGGAAATCGCACATCAGATTTTTAATGAACACTTTCTACTATTTCTTTACGTGGAAAAATTCAGTCAAGTTTCAGCTGTTTCTCTCACCGTCCAGCCGCCTCCATCAGTCTCCATGTCACAGTAGACTCTAACCACTGGTCCTTCTTTTCCTTGGGGGTAAATGTCGACCTCTCCTGAGTGCAGAGCTCCATTCAGCAGCTCCTGAGAGCACTCAGTCGGAAAGGGGAAACGCAGTTTTCCTAAGAGGAAGAAAATTACATCGCTAGAGCTAATGTAAGGTAATATGATGTATACTGAAGTTGTAAGAGACATTACCTGTGATAAATTCTGTAGTGACAACAGATGTGTAGTATCCATCTCTTTCACCTTGTACCAAAACAATATAGCGTGACATGGGCAACAGTCCAGTGAGTTTGTACTCAGTGGTGGTGGAGTCCAGGATAATTTCCTGATGCATACACACAATAATTCACATTTAATCTTTCTGCAATGTAAATATTTTATAGGGTAGAGAAAAGAAATGATTGAATTATTGACCTTTGTCTCCTCTCCTGCCACCTGGTAGGTCAGTCTGTAGCTGTGATAAACAACACTGGAAGATCTCCATGCGATCACTGCATAGCGAGCACCCACTTCACTGGCTTTAACCGCTGAGGGACCCAAAAACAAACAGTCATATAGTTTACACTCTCACTGTATTTAAGCATGAAGCAGTTAAATAAGCCTGATCTTTCAACTGTTCAGTCTAATTGTGATTTTTATTTCCCCTCCACTCACCGTTAGCAGTAGTAAAAGTAGTTGAAATGGCTGTGCTTTGGAGACTGTCCTTCTGGCTCAGGACTTTGACTGTGTACAGTGTTCCTCTCTGTAGGCCTCGCAGCTGGTGTTCCACCGAGTTACCAGACAGCATCACTGTCACCGTCACATTAGGAGCTGTGGCAAAACAGATCATTAGTGACACGGATCTTTGACATTAGTTATTGGGCTCCTGCTGCTGTACTCACTTTTAGAGGACTCATAGCTGACAATAAAGCGATCTACTTTCCCTAGACTGGGTGTCCATTTCAGCAGAGCTTTGGTATCTGTCACATTGACAGCTCGAAGATGTGTTGGGGGAGCAGGCACTGAAGTAAAGAGAGCATCATATTTAGTGTATTTACTGTTGCTTGACAATGTCATACCATTATCAAAAACTAAAAACATATCAGTGTGCTTGACTTTCTTTACCCGTGGTGATAATGGATGTGAGAGTGTCACTCTGGCCTCTGCCATGTAAAGTGGTTACAGTGATAATATAGGAAGTTCCAGCTGACAGCTGGGGCAGAACCATATAGGACTGTTCAGAGTCTGTAGTCAGAGAATGGCTTTCCCCTGGAAGGATGATGGGAACACACCACATTCAAAACCAGCTTAAAAACTCACATGGACTGACATTATTATTACCATTAGGTGCATTTCTTATTGTATTGGTAGCTTGTGACAGACCTGTGACAATGTTTATGTAAGTGATCCTGAAGCCTGTGAATGTGGCCTTTGGTTTAGTCCAGGACACAGTGAGAGAAGACTCTGTTACATTGCTGAAAACCATCTCTGTGGCTGGTTCTGGGCCTGAAAAAAGAGAGAAAATAAATATATTTTGCAGATAAGTCACAAAGGTACTATGTGAGGAAAAAGACTGAAAGAGGAGAGTGTATGTAGCTGTAGTTTTCAGTACATATCACATCCCTGGTAGTGTGTAGTTTAGTTTTAATTACCTGTAACTGCTGTCACTCTGTGTATCTTGGATCTTCTGTCAGCACTAGTACCATACATGTACAGGACATAGCGTGTGTTTGCTCGTAGGTTACTGAACTCCATTGACCGTGTGTTGCCAGGGACCGCCATAGAGACCCTCTTGGTTTCAGCTTTACCTCTTGAACCAAAGCCTTTACCAGTAGTGGTGGTTGTGTTGCTGGTTTCACTCTGTACCTGGACCTCTGTTGTGTTCTTTGCCACAGAGGCCTTGTCTCCTTTAAATACGTCCTCCTCTTCCAACTCCTCGTGTTCATCTTCATCACCCTCCATTCGGGGCTCTCTTCTGATCACAGTGAAGTTCTTGAACATGCCTTGAGGGGCTGACCATGTGAGAATGAAGCTGTAGGAGGAGGCATTTACAACCTTGACAGAACCTAATCCACTTCCTCCTGTCCTCTTAGTGCTGGTCCCAGAGCCACTGACTGTTGTTTTGTTCTGCTGAGTGCTAGTCTGATCTGATGTGGTTACAAAAGTTGTGTTCACTATATACTGACTCTTCTGTATAACTTTCCCTTTTCCCATCTTGCCATCATCAGTGTTTCTGTTGTCCACCAATTGCACATTAACAGTATCTACCTTTATCTTCTTTTGGTGTTTCTGTCCAGATGACTGAGTGGTGTGCTTTTCAGTCGTTGTGGACTGCTCTGTGACCTCCTTCCCTGGTCTGGTTTTGTTTGCTCCCATGATTTTAGCAGAAACGGTTACAATTTTAGCTGTGCCGTTTAATTTCTTCACATTGGTCTGTGTTACATTGGTGTGAGGTTCATCTTTCAGTTGACCAGATTTAGGAGTTGCTTTACCAGTAGTTTCTTCTTTAACAAGCTTGATGTCAGTCTTTTGGACAACCTTTTTAGGGGTCAAGACTGTAGTCTTTCCTGTGCGAACCTCCTCTTGCTTTCGTCCTCCTTGTTTCAACAGAAAGTTACCAATAGTACTGGTCTTTGTGGAAACTGAAGAGCCTTTGGTAGTGCTTTTCTTAACAGAGGCATCTTGCTTTATTTGTGTCTTCACAAGTCCTACTTTGGCCTTGGTGTCAGTCTCTTTGGCTTCTGATCCCTTCTTCTGGTCTTTTTTGTGGAAGAGAGTCTTCTCTACTTTATTAGTTTGTGTGCCTTCTTTGACAGCGTTGCTATCTTTATTCACCTGCAGGGTCACTGTTTCCACTGTTACCTTGGCCTTTTCTTTGGCGACTTCTGAAAGGCAAAATGAATACAATATTAATTATCACAAATTAAAATTACTTCCCCACTTTTAAATATACATTCCTAATGTTCACATATACAAATAACAGTGTGGCCTTTCATTTGTACTGATCATACTCAGCTCTTTGTGCACACTTACTGCAGTCTGGACCTGTGAATCCCTGGTGGCAGATACATTTTCCTTTCTCACATTCCCCATTGCCACTACATTCATATGGACAATTTGCAGAACATGGACCTGGGTAGGTAAAGACAGCCAGTTTTATTAACTACACAACTCACAGAACTTGTGCCAAATATAATAACCTTATGCACACACAAAATAAATAGGACAAAAGTCATACATTTGTCTTTCAGAAGGGACATCTCTTTTTCCAGCCAAGCCACGCGTCCTTTCAGCGCAGCCATCTCAGCCTCACATCCTCCAGTGCAGCCACCAGGCACCAAACTGATCTTATGGGTCATCACAAGTGGAGAACCAGGTTTCAGCTCCAGCTCCTGCTCCTTGGTCCGGCTTGAGTCACAGCCATCGCTGATGACCACCTTCAAGGGTTGAGCAGGTTGAGGCTTTTCTTTTGTGATGGTAGGAGCCTTGATTACAGTGGTCTGATTGGCAGAGGCTGCAGCCTTATTTTTGTCAGCCATTGAGCTGCTAACTGTGGGGGCTTTTGTGGGTGTTGTCATCACAGTTGGAGCGACTGTGGAGGCAGACTTGTCTCTGGTGTTCTTTGTATCAGCTGTCTGACTGACAGAGGAGGTGGGCTTGTTTTTGGTGGTTTTAGCCCCACTGGCTGAGGCTGACTTTGTGGCTACTGACTGAACACTGGGAGCTCCAGTGGGGGTAGGCTTGTCTTTGGCGGTCTTCCCATCACTGGTTGAAGGTGATTTCGATGAAACTGTCTGATTTACTGAATGCTGGGGTTTGTCTTTACCAGTTTTTGCACCACTGACTGAGGCTGATTTTGGAGCTGTTGACTGAACATTTGGAGCTCCAGTGGATGCAGGCTTGTCTTTAGCAGCGGTCCCATCACTAGTTGAAGAAGATTTTACCAAAACAGTCTGACTGACTGAGGTTTGGAGTTTGTCCTTGACGTTTTTAGCTGAAGCTGACTTTGCAGCAGCTGACTTAGTATTTGGACCTACTGTGGGGCCTGGCTTGTCTTTGGTAGCCTTTACTTCACTGGCTGAAGTAGATTTTGTTGAGACAGTCTGATTGACTGAAACTGTGTGCTTGTCTTTGTTAGTCGTGGTTCCACTGGCTGTGGCAGCAGCCTTTACGGGTGCTGACGGAGTGGTTTGAATTACTGCTGGGCTGGGCTTGCTTTTGGTGGTTGCTGAAGCATTGACCATTGGGGGTTTTTGGTTGGCGGTTGGAGTAGGTAAAACTGTCTGATTGACTGTGTTTGACTTTAGGGTGGGGCGGACGGTCTGTTTGGCGAGAGTAACAGTGGTTTTGGGTTTTAAAAGAGTGAAAACAGCATTTGCTTTGGTCACTTCGCTTCCTGCAGAGTCTCTCTTCTCATTGGTTGGGGTTTGAAAGGAGGGAAATGGGGTGAGAAGGAGGAAAAGTCCTAGAGTAAACAACATTTTGAGCCAGGGGCAGTAGCCAGAGATGGTATTGCCTTTAGAGGATCTGTATATACAGTATGTTACTGTAAAAGTATGAAGTCCTTCTTGTAAATTTCACCCAACAGTTGTTGAGGGGATCTCTCCCAGGTCACTCCTAGAAATGACAAAATGAAAAAGCTGAGTTATGAATGAGTTTAACTGTAAATTTTCTGTCAAGTCTTGATGCTGAAAAGGGTCATGGCCAAGTTAACACAAAGTTCTTATTCACTTATTAAAGCCTCCTTGTACAGCTTTCTACGGGCCAACTTTAAGGAGCTCCTAAGGTATGTAACAGCAGGAACAGCAGAGCCAAGGCAAGGAATAGAATGACGTACTTACCATCATCAGAACTGATAAGTGATTTAACATTTAGTCATACTTATTTTTTCTTTTGTGGGTCATTGCAAAACACAGGAAACTACACTGTAAGCATCATACAAAAATGGCAGAGCCAATACAACACAAAGGACCTACAAAATACGCAAAAATCATGTTTTTGCAATCACCTTTAAAACAGGAGAAAAATAAATAAACTCCTTAAAATGTAGCAGTGTTCAAACAGCCACAAGTTAATGGCTTGCCAAAACAAGTAAAATCTAAATTAGCTGATTTTGAGCAGGAAGGAAGAAAGAGACTTGAGAAGGATGTCAAGAGAGTCTGTTGGAGAGACGATGCAGAGGTAACAGAGCGTCACTGTATAGAAGTGTGGCACACTGTATGTCTTTCACTGTACAGGAGGTTACATAATTCCCTACACTCACAACTCATAAAACCACTGAGTGAAAAATATCCAGCCATGGCATTAAATCTGTAAAAAAATCAAATAAATCATGCAGCTTGTAAACACATCAGGATGCTTAGCTATGCAGCAAACCAATTTACATGCATTTATTCTTGACTAATTGGCTGCAGTACTGCCTGAATGAAAGATTACACACTTTACAAACATGGTATGTCATTCTATCAAATGAAAATATGGTGAGATTTGTAATAAACTACAAAATGTCATAATATAGAGAGGATACTGCACTCAGGTCAGTTTGCATTAGAAACAAACTGATTGCATGTAAAATCCATCACCTACAAAATCTGATGTTTGACATTTTAATGATTTATTCTGCAACTTAAACAAAGTGTTTAAGAGGCAAACTCACTCTCCAAACACACATTGTGAAGCAGTACTGAAAAGACTTCAGAATGGAGTAAATGAATCTACACCATCAAACAGCCACAATTAATACACAATAATTGTATATATTAAAAAACAACTATTAACTTACCAGAATAATAATTTTGCTCTCAGCTTTATGGTTTTCTTTGTGCTGCTTCCTCCATCTGATTGAAAAAGCTCACAGTCTTGCTAGATGTGATCTTGGAGGAAAGAGGTGAGAGAAAGGACCACCACTAAAAAGGAGGAGAGAGATAAAGTCTGCTCCTACTTAAGGACCCCCCCTCCTCCACCCCTAGTGGTCCCACTCTCTCAACCACCATGGAAAATATTTGCACTAGACTTACAAAAAGAGTGGCATTTTACACAGATTTGTATTTTGGTTTTAATCAATAACTTTCTTGTATTCTGTTAGGAAAAGAACACATTTTTGTTGGGTTTTGATAAAGCTCACTGGAAGATTTAACAAATGCAGGTGATCCAAGGTGAAGGCATTGAATCAGTTCTTATATAAATAATAAATACATTTTGCACATTGTTCCCTAGATTTTACCAGGTAATTCCTCTCAGTTTACAGTTTAAGAAACCTTTTGCTTTCAAGAAGTGTATAATATTATTAGGATATTTGCAGTGATAGTTTTGTGTTGTTTCTAGAATCATGTTACATGCATGTTTTTCTCGACGTGGCTTATGACAGTTATTTCAGTGTCTGGTACATGTAACCTGAATTATACCAGACATTACTAACACTCAGATGCAACCTTTGACTGAATAAAGCCCTGGTCTGAGAATCATGATTCAGCTGGAATACATAGCATAACACTGCAGGTATTCAGCGCTGACTCTGGGGGACAGGAACCTCTCGCTATATGAATCGGCTGTTTGTTGGAAGTAATGAGATGTAACTACGTGGGAGTTATGTAAGTGACCAAGTATCCACCAGATTTAAGGAATGCTCTGTGAAGGCACTGCATCTTTGACCAGTTGGCCACCCACCATCCCACCTTTTGTAAACCACATGAAGACAAGTATATCAAGGGTTTCGAGCAAACAGGGCACGAGTGACACTTTCCTAATTTTACAGGAAAGGAAAAACAAAAGCTTAAATCATTGCTCCTTTTTAAAAACCCAAAAATATTTTACAATTTGTAACTTTCAAAGGTAAAATTGCATCAAAATTAGAAGGAAACTTTAGAAATGACTTATTTTTGTACAAATTTCCGTTTTCTAACTTATCAACTTTTAAGCTAAAACAAGCTCCTTTTTTCAGTCAAAGCAGAAGTTCTTGAAGTTCTTATTCTGACTGAAAAGTAATTTAACTCCTGATGAAAGTACAACCACAACCATTCAAATCTATTTTTTAACAAGAATATATACAGTATATAACAGTACAAAGTAATAAGTCTAATTACTTATGTTATGATGATGCTTTTAGAATATATTTTAGTCTTTATACATAGCTGCAGATATTAAACAGGATATTTGCATCATCAATGCTAAATAGTGTTCTTACATAACTTGTGAGATGTACGATTCTATACATAAATGCATATTTTTAATACACTGAACAAGCAAAAACATTTTGCATAACAGCGGTGAAAGTATGAAACAACACTTCTTATTCAAGTGAGCTACATCTGCACACCCTAGATACTCCAGTGTGGCTATGTAAGCACCCGCACAGTATAAAGTATATTTACCTGTAGATATTTTAGTTGCAAGCATAGGCTGTAGTGTAGACTCCATAGGTTGCAACTTCAGTAAACTATAACATGTTGTTCTTGGCAGGTACACCATGTTCTGACACTGACAGTGAACTGACATACAGTGCACTACTGCAGGACAGAGATGTACGAGACAATAGTAGATCGCCAACTGGGGAATAATACACTTATTGTGATTATTTAAGGTGAATGAAAATGGGACAGGACATGGAAGACATTGTAAGTCCAAAGGAAACTGTTTGCTGTTGGTTTAAGATGTGTGATGTATATTAAGTGACCAAAGAACATATTTCATGAAAGCCTGATTTACAGCATTTCGTCAAAGTTTGGACATTGATTTAAGAGTTTGCAGGTGTCATTTAAGGATAGAAGTGGTTAAAAAAAGATGCAGTCAGCCAATACTTTTACCCAAAAAAACTGCATAACACAAGAAAAATCCATCTAAATAGTTTCATGCACCAGTCTAGGAGCCCACGGAGGTCAGATATAATAAGGAAATTATTAAGAAAATATGGATAACATCATACAGAATGACAAACACATAAGCACAAATGAACCAATTTACAATCGACGACTCCTTAAACCTGGCCATTTGTCTTTTTTGTAGACAATCCTACAAACAGATATTGATCCTGCAATTAACACAAAGACTAATTGTCACCATAGTGTGGACTCCAGAGTGGGTGGTCCCTCTCCATCAGTGGTTCCATCTGGTGGCAACCTCCAGGAAAAGCTCCACCTTTCTGCACCAAAGACCACCCTCAAACCGCTGACCCTGTCCCGGCCTTTAGAAAAATGGCTGGACACATACAATCAACAGCTAAGGCTAATGCACACCTAACAAAATATACGCGGTCATATGAGCGCATTTTATGATCCTTGAGCCAATTTCACAGTTGCTGCTCAAGCATATTTGAGGTGTTGGTGTAGGTGAACCTGTGCTAACAGACTTGAAGAAGTGTAATGACAGTACATCTCTTTGGATAATCCACAGATCTATAAGCCTATAAATCAAACTTTAAATGAATAATTTTCATCTGTCTTAGTCGCGAAAACATTTTACTACATCGCACAACCAAACACAGAGAAAAAACTAAATGCAATGTGTAAAATATCGCACCGTCCGACCATGCTACACGTCATTTACCTTACAGCCTCCCTCTGATATTGTAACTATTAACTAATTGTGAAACTAATCTTAAGTACTGTCTACACTGCTTAGTCATGACAAGCCAATGATTGCCAGGAGGAGGCTGCAGTAAAAAAGAAGACTACTTTTTCAGATATGCTGTTGGTGTTGGCTCGTAGCGGTGCACTAAAGTAATCCTAAGATGAAGATGTGTGATGCTGAAGTCTGCGTATTTATTCACGCTTTATTGATTCAAATTTAATGAAATGTCTAATAGCAAAGGCTGAAACAGTGCAGGCATTGATCCGGCTGTGATTGAAGTGATGGTCAGTACTCCCGTGTTGCTTACATTGGACCTGGCCTCAGAGATTAGAATAATATAAGCGCATAAGCCCTTACTTGTTCCTTGACTCTCCACTCAACCCCCCCGCCCCTTCCCCTGCAGTACTACTCCCTCCCACTGTCTCTCACTTGCTGCCGTAACTACTCTCTGCATCACCTACAACTAAAATCTATGAATTACATAACTGCAAAGGTATCTTCTGCAGGATGCATTACATATTCTGTTATATTCAATGGGATATCTATCGGTCTTGCAAGATAAAGACCAAGCCATTGCCTGTCATTATGTAACTCCACAACTGAGATAGTGAGCCTGTCTTACGTGCAGACTGCCATGCCTCTGGATGTGGAGGCACTAAGCTAACCTCAAACCACTCCCTCCTCTTCCTTCGTCCTCACCTAGCAGATGTTGAGTACGGAGGAGGGGGGACTTTGAGGGGGGTTGTCAAACACAGAGACCCCTCTCAGATCCTTTACTGCCAGGAAAAGAAAAAATGCAAGAAAAAATAAATACATTCAGCAGAAACATTAAATCAGACCAGCACACTGAACTGTATCACAGTATTTAGGAAGACATTAAACTAGGAATGAAAGTTTGCGGATGTACTGTTTTCACTGTTGTACTGGATGCATAAAAAACCTCCCTAACTTGCATTTACAGATAAAAATACACACACAGATGTTTATAGTTAAGATTCTTTTAATTCAAGTGCAGTTAGTTAGATAGTGATGGATTTGAAGGTTATACATTATAAATGAATCCACCTGCTGTCTGAACAAGGCTAATAATGACTTTAATTATTCTGTTAATGAGTGGTTATATGTCACGTTAAGCTAAAAAGCAGCTCCAGCTATACTAATAGGTGTGCCAATAGTGTACTTTGTTGGCATAGTCATACTTCACGTCTCTATAATTGAGTGAAAAGTAAAAGAGACACGAAACAGATTTTTTTGGCCGTCTGTTTCAGTCTCTGCAGCCGTCCATCTTGTACTCCTGTGTAAATTCATCAAACCCTACGCAAGCAGCTCTGTGCGCTGATTTCCTGCAGTCTTTTTCCAAAGGCTTTTTCTCGACCCAGGTGTCTGCTTCCAACAGATACTGCATCCTACAAAAAGAAAATACAGCATGAGAACCAGACAGTTAGATCATTAAACTTTAAAGGCCTAGGACGAGTTTTGTGGGGACTGTCAAATAAATTTTTCTCTACATTTAACTTTTCCGAATAGCTGATTATTACTGAAAAATGCAAAATGCAGAGGATAACATTATAATAAATGATGATAACTCACTGAGGAAAGATTGAATGTAGGGAAAAATTAATGTGGAAGTGGCCACAAAAATAGTTTTAGTTGAGTTTATTAGTTTATTATGTCGTGGACAATGCCAATTAATTAACTGTATCAATAGCAGTAAAAAAGGCAGCTTTAGCCAACATGGCTAGTATCCTGTTGTAGTCCCCAGCCTGATGACAATAAAACCCTAAAAAAAAAAACCCAATATATTACAGCACATTAATTGATCTTTAAATGTTAATATTAATATGATTGAATGTACTTACGCTCCATCTGAGTCAGTTGTGGTGCCATCTTGGCCCATAATGAGATAATAAACTCCCACGTCTAACTGTTCTTTACAGTGAAGCCTCTTAGCAAACACTCGAACAGAACTCTCACTCACAAGTCTGTCTTCACCTAGTAGACAGATTATAGGTTTTATGTTTGTAATTGATTGTTCAAACACAGGCACAACATAGTAGTATTATTACGATCTGCTTGTATTAATTATTGTATTATGTATTACATTGTTTACTTACTTGACCTTAGCACCTCTACTATGCTAGTTTTGTACAGCTCAAAGTTACTCTTCACAGAAACTTCCAAAACCTTGACAATGTATGCTGAAATGAAACAACAGTAAATTAATGTTTGATGCATTAAAAAATCTCTCTCTCAATACACACACACACATATACATATATATATATATATATATATATATATATATATATATATATATATATATATAATTTTAATGCAGAAATGCTATATATTGAAGGTTTTATCATCCTAAAGGAGGCAGTGATCAGGCTCCCTTTTTAAAATATATTTATACATCCCATTTATACCTGACTTTAAAGGGTTAATTCACCCAAATTTCATAAATCCCCTCTTACTCCCTTCTGCCAACTCTGCTACCTCTTTAGTTCTAACATTTATAGAGTAAACATCACATTAAATCAAATAATAAAATAGCATTTTATCTTGTGCAGCACTGACCGTAATCATCATTATGGAAGAAGCAAGCATGTTGTCTTCGATGCTCCTTTGTGATGGATCGTCCCGTAGTGTGTTTGAATGTGTTTTGTAATTTATGACACGGCCCTTTAAAAATATACACACAATACTATGTTTAATATTCTCACAAGATGGAAAGGGGTGAACAACACTGCAGAGGAGAGGTGAGTATGAATATTTAGGTAATGGCTTACTTTCTGCACATTGGCAAACATCCTCTGAACACAGTGTGGAGACCATCCTGCTTCTTTGTGGGGCAGAGTAAAAAACAGTACACTTTCTGGCTGCAGAAAAAAGTACAAATCATCCATGAATGTCAGGTAAATTAAACTAAGTAGCTAGTTAGCCTGAGGGAAAATGAAAAACAGACTAAGAAGCTTACCTGGTTCATAATAATCATAAAACACAGCTGGAGCAGGTTGTAGGAGGCCAATCGGAACTTTCTGTATAGCATCAAAACTGATACATTCTTCTCTATCAAAGAGCTACAGCAAGAAAATAATCCACTTTAGTACTTTTCCAATTTGTAAAATCTGTCCACAAACATGTAGATGTGAACATATTTCAGCCTTGCCTCATCGAAGTAGAGCAACACTCTTCCATAGGTCACCTCATAATGGGAAATGTACCTTTCAGGTGGTTGTTTTAGCTTTGAGGAGACAAGAATTGAATGAAAGATCAAAGATTACACAACAGTTCTGGACTTTTATAGAGTTTTTCCTGCAATGACAATAATGAGGAAACTAATAAAGAGAGGTACTAACTCTTTCCAGGTCCTCGATTACAGCCTCAAATCCACTCAGAAGTGTGATGTCAGCAATTGCCATTCCTGTCAGATTTGTAGTAAGGCTATGAACACACAACAGAAATACAGACGAATTAAGAAGTGATTACAGTTTCAGACTTAGGTAAATGTATTGTATAGCTTGTTTGACTAACCTGACACAAACTGTGTAGTTGAGAGTTTCTCCTGAATTTAGGTTGTTGTCTACACCTCTCTTGTTGCGGGTGCGAGCATCAAACCATTCAATGGCTGATCGAGGCACTCGTGTGTCTCTTTCCTCTGTGTTATCGTCGTCATAATAGTAGTCATAAGTTTCTATGACTTTAGCTGGTGAGACAGCAGATACTATTGCTGTAAGGCATTATTAGCATCACTGCATATGTTCATGGGTTATCAGTAATGACTGAACAACTCACCAGTGTACTTTACTTCCCCCTCCGCTGTAACTTTAACAGACATTTGGTCACAGTGGTCTTTGGGCTCCAACATATGGTAGACCTTTACAATCTGCCAGAGAAATGTCAGACTGTAAATTCTGCCTTGGTTTTAGAATGTAATCAACATTTATTGTTGAACTTACTTTTAGTTTAGACTCTCCTTCTCCTGTCAACTGCGCCGTAATTTGGTTCCCAACGAATCTCTAAAGATAAGACACAAAAAACATGTCCTGACATTTAATAACTTAAAATACTAACATGTTAAAGTGTATTGCCACTGTGCTCTTTGATACCTTCAGGTCTGTTTCCACCCTCTCCCACTTATTTTCAAGTTCAAGCTTTATAATGTTGTTCTTTCCTTGGACAGTGAAATCCGCTGCTACATTTATATCAGGACTGGTGGCCAGCATTAATGCATACTCAGCAAGGGCTTCCAGGGTCATAATGGTGTCCTGGACATTGTAATATAACATTAGTACAGTGCCTGATGGAAATGATAAGCATTCTACTGGAATACAATGAATTACATTATGTGAGCACTGCATTGCTTATATGCAATATGTTATGTTTTCACACTTCTAAGTCTTTTTACATACCTGTGATGATCTGTAGCCTCCAAGATAATTTTCTTGAGTGGTTAACCAGCAGGCTGTTTTGTCTGCCCACTCATTTTTCTGAAGTGCCACTGCAGTTAGGAGAGCGTAAGCTGTGGTCTCTATTGTTATGGCATCCACTCGCTGTTCAGTGTTAGTCGGCCATAGAGAACATCCATCCTCCGCTGATAATTAGAGAATTAGATAAATAATTGGTTTAAAATTTCCATAACATCATCATCAATATGAAATACATTTTGAAAATGAAATTACATGTACTTTAATAAATAATTATCCATGTGGAATACTCTTTATTCCCTTCATTAGACGTACTTTCAGTAGCCAGTGCTTGCAGTTTTGTCCAGATGAATGAGCGATCTACTGCGTTTGGCTGCCTCTTGCAGACAGAGAGGCAGTACGCTGTAATAGCAACAGCATAGGGATGCACAAGCTCCTCAAACATTGTTTGGAGATATGATGTTGAGAATAAAAGGGTTGCCTCCTGGTAGAAAGTAGAGTATTTGGGTTATTTGCATCTTAGTGTATCTGCAAATTATGCATAAACATAGGTTGACATTTTCAACAAAAGTCTTAATAATTCATCCTCTGACTATCATTGATATTTGATTTTTTTTTTTTTTTTTACTGGAAAACTATACAAGCAATAGTTTTTAAGTCACTGAAGGTAATCCCACCAATGGGAATTTCATGGTCTGAATAATCATCAGAGCTTCATCCTTTGTTGAAAAAATGTTTGCCGAAATGTTTGATGAATGATGAAATGTTTACTAAATGTCATGGCGATCCATTCTATTGATGCTGAGAAATTTCAGCTAGAACCAAAGTGTTGTACCAACTGACAATGCAATCCCCAGATCAATGCAACTTCATAATTACGTCTCTGAATTTTCTTACCGTAGTGTCACGCTCTTCTGTTAGCAGGAATGGGAGGGACTGGTTCAGTGCAAGAGCCACAAAAGCTGTCATGGCTGCATCATGATCTGTGCCTGTCTATATTAAAGACACAGAGGCAAAACTGAAATTCACATAATTTGCTTGTGCTGCTTCTTCTAATACTCATCTTTATTACATTTTAAACCAGTTTACCAAGACTCCTCTGTGCAGGACTGGATTTTTGTCACCAAATGTTCCATCAGGATTCTGTATTGACACCAAGTATCTGACAGTGTCTCTGATTTGATCTTCAGTTATAAACGTAGTCCTTCGGCCTTGGGGTGCAAAAGTCATTCGCTGACGTTCTGCCACCATTGATAGAACTTTCACTACAAGAGCAGTCACCCTGGAAAAAGTTTTGTAAATGAACATATAAGAATATACACCATTCTTTTTTTTCTTTTAAATATTTAGGACAGAATGACAGCAATGCTCACCAAGTACTAGATGGCACTGTGTAGAATGATCCATAAGATCCATCTGATTTTTTGTACCTTGTTAACATCCTTAGAACTCCTGAAAAAGAGTTTATTTTGTTTACAAGAAATTTCAATATTTCCTCTTTAATCACACCATGTCCACTATTTACATACATTATGTCCACCTTCCAACTAGTATAAAATAGTTGCCTTGTGGATGTAATTGGATAATTACTGTAGCTATTAATATGTTTCAGCTGCAACATGTTCTTTAACTCTAACTGATGCAATGAGTAGCTTCTCATTTCTTAAACAACCATCAGTTTGATAGAGAGCATATAGATTGGATTGTGTTTAAATATGTCATGTGTAATGAATCCAGATTGACGCTGTTCCAGAGTGATGAGAAGAAACACAGATGAAGTGATTACCCATCATGCCTAGTGCCTTCAGTACAAACCTTGGGCGCAGTGTTATGATCTGGGGTTGATCAGGCTTTTAAACACTAGCGACAATGCTTAGTGTGGGGTGTATACTGTTCTTTACATGTGTTGTTTTTTAGGTTTTAAAATATATTTTATCTGTTTTTTGCTACTGTTATACTTTGTCACTGCTCTACTTTATGGCTGGACCCTTCAACTGTCCTGTACATTGATGGATCTGTGTGAATTGTGGATTGTGTCTAGTATGTAATGTCCTGTCCTTTGTTGGGACCCATGTCTGCAAACTGAATTGTCCTTTGGGGATAAATAAGGTGTTCTAAATCTGAATCTGATTCAGTTGGTCAGGTCTATGTTCAGCAAAAATATGTGTCTATATAAAATGAGGTCAGATGAACCTGAATAGACTGAATGAACAGGTGTGAACATCAGTGGGATTTTTCTTTGCAGATGACACAGCCATATTCCATGATGAAAATATCAGGATTCATCAGGCTAAAATTGTGAAAGAGTGATTCAGGGAGTATGAGGGATCCCTTTGACGCATAAATTGACCATCAGAGCGGAACCCCTTTAACAATGTGCTGGTAGAAGATATTACTTAGCAGTGCCACTTTCCCATCATTACAATGCGGAAATTAATGTAACTCTGGCTAATGGTGGTCCAACAAAATATTGTGGGATTATAATGAAATCATAACTAATTAAATATAATTATGTATCACATTTTTTTTAATCATAATTTGGGATGATGATAATTATCTTTGTATTTGCTGTGTACACTTGGATTTTTTTAGTCAACTGCTGGTTGAAATTGCTATCTTTTGCTTCGCTATATTTAGACTCAGCAAAAGGAGAATTATAGCTAAGGTCCTTACACCAATGTATTCACCGAATGATAGGTGAAATATTAAGTGCAGGTAAGTAGTTAATGTGTTGTTACCTTGTTCAACATTATAAAGAGCATTATCTCTTGAATTAGGAGGCAAGTGGAACCATTGGTTCGTCATGTCCAGGTAGCGTACAGCTAAAACTGTAGGGCTAAGTCTTATCGTTGTCTGCTCTAAACATCCTGTAGGAAGTACAATCAGTGTGGCCACCTTCTCAGGAGAAAGAAGTTTCCTTGCATATGAGTTTGCAAATCCGTTTGCTGCCAAAGAACAACAATGAGTGGGTTAAAAAAAAAGACCTACAAATAAATACATCCTAAATGTCAGTAGTTGTGACAAATAGCCCATACCTTCAAGTGAAACAAAAATATTGGATCTGGATTCAGGAACTATGTCATTTGGTAGACTTCCATCAATAATGATAGTCTTGGGGTTTGTCTCTTTTATGACAGTGTAAAATCAAAGGAATAAGTAAAGGTGAGGTAAATGATGACATATTCTATAATGATAATTCAAGCAGATACCACAGAAATACTGAAATGACCAACCATTTAATTTGAATGGGTATATTTCTTCCTTTCTCTGCTCATATCCTTCTGTCTACAACAATAGAGGAAAATAGAGGGAAAATAAAGACAGGCAGTTGGTATAAAACCAGATAGAATTAAAATGTAATGAGATACATCACATAAAACATCCTGATAAAGATTTGTCACTGTTTACTGAGGTTTGTTTAAAAACACTTCCTTTATATGCAGTGAAGCCATTACAAAATTACATTGCAAAAAAACACCCATACCCACACATTCTTACCCACACTTACCCACACATTCAGGGTTTTTTCAATGGCATCAATTCCCCTCTCATTTTCTATATCATAGAGGCGTATCTTGATAGGTACAGGGCCGGATGTCATTGGGACAGCAGAAAGTGGAACAAACTGAGAGGACTGATTCTTCACAGTAATTTCAATATAAGCTGGAGCGGTGGCTGATGCTGGGGAACACAGCCCCTGTGTTTGTTCCATATGCACTGCTATCTATTAAAAATACACAGTCAACATTGAAAACTGATTTTAAAATGTGACTAACAGTCTGAGTCACAGCTGGCATTTAATTAGGCTCCACCTACCCGCAGTGGGTCATCACCATAGTTGTAAATAACAGGTGAAATAGAAATTTGCTCATATTTCTTTACGGAGTAAGGAAGCTTCAGAGAGACAAATGCCCTCTTAAATGCTTTAATCTCAGATGGCTGAACAACACATAAGCCTGAATGAAAAACAGAGGAAGTCATTGGTAAAATGCACTTCAATCAAACATCAAATATCTAACATATGTGAAATAGTAAAGCTGTTATTACCAGTGGTTGCAGATAAAGTGACCACCTGAATCTCCCATGTGGTGATGGAATCAGGCAGAGTCAAGGAATGCCTAAAATTTTTAATCAAAATAAAAATTAACTCAAGCACTTTGGTCACATTCTTTGCACTGTCAGCCTAAAGGGGCTGTATGTAGTATTTCTACTTTGTAATCTTGAAATATGACCTAAAAGTATCATTAGTGTTTAGAATAAAGATGTCTGAAGCTATGACAAAGACTCAGATGCAATTGATTTTAGAGATATGAAGTGAATATGTTCACACTTAAGGTCAAACAGAGTTATGTGACGAATAGAGGGAGGAGTAAGTCAAGCTGCCAGTCTCCCATGCTGAGGAATATTACTTATCAACATATCAAATTTTTTGTCATGGCACAATAATCAAGCATTGAAACGAACTGAAAGAAGTTTTGCTTCCATACTGGACATCATGACAATCTTTCTAAAGCACTTCCTCAGTGGGACGAAGAGGATACACACAACTGACAGTCCTTGATTTCTGAAAAAATATATGCCAAATTTTATCCAAAGGTAATCTGAAGTATAAACCCTATAGGGCAGGGGGTGTCAAACTCATTGTAGTTCAGGAGCCACATACAGCCTGATGTGATCTAAAGTGGGCTGGACCAGTAAAATAATATAAATAATAGGATAATGATAACTTTTGAGTGAAAAAATTAAAATTCTGTAAAGAAAATGTTTACATCTATGAATTGTACTTGAACATAAAATGAACAAATATGAAAATCTTAAAATTATTTAGTAAAATAAGTGCAATGTTAAGAATATTAGGCCTTAGTTTATCATTTATACATGTGAACCACAGTGGATCTACAAATACACAAAACATTAAATAACAGGGAGAATATTATTAAAATTCCACATACTTCTCTTAAGACATTTTAGATATTCACATTTTTGTAAAAGGATAGTCTGTAAACGTAAATATTCTTGTGTAATATAACTTTTTTTTTTTTACACTAAAAAAAAAAATTACAGTTTTCATTATTTATAGGTTGTTATGATAATATTTTACTGGTCTGATCATTTTTAGATTGAAATGACCTAAAATGATTTTAACATTCTTGATTATTAATATCTTAAGTGTAATTTTTGCATTTCACAAATTCATCCTAAGGGCCGGATTGAACCATTTGGCGGGCCAGATTTGGCCCCCAGGCCGCATGTTTGACACCTGTGCCTTAAGGGGTAGGCAGGGGATCTTCAATGAGATTTTTTCCCCATTTCAGAACTTGAAAACTTGCAGAAAAGTTATTTTTTTATATCCAGTATGATCAGCAGGTATAGCTGCAACATAGGAAACCAGCAAACATATGGACATTTGACTGCTGACAGATTTGAGAAATAACCACTTACACTGAAGATAATACTGTATGTAGTATGGCAACATTACTGGAAAGTCACTATTAATTCAATAATTCTGACTCTTCGCATCTTACCTTTTTTGGCCATTTACTTCAAATTCTGTGAACGCAATACTTGGTGGGAAAACTCGTCTTATGTATTGCTCAGTGGTGTCCAGGAAGAATTCTTCAATTTCAACCACACTTGAAGCTAAAAAAATGAGATTAAAGGTTTAATTGGTTAACTCACTAATGACAATGCCATAAAAAAGATATTATTTTATTATTAGGTAAGAATTAAAAATCGACAAGGCAGTTTCATCTCACTCCTGCCAAATCCTTTCCGAGCATCCTCATTTATCTTTATTTGTCTCAGACGCTCTCCTTCAAGGCAGCATTTTAAGAAGACCTCAGCACATTCTGGATCTGGGTCCACCTGAGAAACTCTCCTGGTTCTTTCCTGGCATGTCCGGCTCATGGGAAGCAGAGTAAAACCGCGAACACAACAGTCTTGCAGTTTTTCACTTGAAAAGTTAGACTCTGTAAAAACAATGAAAAACATTTTGTAATAACTTAAATAAATCCAAAAATGCCACAAAAACTGAAAACAATGCGAGGATACTTTCTTACTTAAGGTAGTTAATTCCTCCTGAAGGTTCACAGATCGTTTTAGTCTTTGCTGTGAATTACAACGCAAATCTGAAATACAGGATTAAAGAGTGAATGCGTAAAAATGTGGATAACTGATTATTAGTTATTCATTTACTGACAAGGTGACTTGTTGCTGCATTTTAATTATGAATTAATGTCATACTTTGTCTCCATTTTGCTGTGGACTGAGAAAAAAAAGTCAACCCAGCATCTATGAGTACCGAAGCTGGGTTAGATCCTCCACCATATGAGCAACCAAGGTCATATGACTGCATAGAGGAATAGACCTGAAAAGTTGACAAGAGGTTGTTTTAAATGGCTTACATTATAGAACCTCAGTGTACATATGGAAGGAGCGTGTCAGAATGGTACCTGTTTGGGTGTGAGTTTATTATCGACATTAAGGCCATAGAAGGCCTTATCCACACCCAACAAAGCCACAGTTGCTTGTTGACCAAATAAATTAATATCTAGGACAGACTGTCTACCAGGATCATTGGGTCCTTGTGGTGTTACCTAAGTAATTAGAAAGACAGATCTGTGATGCCACAAAGTCAAAGTGAATTATGTTAATACAATAACACATAAATTCTTTACAGATAAATATTAACACACAGACTACGAATAGCTACTGAAACCACTAGAAGTTAAAATGAACTATAGACTTCGTTAATAAAGAATGATAAACGACATGGAGTTTTAGACCATCCACCACAGCAGGCAAAGACTGAAGGTGCTCTACTTTTACAAAATACCTCTATTAAACCTCTATCTGTTTGTTTGTTCTCCACTTTCTCTCTATCCGTTCTGTTTACTCACCTCGACCTTAAGCTCACACGCTCCCTTGACATCTACCCACACTGAATCAGTTATAATGTCATTCTGCTGGTTGTAGAAGTAGCCAATCAGACGGAAGGATGGCATCATATCCGCCTTTACCAGCAGGTTGGTTGTCACTACAGTCCCAATCGGAAGATGCCCCGTATCTATGATAGCTCCACGGCTTAATATCTACAACAGAGATGATTTTAAAATTCAAGTTAAAAAATATTAATCCATAAAGACCCAAATATCTACCCCCAATCAAAAGCATCTACTGTTCTAAAATGATTAATAACTGTTGAACCACTAATCTCATCAATACATGGAAATAACTGAGGTAAATGTTTCTCAGCTTTTCACGGTCATCAGATATAACCCATGTGGATTTTCAGAGGCTCCATAGAAAACATGGAACCACCATCTTCTGCAACAGGGATTCATCAGTAAAACCCATTTAATGTTATAAATGACTGTGGTTGTAGATGCTTGTTTTTATAGTATATATTGTTGAAAATGTAACTTTTTCCCAGTTTTTTTTTTTTTCTGATTTTGATCAAATAATCTTTGAATTTCCTCTGGGCTTTTATGAACATCTACATAATCAGTAAATGAAATTTAGGAAAATACCTTTTTTCACTGAAAAATGCTAAATTCAGAGGATATTATAATAAATGGCGATAAATCACTTGGGAAAAAATAAAAAATCCTTTAGAATGTGTGACAAAATTAGTTGTGGGTCTTTCAAGGTTAATTTAAACCTACTATAAAGGACTATTTACAGATATATTCCTCACCATGTAGTGTATAAACCCACTATTTGGTGCGTTCCTAGTGTTGCATGTTACAGTTAGTGTCTCGCCAACAGAGTATGTCCTCTGGGAAACACTTAGGTAAAGGTAGCTGTCCCTCGGAGATGAAGCACGTGTTATTACTTTCCTCTTTTGCTGGCCATCTACGGACACCTATAAGATCCAAACAAATGAAACAAACATATAAATCATCTACTGACATTTTGAATGATTGACTGGTTTCATAGCACGTAGCTGTCTGGGCCATACTAACTTCAACAGTGATTTCAGTTGCAGTTTCAAGATTAAAGACATTAAACACTGTCCCCTGCTGGTCAGTGGTGCCTTGCCAAGACTGTCTCAGTAATTCAATCCTCACTGGCACACCAGCTGCTGGAGAACCATCTGGGTGACGTACCGACACCTACGATAATGACATGTACAATGTTTAAGAGACAAAAACCCACACAGATATGTATGAAACTATTTATATTTATTTATTCATTTATTTATTTATTTGTTTATAAATTACAAAACTATTTATAAACTTAAAGCTTACCACCACGTCTAGTGGAAATCCAGGAATGAAATATGAGCGAGTTCGAGAGAGATCAATGGTGTATCTGTGAGCGATGATAGGGAGAGACACATCTCTCTCTTGGATTTCACCACCTGGATGAAAAAAAAAAAAAAAATCAGATAACAATGTAAGAGACAAATATTTCACAATCATGTTCCCATTAAGCCATTTTTCTCCTGGGGATCAATAAAGTTCATTTGTATCTGTACCAGTATTATTATTATTATTTGTGTCAGTTATATTCTGATGTTATTTGAGGATTTTTAGAAGCGTTTCTATGGTAAATACGGACAGCCAGTTAAGTTTGTCATGTCCCTGCATATATAAAACTGTAATTTCTTACCATTTTCAAATGATTAGCAGTAAATTTAGTGTGTGGGTTATAGAGTATATCTTTGGCATCACAGACTTGCAACTTTACCTCTTACACTATAGTTTTTTCTAATTAAATAAGAACATGACAGTGGTCATGGAACTGCCAAGCACAGCACTATGAAACATTTTGTTATTCTTCCTGACAATATTTTTGATCCAAGAAAAACTAAAATTGCAGCAAGGGTTAGGTTCATTCAGATTTTTCAACATAGCAACAGTAATTAGTATGACAGTGTTCCTTTACTTTGTATGTTGGTGACAAAAACTCCCAAATAAATTTTTGCGCCACTATCCTGTAAGTCAGAGAGGGATTGGTTCAGCTGATTTTGGAGGTGCATATTCAGATCTTCTGTGCGTAAGGAAAGTTCCGCAGCTCCATCCGTGACCTGCACAGAAACAGTACACATTATTGGTTTCAATAATCCCTGACAAATTAACATAATAAATATGATGTCAGATTATCTGATCTCACCGAACCAGTTAAATCCAGTCCCTTAACATAGACAGGCTTTGTTTTCTGACCATGGATCGTTCTTTTGTTAAAAGTCACTCCAAGCATGCAGTGGTAAGCCCCTGTAACCTTTTCACCATGTGAATACCTGGAGAAAATCATTACATTTGAGTCAGTGGAAGGAAGGACCAAATAAGAAATCCATTACTCCATATTACTGTTTTTGTTTGGCACTACATTAGTCACTACCAACATCAAAATGATGTACTCTGTGTTTTAAAGAACATGTTACTGGTGCTGGTGGCACATTTAGCTGGAGTGGCTAGCTAGCATCAAAGCTAAAAAGAGTAATATTTTCTGGAATTGGTGAATTAACCACTTGCTAAACTGAAAAATAAAGCTTTTGTAATCCTCAGGTGTCAAAAGCATTACAAGAATATTATATATCATTGGAATTTTGTTTTAGATTTATCAGCTGAATTTAGCTGTACTCAGAAGCTATGCTAAGCTAATAGTAACAGCTAGCAATAACCTTGACAGCAGCTGTAACAGATGTTTGTCACCTTATTTTGAGTTCATTTATTTAGAGTACAATTCTTTTTTTGTTTGTTTGTTTGTTTAGTCACACCAAAACAAAAAACTTACTTTGCCAAGATGGTGAAGTCAAACTGTTCAGTGTTCAATAAAATATACTTCTGCTCCATTGCGATGTTCACCTCAAAACTTGGCAAAACTAGAGTACAAGTACAATAGTTAAGAGGAGATAAATCTGATTTTTGGAGTTTTCAAAAATAAGGGGAAAAATATCAAATTTGTAACTTACGGAATTTCTGAACTTCAAACTGTCGAGAAGCAGCGTTTGCTTCATCCCCTTCATAATAAGCTTTTATTGTCCATGTGCCTGTTCTTTGTACACAAAGACATTAGACAATGTAAACACATTTGAGCTGTTACTTTAGTAAGTGCAAACCTGTTTTAAAGTGACGGCTTTAACATACTTGGTGACATCAGGAATGATGAATGTGCCTCTCATTATTCCATTCTTTGCTGTCCTTAAAGACGTCATTACTCTGTTTCCAGCAGCATTCTAACACAAAAATGGTAAACTCATTGAGATTACAACATGAAACATTTCCATGAAGACTTTTGTAATGTACACAGATATACATCTACTTACATATATCGATATATGGAAAACATCCACATGAGGCCTGAATTTGTGGTCAAGAGTGAAGATCCTGTATTGAACTGGAAGAGCAAGTTCAGCATTAGATATTAAAAAAAATAATCAGTGCTTATTTGAGATTGCATATTTTTTTTAATCCACTGATTTGCCATTTGTTTACTTGCTTTCTACCTGTCTGTGTAGGCTTGTAAAGTGGCTGATTAGTCTGAATGAAGATGTAGCCCCTGTGTTGTGATACCAGAACATTTGTTTTTTTTCTTTGGCCCAAGGAGTGACTCTCTGCTATCAGAGAAAGGTAAAAAAATTGATTTGGTAGAAGAGGATGTCTTGACAATATTTCCCTGTACATATCTGGGAGGATCTGTGAAGAGGTAAATAGGAAGCATTAATGACATCCCAGTCCTGTAAGCGGTATATTTTTAATAAGTAGTGCAATTCTCATACCATGAGCTCCACTGTTTCACCCTTCTCTTCTGCGGTACATGTAACGGTTTTCCTTTCTGACAATAAAACGCTGGTAGTCTCGTGCTCCAAATATAAAGTGACAACATTGTTGAGATGAGACTTTCCCATCTGTACAAACACTTTCTCTTTAACACCCACATGAAACACACCAGGAGCTGATATGAAGAATCTGCCCAAAAAGTTGAAAAATAATTTGCTTCATCGATATATTT